>NC_073303.1:84772110-85100933 GCF_027595985.1 Sorex araneus | reverse complement strand
CTAGTTTTTGTATTCAAGGCTTTCTGATTTGACTTCTAATCCACTCTTTCACTTTTCACTAAGTATCCTATCTATACTGTTAAAGTATTTACACCAGAAAGAAGCCATTAAACAAAGTTCTAACACTTTGGTAGCCAAAGTAAGAAAACCAAAACCTAAGCCAGAATCAATGCACTTGGATCTGAGAAAATGAAATTCAAGGACAATCAATCACAAATAACTGCCAAGATTTTCTCGAACAATTAAGATTTTCTCAAATAATCTTCTCAAAAAATTTATTTGCTTCAGTAATTCTTCTGTATTCTCTATTCTCAGCTGCTACCAGTAAAACACTGGTTTGATGCTGCCCAGTTGGAGTTAGTGTATGCTCAACTAAGCTTCTTTACCATTCACCAGTAATATACTGAGGAAAATTCAATTTGCCTCAGTTTGCCATTTACCAGGATCTCTTTTGGTTATCTCAAATCATTCAATGTGCTCACATGTGACCCTCAATATTTCCCTTCTTTGTCTCTGTAGACAACAGTTCTTTCAGTCAGAAATGTCCGTCTCTTTCAGTTTTCAACATCAAGATGAGCTACCTGCTGCTGGCCCATCCACGGCATTTTTTATCTGACCTAGTTTATAAGTCCTACACACATGTACACATGTACAGAAGATGGTCCCATCTGACTCATCTGTGATCAGCAGCAGTTTGGGTAGCTTCCCCATGTCCAGGGCAGGCAGGAATATGTCAAGAAGCAAGTGAGTGGCTCTAACTCCCACGTACCCCTTTCGTTACTCTACTAAGGACCACGAGAACCTTGTGAGGAGACAACTTGGTGTCTGCTCTCCAGGGGCGTGTGGCCCAGTCTCAGAGAGTAGGCTAATACAGACGAACCGAAAACACAATGGAAGACAGAGAACAGGATTACTGTGACTATACTATACTACATACACTCTAAGAAATCAGAAGTTCCTCTTTTGGAGGAGCGGGGCAGAGGCGGTGAGCCATACCTGGCCGGGCTCAGGGCTGACTTGCAGCTCTGTGCTCAGCAACTACTCTTGGCAGTGCTCAGGGGCCCATATGTGGTGCTGGGGTTGAATCCAGGTTGGCCATGTGCAAGGCAAGTCCCTTAACCTCTCTACTACTTTCTGGTCTCAAGGTTCCTCTTGCTAGAACTAAACTGCATCTCAGTAACAGGTTTATTTTGGACAACTGAAGAAATAGGTGGAGGGAATAAATAGCACTGAGGGGAAAAATCATGGGGAAAAGGGTCCTGCCATTCCTGCTGCAGCTTGAACCCGGCTTAAGTGCCCTACCCACATTATTACATTTCATTGTACAATAATCCTGCAAAGTAGACTGTATCATGGCCAGTGAGATAAGCAAGGAGGCTGCAGCTCAAAGGGATTAAGTAACTGGCCAAGGTTACACAGGATTAGGCAGCAGAGCTGGGATTTGGAAAAGGCAGTCAGCCTCTGTCATACTTTACTCCTCTAAAGCAAAACATATAAATAGCACCAGATGTTTCCTTTAGGAAGGGGGATTCTGAATAGCTCAACTTGTAAATCAATAAGCACAATGAGTGGGTTGTATGTTTCGGGCTCAATCAAAGCTAGGTGGCTCTGATGCAATCTGGTTCATTCTATAGAGAAGTGAGGAGACTCATCAAGTAGGTGAAAGGAGTCTGGGCCTAAATGATTAAGCAGGGAGGCTCTATAGCTGGAGAACATCTCAGACTAACAGAAAGCATCAAGGAGGGAGGCAGTCTGAAGCATCTAATTAATATCACCCCGGCCTGGTTCAGCTGAACGAGGCTCTGCTGGAATGAACACACATCCTCAGAGGTGAGGCCAGAGAGAGAAAATGATGGCAGGAAACATACCTGGTCTCGTTGGCACATCGGATCTTGCAGCCTTCCTTTGGAATCACCAAGCCCAGGTGCATTCGGAGCCTGCAGTTAGTGGGCCCCGTGTGTGGCCACACGTGAGTTCCTGGGTGCATGACAGAATATTTGATCTGCACAGAAAATATAACACACCATTCATCCATTTATCAAGGTGTGGAGGAACTGCTAAATTAAAGTGACAGTACCAAATTACTGTCACTTTGGATTAGAACCTTGGTGACTCAGAATTCATATTCTCTTATTTCTTTGTGAAAGTGCTAAAAATAAGGAGTCCCCCCTTTACACAAAGAGATAAACACTGAACATTTTCCACCCTTAATTTAGATGTCAGCCACATGAAATTATGTTTCATTAAAAAGGGAGTGAAAAAAGAGACATTCCTTAATGTCAGAGGACTTAACCACTCATTTCCCTGTAAAACATCAGCATTCCCTTATTCCCTCAGCCAGCTGCATTCTCCAGAACTGAAACTACTTGGTACCTGTCCTCTTCTGCATCCTGTTGTCTCAGAGAATTTATCTAGTAGAGAGCAGGTTTTAGGAGCTCCTTTACAGGAGTTTTCATTTTTTCTTCCTAGAATAGATGAAAAACTGTTGTTAGAAATCTCTTTTTTTGACCACATGCAATCTGTATTTTTATTGTCACAGTAGGAAGGTGCCTAGAAGAGAGCCTCAATAGACAGGAGCAGTGAAGCAAGGATGAGCACTACAGTGCAGCGTTGTCTGACTGAGGCTCTGATATATGTTGAATACTTAGTCCCGAGAGCAGGCAAAATAATGGCTCTCTCCAAATCCCAGCTCCGGAAACTATGAATGTTCATATTATAGGTCAAGGGAAATTAAGGGTACAAATGGTAATGGGACTTCAAATCTGTTGACCTTAAAATTAGTAATCAACCTGGATTAACTGGGTGAGTCCAACATAATCGCAACATAATCATTAGATGCGGAAGTGGGAGGCAGAAATGTCATCAAGAGAGGAAAGAGAAATGCCATTGCTGTTGTGAAGATGGTAGGGTACCACAAGACCAACAGCCTCTAGAAGCTAGACCTTCCAGAAGAGATGCAGTCTTCATGGCACTTTAATGTTTGCCCCGTGTATTTTCCAATACACAGATCAACTTCTATTGATAAGGAATTAAGATTTCAGGGTTGGAGAAACAGTATGGGGTAAAGGTGCTTTCCCTTGCAATCCAGATGTTAGATCTCCAGTACCACATATGGTTCCCTGAGAAACCAGGGGTCACTCCTGACCAGAGTCAAGAGTAGCCCCTGAACACTGTAAGGTGTGACTCCAAATTACCCCTCAGAGAAAGAATACGATTGGAAAGAATGGGGGAGTAGATCATTGAGAGATAACATTCCTATTGGAGGGACTATGTGAGCAAGCAGATTGAGAAACTTAGTTTTATGTATCCTGCTATGCACCTCTCATCATTATGTACAAAAATCACAATTTCTTAGGGAAGTTGTACTGAGGAATATACACAGCATCATTTGCACCTATGGAAGAATGAAATAATGTTCTGTTTCAAAAGGTAGACGCATGGAAATTTCCTCATGAAGAGATCCACAAGGGACTGCTGCACTTAAAGTTGAATTTAGTTTTATGTAATTAATTTTATGTGTTCAAAAATAATAACTGAGTGTGAAGTGAGAGTCACAAGGAATGCAATTTAAAGGTATTCTCATTAACCAGACAGATCACAATACTTGAGATAATAATTTCTACAGCTACATCGGCTTTTCCTAAGTAATCTTTTGCTTCTGAATTGAGAAAAAATGTTGCTTCTATTTTTAGTTATAAATGGATGACTCCAAATGAGTTGAATGATACATGTCAGTCTGAACAGATCCCCATATAGGTTACTTTAAAGTTCTAGTGTTCTAAACCTTCCCTATGCAGGGAGAGTTTGTCAGGAGTCACTGAGTCTGGGTTTGTGGGTTGCCTGGACAGCTATGAAGTGAAACCTGGTGCTGGCTGGACTTCCCACAGTTGGAAGGACTGAGAACATGTCACCAGAAAAACAGGTGTGCTTACTGAAATGAGAGGTAGTTAATGGGTGACCAACTGTAACAGGGAAGGCCAAAAGGTCAGGAGTGGATTGGAAAACACCTCTACCTAGTCTTAGAACTCGCGGGATTCAGGATTAGTCTCACAGTATTTAGTCTGTGAACACCAATTCTCTAGAGAGGAGAGATTTGCAGTCAGTGCTGGAGATTCCAGGTGACTGCTAGCTTTCAGAAAGGCAACCAGAGCTCAACATCTCAATGTGCTGAGAGAGTCCGCCACCCTCACTCCTGCTGTTGGAGGCTCTCTGGGTTTCCATGTTTAATAGAGGAGAAACTGAGGCACAGAGAGATGTTCTTATAGCAAGCGAGTAAGTAGAACTTCCAGTCCAATTCAACTCAGGGTTCATGTTCTTAATGTCTCCACTCTTATTATTTTATGTCTGGGTGATTATTATGTTACAAGAAGGTGATAGCAACTACTAATTGGAAAACTCTGAGACAGACCTTCTGCTAGGGCCAATCTCAGGCCCAAGGCATGATTTCATTGTCCCTACTCAGGAAAGAAATCTGAGGCTGGGATGAAGAAAATGCACACAGCTAAGTGGAGCAATCAGAACTCTAATCCAGCTTTCTGGTCTCCAAAACTAAGCAGCATTTCTCAACCTCTTTGCTTCCTGTGCCCTCCTAGCTAGGTCTTTGGCCCTATATGCTACTACTATGTCCCCTTTCCCCCGCCATTTAGGCAAGTTTCACCACTGGTTCCATTCATCTATTCTGGAAGCTCACAAGGGAGCTATATGGTCCCCAGTTGAGAAATGTTGCTCTAAAGCATCATTTGTCACTTTCTTATATCACGAATTAAGAGGCAGCAATAAGGAGGAGTGGCTAACCATGGTATAACTTTACTGTCATATTATTATTTCTCACCAGATTTAAAGTAGCTGTAAAGAAGTGAAACGCTGCTTTTTTCTTTAGTGCTGGGGCCATACACAGAAACAGAACTAAATTCCAATACAGATTTGAAAGAATCAACTGAGTATTTCATTTATGGGTGAACACAGGGGCGAGAGGTGTTCACAAAACTGGGATTTTTAAAGGTCTTGGGTTGTTTGTGTCTTTCTTAGGTTTCAGGCTCTACTGATGAAACAGATTCATCTTGACTGACACATCTGATCAATAGGAAGTGATTACTATTGTGTTAGGAAGGATTCAGAGGTTTCAGCTTGAGCTGATCCATAAAGACTGCTGAGACTGGTTGACAACATTTCCTAGGCGCATTGGAACAGTTGCTCACATGTGACTTATTTGTTAACCATCCTTTAGCATTCACTTTTCAAGCCTATTGATGGAACAGAGGCATCAGATGAAATAATGGCAAATGCTGAGGTAAACAACAGACTTTGCCAATACATAAAATTAGCAAGATTTTTACACTTGACCTTGTAGCTCCATTTAAAAAAATAATCTGGGCAGAGAGATAACTGAAAGGGTTGAGCAAATGCTTTGCATGTGGCGAGGGGCCTAGGTGTATGATCCCCTGAGCACTGCTGGGATTAACCCCAAAGCACAAAGCTGAAAGTAGCCCCTGAATATTGACAAGTATGCCTCCATCATCTCCTCCACAAAAACAAACCCCAAAAAAACAAACAAATAAAAAAATGAAAAAAAAAAAAACAAAACCCAAACCCTCCCAACACAAGCAGACAAAAAAAAAAAAAACCCACATCTGTTGTTGTGGAAAGCTGAAGATTCACTTGAAATAATGTTCCTTCTCTTTAGCTAGATATTTTCTTGAAAATCTTTCTGATGTAGCTCTTTCTTCTATACATGTAAACCACTTTGAAAGCACAGGTGAGTTAAACTTCTATGCTTCTTTGTCCCTTTTACGTAAACTGCTTATTATCGGTTCAGTTTACATTGTGCAGCTAAAGATGCATGCTGTTTAGTCCTCAAAATGGATTTACTTTCGGTGTAGCTACTGTTAACCCAGGTTCATCTGATTTTTCAAGAAGAAAATTGGTAAGAGCCTTAAAGGTAAAACTAAGTGCTCCTCATTGTAAGGGCAGCCTGGTACATTGATATATTGAACACATTTATTGCTGTCCTGTCTATGTGTTTGGGTCTGGGTTCAATTCAAAAGTACTGGTAGAAAAAGAAAAAAAAAAGAAAAAAGAAAGTACTGGTAGAATTCTGAAGAGCTCAGATTCTGGTTCTTATTGACTTGTCCTGCTGATTTGTTATCTTCTCCAGCTAACACTGTGATGTGCATAAATGTACATAAACCCTGTGGTATGCAGCATGTATCTCTCTTTTCAGGTGCAATGAGGCTTGGGACCTCTCCTTCTGAGGCTATGAGTGGACTCTAGATTCTAAACAGTAAGTTTTGAAATGCATCATCAAACAGGAAGATCAGGAAAATCAAATATATAATTTATACAAATATATATTTAATTAATACATGTCATCAATACGGGCTGGAGAAATAGCACAGCGGTAGGGTGTTCGCCTTTCACGCAGCCAACCCGTGTTCAATTCCTCCGCCCCTCTCAGAGAGCCCAGCAAGCTACCGGGAGTATGGAGCCCGCGAGGCAGAGCCTGGCAAGCTACCCGTGCGTATTGGATATGCCAAAAACAGTAACAATAAGTCTCTCAATGAGAGACGTTACTGGTGCCCACTCGAAAAAATCGATGAGCAACGGGGGATGACAGTGACAGTGATCAATACATATGCACTTGTACAAATAAATATGAATACAACATATCTAAGTAAACAGACACAGATTTGAACACATACCCATTGGTGTTCAGATGCAGTTTTAAAAAAAAAATCAATGGTTTTTAATAATCTAGGTTGTTGTGGTTGTTGTTGTGGTTGTTGTTGTTTTGGGGCCACGCCTGGCAATCTTCAGGGCCTACTCCTGGCTCTATGTACAGGGATCACTCCTGTCAGGGATGGAAACTGGGTCCATGTGTGCTAAACAAGCACCTTACCTGGTATATTTGCTCTCTGGCCAGATACACTAGGTTTTATGTGCAGTGCCCTTTAGTTCGGGAGGCAGCACCCCAGGACTCGGGCCCCGTCCCCATTGAGTAAGTCTCAGAGAACAATGCAGATGCCAGGAGCTCACCTTGCTGCCACAGTGTAAACTGGCTCCAGTCCCCCTTCTCCCTCAGGTTTTCATCTTCAGGCAGGAAGAGACCCTTGGCTTGATCCATTACTGCAAGGCCTTCATCACGAATTAACTTCCAGTTTCTTTCTAAGGACTAGAGGAAAGATTGTTCTTACTGAACACTGAAAATACACCTGGTATAAACAACTTAGAATGACCCTCAGCTTTTTTTTTTAATGAATAAAGTCATGAAAAATATTGGGGGGGAGGTAATCATACCCAGCAGTGCCAGGTCTTACTTCTGGCTCTGTATTCAGGGATCACTCCACTCTGGACTCAGGGATAGAACCTGAGTAGGTCATGTGCAAGGCAAATACTCCCTATTGTACTACTGCTCCATACCTAAGGTGATTATTTATTTATTTATTTATTTATTTATTTATAAATTAGTGAGTCACAGTGAGGGTATAGTTACAGATTTACACATTTTCGTGCTTGTGTTTCCCTCATACAATGTTCGAGAACCCATCCCTCCACCACTGCCCATTCTCCACCACCAATAAACCCAGTATCCCTCAACCCCAATCCCAACCCTCCACCCCACCCCACCTCTGTGGCAGGGTATTTCCTTTTGTTATATCGCTCCTTCTGGGTGTTGCAGTAGGGGTACTGAGTGGCCATTGTGTTCAGTCTCTAGTCTACTTTCAGCACGCATCTCCGTTCTGGAGCAGGATCTCCACCCACAATTTACCTAGTGTTTTCTTCTCTATCTGAGCTACCTTTCCCCCCAGCATGTGAGGCCAGCTTCCAAGCCATGGAGCCAACCTCCTGGTACTTATTTCTACTATTCTTGGGTGTTAGTCTCCTACTCTGTTGTTTTATATTTCACATATGAGTGCAATCTTTCTATGTCTGTCTTTGTCTTTCTGACTCATTTCACTTAGCATGATGCTTTCCATGTTGATCCACTTATATGCAAAGTTCATGACTTCATCTTTTCTAACAGCTGCATAGTATTCCATTGTATAGATCTACCAAAGTTTCTTTAACCAGTCATCTGTTCTCGGGCACTCAGGTTTTTTCCAGATTCTGGCTATTGTAAACAGTGCTGCGATGAACATATAAGTGCAGGTGTCATTTCAACTAAGGATGAAGGTTTTTTTTTGCATTTATCTAGATTGTTTATTTAAATTTCCTCTGGGATCTCTTGTCAAAAGTATTATGAAACACCTAATTTTATTCTTCAGAACTAAATACCTCTGCATTGTAAATTTTTAAATAATTCTTAATACCCTCAAAGAATAATCTACTCCAGAATCTGGGTATAGATTTGCCAAAAGGAATCTTTAAAATACCATAACCTTCCAAAGTATTAATCTTGTAGATTATATTACATCACTTTGCTATAATAAGCCTGTATGACATTCTCACCATCCAAGCTGTAGTATAAATCACATACTTAATTTTACTTTTCAATAGATGTCCCCATAAAGGTGCTATTAATTAAAATTTCAAAGAAATCAGAATGGTGTCAATGAAAACATCTGATGTATTATAAAATAACAGATGAACAAAGTAAATAAATTATCTGGAGTTTAGAATTCAATCTAATGAAAGTAATTGCTTGGCCTCTTATTGAGCACTGTGCTTTGGTTTCTCAGTGAATATACTTACAACCAATACTACCCTGAAGGGCCTTACCTGGCATCATGGGAATATCTAGTGAAAAAGGAAGAAATGTGGACCAGAGAAATACTGCAGAGGATAGGGCACTTGCCATGCATATGTTGGACCCTGGTCAATCGCAACCCCCTGAGCACCACCAGGAGTGACTCTTTAAAGTTCAAGGCCAGGAGTAAGCTCTAAGCACCAACAAATATGGATAAAAACCAAACCAAGTCAAAATGAAACCTTTGAAAAGCAGGGATCAGTCCCAGGTTCCATCCCTGGCATCCCACATGATCATCTGAGCACTTCCAGGAGTAATTCCTGAATGGAGAACCAATAGTAACCCCAGAGCATCACTGGGTGTGGTCCAAGACCCAAAACTGAAACAAAAAGAAAAGCAAGAAAAATAGAGATCAGAGAGAAAGGACTGGGGCAAAGAGCTTGCCTGGCATGTGGCTAATCCTAATTTGATCCCTGGCACTGCTTCTGGTTGCCTTGAGCACACAGAACCTGAGCACAGCTGTGGGCTAAGAGCAGAACCTGATGTGGGTGTGGGTGGCCCCAAACCAAAAATTCCAAAACAAAACAAAAAGAAAAAAGAAAAGGGAGGAAACCAGCCCTCTCTTCACTACACTGTATACTGCTTTTGTATACTGATAACTGGGTGCCAGGAGTGGTTTGGGCGTAGGAGCAGGCCAGAGGGAGCAATGCACGCTGCCTCAGCAGAAAAAAAAAATACAAACTGCTTTCTTAATGTACCAAGAGGCAAAGTTGTACAGATAAGGCACAATTTGGATATGGTAGTAAGTTCAGATATTCCCATGTTAAATGAGGGATGGATACAAGAATTGAAAGAAACATGGACAGGAGGAACACGTGAACCGATTGTAGTAAGAATCAGGGTTCAAGATCACGGAACTAGAACTAATAACTTCCACAGAGAAAGAGTCTGACACACAACAAATGAAAGCAGCAATTAGTGCTCCCTGAAAATGGACTGAGGTACCTTGTAAAACAGCTCTTTATCTTCCGAATTAGTCAAGCAGTGCCTGGCATGACCAATTATTGGAGAGAGCAAAGCGTGAGATAATGTGTAAAGTACTTTTATCAACTCATGCTTTATGAATCCATGATTTAAGGCAGGAAAAAGAAGGGGCGGGAAGACTTCATAGGCAGAGGATTCCAAGAAATACTCAGAAATCTGTATGAACTGTGTGTTCACAAAATGTGTATGGGCACCCACCACATGCTTCCCCACCCCCTCGTGCTGCCTAGTTATAGAGAACAATCTACAAGGGTTGGGAGTAGCAATTCCACATAGGTGAGATAGCACAATCAACATATGCAAAGCCCTTCCTTCTGGGGAAGCTTCTTCTAAAACAAAGATCTCATCTTGCTAGAGGATCCGCTCAAGGGCAGAATTTCATCTAAGGGCATATTTCTCCCTTCCTTAGTCCATATTCATTCAAACAGTCATCTTAACTTTACTTCTTAATCATCTTTCTAGTCATTTTGTATGGACGCAGTAAGAGGTATATTAAGCTTAATGGGTGGCTCTCCTGGGGACATCTCTATAGATTTCAGACTACAGTCCTTGGGTCAGACTAGTCCTTCTTAACCCCGGCAGGGTCCTTACCCAATTGTTTATCTTTGGGTCATGACAGAATTTGTTCATGACTGTGCTCTTAACTTGTAAGTTTTATGGTGCTTGGCCTGTCCCGTTTTGATGCTAGAGTAGGTCACAGTTTTCCCTAGGTCCATCCAAGTCCCTTTGTCAGGATCCTCCTTTTGAGGTGCTAGAGACTAAGGGCATTTGAGGCTTAAGTTGAATAAATATGACAGATGCCCAGAAGTAAATTATTCAGAGTCAATTAACTCTCTAGATACAAAAGCATAGTATTAACTGTCTTCCTGTGTCTATCATTGCTTTAAAGTAAACTATGCAGAGGACATAAGGAAAATAGAAAAGCAATATTTCACTTACAAATACAAAATCCAGAGAACTTAGAAGGATCTGACCTTACAAATCATAGGGTCTGTTTTGGGGATATAGGTGATTAACAGATAGGGGAGGCAGAGCACTGAGGAGAGGCTGAAGATAAACACAGAGGAAAGGGAATGCCTCAGGAGCACCATGATGGGTGTAACCCAATAAACCTAAACTCCTTGTGGCAAGGAGAAAGGACAGAGGAGAATGGATGAACCAATATTATCCTACAATGAATCATGGCTGCAACTTTAACCAAACATAGTCCTTTTTATTTCCTTTTTAAATATGTTTATTGAGGTAACCAATGGTTTAGAATACTACATGTATTTTCAGCACACTGGTGCACATTTATGTATACCATGCCATGACCACAGTGCTCCCAGCCCCTCATCATAGTATCCTGACCCCCTCAACCCTTGTTTATTCCACACCCCTCTAGTAAATTTAGCTCTCCAGTGAGAACTCAAGGTCTGGCCTGTCCCTTTTATTTGTTTCTTTATAGAATATCCTATGGAAGGCATAGATGGGAGAGACAGTTTGTAAGATAAATAATTTTATGTTTTATTTATTTCTCCCACCTTTTTTCTTTGAGTGAATAAACTTTTGAAATTTCTTTCTTTCTTTCTTTCTTTCTTTCTTTCTTTCTTTCTTTCTTTCTTTCTTTCTTTCTTTCTTTCTTTCTTTCTTTCTTTCTTTCTTTCTTTCTTTCTTTTTTATGTATGGGTCACACCCAACAGTACACAGGGGTTACTCCTGGCTTTGCACTCAGGAATTACCTCTGGAGGTGCTGGGGGACCATATGGGATGCTGGGAATCGAACCCGGGTTGGCCGTGTGTAAGGCGCGGGAAGGGAGACGCGTGCTGAAAGTGGACTAGTGACTGAACATGATGGTCACTCAATACCCCTATTGCAAACCACAACACCCAAAAGGAGAGAGAGTGAACCAATTGGAATGCCCTGCCACAGAGGCGGGGTGGGGTGGGGGGATAGGATTGGGGGGTGGGAGGGATACTGGGCTCATTGGTGGTGGAGAATGGACACTGGTGGAGGGATGGGCTCTCAGACATTTCATGAGGGTAAAACAAGCATGAAAATGTGTGAATCTGTAACTACCCCCACTGTGACTCACTAATTAAAAAATAAAAAAAAAATAAAGTCAAAAAATTTTCTTTTAAAAACTTACTTTTACTGAGGAATAATGGTCATATGAAATTGTAAAGTATTTCAAGTTAAATGACAGTGATTGGATAAGCATATAAATTGTGAAAGGATTTCCTTCTAATTTGGTTAATAAACATACCTATAACTTTACATATTTATCTTTTATTCAGGGAGAATATTGAAGATCTACTCAGCAAATTTTAACAATACAATGTACTGTTATTAGCTATAATCACCATGTTTTACATTAAATTCTCATATATTATTTTATAGTCTACACTTTGTATCCAGGGTGGCCGGAGTAAAAGAACAAGAAGTAAGGCATCTGTCTTATATTTGGCTGACCTTACTTTGATTATGTGCAGTGCATATGCCATATGGTTCTTCCGAGCACTGCCAGGATTGATCCCTGAGCACAGAGTGAGGAGTAAGTCCTGAGCACCCCTGGTGTGGCCCAACCCTCAAAACTAAAACTATCCAAAAGTTTTCTATCCCTTTACCAATCTGTTTTCCCAAACCCTAACTCCTAGCCACCACTTCTTAAACGTCTGAATGAGTCTGATGACTTCTTTTTCTAAAGAATCTATGTGCCATGAAATATTCCTTAGTCCTTATTTTTCTTATGGGCTGAAGCACAGCGGGTAGGGCATTTGCTTTGCATGTGGCTGACCCGGGTTCGATTCCTCCATCCCTCTCAGAGAGCCCAGCAAGCTGCTGAGAGTATCCCGCCCGCAAGGTAGAGCCTGGCAAGCTCCTCGTGGCATATTCGATATGCCAAAAACAGTAACAAGTCTCACAATGAAGATGTTACTGGTGCCCACTCGAGCAAATCGATGAACAACGGGATAACAGTGCTACAGTGCTAATGGCCTCAACGTCCATTCATGTCATTATAAGTAACAGAATTCCTTTCTTTTTTATGACTGTCTTTTTTTAATGCATGTATACGTTACATACAGACTACATATTTTTTTATTTATCTACTGATATTTTTCTATCTGGGTGATTATAAGTAAGGATGCTAAGAACATGTGGTTCAGGTAACTCTCTGAATCTCTACTTCCATTTCCTTTGTTTTTGTTCTTTTTTTGGACTTTTTGGCTTTTTGGGTCACACCTGGCGAAGCACAGGGGTTACTCCTGGCTCTGCACTCAGGAATCACTCCTGGCGGTGCTCAGGGGACCATATGGGATGCTGGGAATCAAATTCGAGTCGGCTGCATGCAAGGCAAACGCCCTACCCGCTGTGCTATCTCTCCAGCCCCATACTTTCATTTCCTTTGGCTTCATACTCAGAAGCAGGATTTCTGCATCACGCGGCATGAGGAACCTCCATATTGTTTTTCACAACAACAATACCAGTTTACTGATTTTACTGCACTTTAATTCCTCCCCTTCCCTTCCCTTTGTGTTGTTGCAATTTGGTCCAGGGGCCAAACCTTGTCGTGATGGTGCACTTGGGTGCGGTGCTGCACACCAAGCTGCAGTGCTTACAGGTGTCCCATACTTCTATCCTGGTGCTTGCAAAAGTGCTTGCAGGGAATGGTTATGTTGCTTGCAGAGCCCCCCGCCAAATATTACTTGTGGTACCTGCTGAGCTTGCACACACCTGGCTATTGGGGGTGGAGACTGCAGACTGGTGAATTGTTGGGTCCCAACAATAGTAGCGGGAGACCAAGATAATGGATGTGAATTCTATCAGGGTTTGAATTCTTGGCCTCATGTTTCCAAGACTGGCAGTTTTGCCACTCAGCCATCATCAAGCTGCTAATTGATTGATTTAAATACTTTCTGGGAAACCTACTCAGTGGGTAGAGTTTGTGTCAAACTCCACAGTTGCTCCTTTAATTTCTTTCCTTCTGTTGGTCTTTCTGCCAACGCTTCAATACCACTTCATTCCAAGTAATTTGTGCAGAACCACTGAAACTGCATTAAAGAGGGATTCAGAAATTCTCACTCTGTCAGGTCCCCAGACGTGAAACTCTATGACAGTTTTGTTGAAAGTCCTAAGATTATTAGGGGGAAAGCACAGCCCAAAATATTCACATCTACTCATGGGTACCTAAATTCCCAACACTCCCTAAGGCTACTGTAACTTGTTCAAGTTGCTAGACAAATCTGTTAGAATCTTGTTAAATTACCGCTCAGACAAGGGGAGAATTACCTCTCTAACACATGAAATTACTTTCCAGATGAGGTTATTGCACTTCCGTTCCTCTTATCTTCTGGTATTTTAGAAGCTTCCTTCATTTCTTCTGAATGCTGATTTTTAGGTGCCAAAAGAAAAAATCTTTTTCTTAGTGAATCTTTTTGTACAAAAATTAGGCACAAAGCCCCAGGGGAAATGCTGAAGTGACTGCATCCCTAAATGCAAGCCTGACAACTTTGCTTGGGATCAGGCCGTCTTTCCTATGTGCAATGCTGCCTCCTGCCCCTCCTGCCCCTGGACCTGACTCCTCCACCAGCGGGCCTGCAGCCCCGGAAGTCACCTGAGGTCTTCTGCAGGAGCACTGATAAATTGAAAAAAAAAAAAAAAAGAAAAAGTCTTTGCTGGAGTCAGAGTGATAATATGGCGGGTAGGGTGTTTGCCTTGCACATGGCTGATTTGAGTTTGATTCCCAGCACCCGATATGGTCCCCTGAGCCCACCGGGAGTAATTCCTGAGCACAGAGCCAGGAGTAAGCCCTGAACACCTCTGGGTGTGGCCCCCAATCAATCAATCAAACAAACAAAAAACAAAGACATTAAAAAAATCCTTCAAACAAAAAACTTCTTTGTTCCCCCTGGCTGAATGTGGCAGGTATTCAATGGAACCGGACAGGGGGACAGGCCAGAGTGGACGGTCTCCCAGCCCCATGGCAGACTCCTGTGATTACAAAGGCAGCAGCCTGCCCAATGCCAACCAAGTGCCATACAGATTTTTAGTTTATTTATTTTTAGTTTATTATCATGGCTGGAGCAATAGCACAGTGGGTAGAGTGTTTGCCCTGCACAAGTCTGACCCGGGTTCGATTCCTCCGTCCCTCTTGGAGAGTCCGGCAAACTACCGAGAGTATCTCGCCCGCACGGCCGAGCCTGGCAAGCTCCCTGTGGCATACTCAATAAGCCAAAAACAGTAACAACAAGTCTCACAATGGAGACGTTACTGGTGCCCACTCAAGCAAATCAATGAACAATGGATGACAACGCTTCATCCTAAAATAGCCACATCATTTTCTCTTGAGTTTAAAAGTTGGTCATAGAATTTTACAAATAGAAGATTCCATACTGTTAATCTAGTGGAACATTTTCAAAGACTCTCAGAGCCGTTAATGAGTTGAGTGTCTCACAGTCTAGTGGCCAGAAAACAGCTCTGCCATCTCCACCTATTTCAAAGCACCTTGGGGAGGAGACGGGCAAGGCTGGCCTGTGCCCTGGGTGCCTCTCCACTCCGAGGTCCAATTGTGGCTGTGGCCCCTGCTGTCCCTTGTGCAGTAGTGTTCCCAGAACCCGTGGGTGCAGGTACTTGTGAGGTTCTTGGAGAACAAGTGGGCACGCCCTGGAGCCCTCGCCTGCCTAACTAGGAAAAACACAGTAAGCCAAAGATTACCTGGTGATATCACGCACACCACACAGCTTCAGAGAAATAACACTATTGCGGGCTCTTTCTTGTGCTTTTTTCCTCTGCCAAAGTAATGGCTACTTTTAGTGGTCATTTACAGCACTGAAAAGATATGGCAGCAAGGCAGGGTGTCTCTTACGGGTCTGAGGAGGACTCTGGGATGGAAGAGTGGAATTTGAGGAAGCTATCATTTAAATACTTGGGGCTGGAGAGATGGTGGTACGTTGGCTAAAACACTTGCCTTGCATGTGGCCAACCCTGCTTTAATCCCTGGCATCCCCTATGGTCCCTTGAGCACCAAGAGCAGTAAGTTCTGAGTAAAGAGCGAGGAGTGACCCCTGACCATTGCCAGGTGTGCCCCCCACCATTTATTTATTTTTATTATTGTTTAGAAAACATGGTGAAAATAGTGTTAAAGTTTATGGCATTGGTGTACAAAATCACTGCACCCTAAACCAGTCAAGTACCCAAGACCTTCTATCACTGTCCTCTTTCACCTCTAGCCTCACTTTATTCCTCGAATCCCCCACGAAACGACAACAAATAAATCTCACATGGTGACACATAGAGATTGAAGGCAAAATGCAGTTACACAGAGTATGTGTATGTGTGTGTGTGTGAAAGATAATGACAGAATCAGACCAACAGAGACAGACAGACGGAAAGACAGAGACAGAAATGTGAGAGATAGATTTACTTTACATGAATATTACCAAGATGGCTAAGATTTTCACTCTTAAGAATTCAAATTGGAACTGGAAGTGCAGATTATGCCTATAATTTTAAGGATTTCAGCTGACATGTTACTTAAGGAACTTTAAATTCACCAAACTATGAAAAAAAAAACAGATATAGTTGACTAGAAGACATCTTCTAATTCCCAATTCATCTTGAGGCTAAGCAGAATTTTAGAAAACAGGTTGGATTGTTTTTACAACTGCTACATTGCTTCATAAACCCACCATCAACACTTGCCTTTGGCATCACCCTCAGCTATATTTGGCATCTCACGGTCTTTACAGTGCAAGCCTCATTAATCCCACAATACATTCCAGCATGTCTTAATCCAAAAGTTCCATCCAGTTCAGGGTAATTTACTTGCTTTCCAAATGTTCTGCTCATCCTCACTTGGATGCTACACTTTTACCTTCAATACAACATTAGATTCTATTTTTAAAATTTCTCCTAAAACTAATTTCTTGCAGTCTTTAGAGAACGAAACTAAAGCCAAATTGTTATTCAACCATGCCCCTCACTATTTTCATCCAACTAAAAAAAAAAAAGTTTATTTTATCAAGGTTTTTCAGGAGGCCGTGACTGATCCCTGAAAATCCTTGAGCTTCTCCATCGCCTCTGGGGTTCCACCAGCAGTGCTGGGGATCATGTGGTTCAACCCTCAAAATGCAAAGCATGTGCTCAGCCTACTGAATGATCTTCCTGCCCACTTCCCACTCAACTCCCCTCCCAATATGCATTTGCTTTTTTTTGGTCACACCAGCAGTGCTCAGGGCTTATTGCTGGTGGAAATCACATGTGGAGCTGGGGATCAAGCCCAGGTTGGTCATGTGCTCATACTCTTTCTCCAGCACCCCCAAATTGACTTTTGAAAAAAATCATATATTAACTGCATGTAATATTTAACTCCCATTTAACTCTTCCCCAGGCCTGAGTGCAACCCATAGATAATTCCAGTAAAGCCTGCCTTTCCCTCACTGTGGGTGCTCATCATCACCTCTGCTTGTGCAAAGCACTGGGTTAGCTTAAGCTCGCAAATTCATGCTTATCCTGGACACTTTCTAAACCCCTGAGCAATCTTCTTGGTGCTCCGGCATTGGGGCATTGGGGATCCCTAAGAACGGAACTGTCAAGTTTTGCTTTAGCACTTGCAGATGGGAACAGGATTTGAACTTAGAGCCTTGTGCTTACCAGGCAAGCATTTGAAGTCACTAAGCCATTTCTGGGATCCTTCTTGCTGCAGATCACAAATAGCAGGACTGGATCATTTCAGCTCATGCTTTGGTACCATTTGAACTCAAGACCAGTGCTAAAGGATGTACACCTGAAGCAAGTGAGCCATCATTTAGGCTACTTCTTAATATTTCCTTCTTTATATTAAAATAATACTTATGTTGTTTATTAATTTCAGATGATCAATCGTCTATTGGGGAAGATAACACGCTAACAATATGACATTGTCTTTCATTCCCATCCTGCAAGAGCAGTTCATTTCACAGGTTTTTTTTCATACATCTGGGTAAATCACATTTGGGTTTTATTAAGTGACAGTGAGGGATCATTCACACTTGAGCTGTGATGATTACCTTTCATTTCACATGTAGCATTTCAATTTTTTATTGTCCTCTTTGGCTTGATTTTCAAATGTACTTATGATTAGTTCTTTTTTATAGCACTGCAGAGGTGCTATAAAATATCTCAACACTATTCTACCCTTGGCCAAAAGATCATACAAGTAATTACCTTATTTTTCTCACTCTGTTTTCTGGAGATAACCATTTAATACTCACCTTCCTTGCTTTAATGTAAACTGTTTGTCTGAGCTTGCTTAATACCAGGCTCCCTAATTTTTGGATTCAAAAATTTGGGGGATATGGGTAACATTTAGTGGTGTTTAGAGAGCTTGGGGAACCACATGGAGCTGGAGATTTAACCTGGGCCCCTTCCTGTGTTCTAATCCACTGAGCTGTCTTTGTAGCCCAATTTATGAAAATATCTAAAGCTATTCTTACCACTTGATTGAAGACCTATATATAGAATTTTAAGTATTACATAATTTCTCCTAATAATTCCAAAAGCAGTGCTTCATTGCATAATAACTTTAGTGCAACTGTTGAAAATATAAGGAAATCTGACCACTGAGTATGACATCACTCACACACACACACACACACACACACACACACACACACACACACACACACACCCCACCCTGAAAATGCCCCCCTAAAACTCTGTGCTGTGTGTATGCATACACAAAAAAGATATGATGAAAATAATGAAGATTGTTTTGTTTTGACCCATTTTTTATGGGTCACACTCAGCAAAGCTCAGGGGTTACTCCTGGTTCTGTGCTAAGGACTTACTTCTGGTGGTTCTCAGGGGACCATATGGGATATCAGGGATCAAATCTGGGTTGGCCGAGTGCAAGCCAAGATCTCTACGCACTGGACCAATAATAATGATTTTAAAGATCATCTTTATGTTTCTGGTTTTCCACTACTTCTTGACAATACACCTCAAAGTGAGTACTGGACATGTCTTAGTTCCTTCAATGTGGAACTGAAACAATTTCTAGCACTTCTTTAATAATGTCTTCTGTTTTCTGTTTTTTCCTTTTTTTTTGCTTTTTGGGTAACACCCGGCGATGCACAGGGGTTACTCCTGGCTCTGCACTCAGGAATTACCCCTGGCGGTGCTCAGGGGAACAAATGGGATGATGGGAATCGAACCCGGGTCGGCCGAGTGCAAGGCAAAAGCCCTACCCACTGCGCTATTGCTCCAGCCCCTATTCTTTCTTGAATTTTTTTCTTGCTTGTTTGCTAACCATGTTAAACTGAGCCTCTATTTTCTATTCTTGTCATTTTTGTTTTTCCTTTCAGGAGATTTCCTTGGCTTAGCTTCAAATACTGTTATTCAATTATTGCTTTTGCAAATCATCACACTTTCAAATTTCTGAGAGTCCTCTCTGGGTCCTTGTTTCCTTGTATGGCCATGCTCTTCTAATGAATACATTAAAGGCTGTATTTTATTTTGTTTTGCACTGGAGTCACATCTGGTGTTTCTCAGGGGCTACTGCCAGTGCTGAAGGTTGCCCTCAGTTCAATGATGCTCGGGGCTCCAGAACACAAGCCTTGTACACTAACCCTTTGAGCTATCTTCCTGGCCCCACCGAGGTATTCTTTTAATATGAAATTCGTTTTTCTCTGTCATTCTGAAACTACCAACATTCTTTTTTTATTTGTTCTGTCCATTTTCTTTCAAATTGAAGAATTTCCTCAAAGCTCAGTGATGCTTAGCTCTTAGGTTTTACAAAGCAGAAGGTGACTGGAAGAAAGCTAGGTAGGTAATTTCCCTCTTGTTGAAAGCCCCACTGCAATAATTTATTTTCTGGTCTTAGCTTTCTGCAGTCTGCCAAGTCAGATACTTTTTTATTTTTCCATTTTCTAAAGAACATACTGGTAGGGTTCATGTGTTATTGTCACCCTCATTTTGTTTTGATTTGTAATATTTTTACATTAGCAACTGTCCTTACTTAGCAATCTGCAATGTTTACTGTTTCAGCCAAAATGTTTCCTCTGCAAGATTCTGTTTTTATAGGTGGAGAAAACTGCTTAAAGCTCAGTGTCATGAGTCTTCTGTGATAAGGACAAAATTAAAGTGATTTTATGTCAAGCTGTATGCCTCATTATCAGTTTTATCATCATCTGGGCATATTATAGAATTGGGAAAGACCAACCAAGCAATGCAAGAAAAATGAATTGACAAAAAGGTGAGAAGAAATTAGGTTGACAATAAATCAATAAATGGATTAGCAGAGTTTGACTTAAGATGTTAAATATGGTGCTAAGAGTTTTTATTCTTCTCCCTTTCTACTACTTCTATCTTGCATAAAACACCATTACTTTGAGTTTGTTGACCTTTTAAAGACATGTTTGTAGGACTAGTAAATCTTTGCAAGCTAATTGGTCTTGTTTCTGAACTACACTTGTAGATTAAACTATATATAAAAAGGTCCTTCCAAGAGAAAAGACAAAGTCAAAATTCTAAAGATGCATGTCAAGTGAAGTAGCACAGCAGGTAGGGCATTTGCCTTGCATGTGGCCGACCTGGGTTTGATTCCTCTGTCCCTCTAGGAGAGCCCGGCAAGCTACCAAGAGTTATCTCGCCCACAAGGCAGAACCTGGCAAGCTACCTGTGGCATATTCGATATGCTAAAAACAGTAACTACAAGTCTCACAATGGAGACGTTATTGGTACCCGCTTGAGCAAATTGAACAACGGGACGGCAGTGCTACAGTGCTATGTCAAGTGAATACCAACTAAAAATGAAAATATACATCTAACACCTTCCATGGGAAGCTTCACTTAAATGTTAACAAAACAATAAAAATGGTAGAAGTGTACCACATTCTGTGTTCAGATGATGTTCAAACTGGTGAACTGATTATAATGTCTAAAGTCTGAGATAAAACACTGCAGACTGCTCCATGGGGCAGTTGCTAAGGAAGCTCAATGCCATTAGTTAGCTTGGGCTAACTAATACCATTGTCTGGGTGGCTGAAACAACATAAATCTGACTCAGTCCCTGAGCTGTGTATCCAAAAGGAAGGTGTCAGCAAGTTTGGGTCTTTTGAGCCTCGGTTTGCAGATGATCAGTTTCTTGTTCTTTCTTCTAAGTACATCCACTCCCCTCTGTGTGCCTACATTTCTTTTCTTATAAGGACTGTTAGTTTCACTGGATTGGGGTTCACACTAACAGTCTCATCTTAACTTCACTTCTTTAAAGCCATACTTATCTTCAAGTACCTCCCATTCTGTGCTTACTATGTAAAGTGAAGGGAAAGCTCAATAATGAATAGACGGTCTAGGGGACGACAGTCAACATATAACACTAATGCCAATTTGGGTTAGCACTATCTCCAGTTGAGGAAGCAAAGAGCAGTCTGAAGGTGATCGAGAATAGATTTACAGTAGCCTGGGGAAAAAACAATGAAACAGTCTCAGAAAGGCAAAAGAGCAATGCTTTGAACATGTGAACAAAACATAACACAAGAGATCGGACTGACATAAACAAAATTGGGCAAGTAATTATGTGTGATCAGCTGTTAAGAAAAAGAGCATTAACAAAGCACAGACAAGGCAGTTGGAAAGTCCCAGAGATGGGTACTGGGTTATGTACCTTGACGGGTCTGATTCCAAACTAAGAGAAGAAGGCATGTGGCAAATTCTAAGCAAATTTTACTCATTAGAGTTAGAATGAATTGTTAGCAAATGTGTGTTCAGAGGAAATATACTAAATTTTACCTAAATACTCAATATCAAGCTTGTTTGCTAATTCTGCTAATTATTTTAGGAATTAGGGATCTGAATTTTTAGAGGCCAAATCAGTTTACTTAATTTTAACCAAACATGCTGTTGATGACAAGGCCCCAGTTAGCAGTGCACTCATTCTTAAAAGGAACATCCAGGGAGAGGGGAAGCATCTCCCGCCCCTACACCCACTTAGTCAATAAGAACATGGGAGCAAACACATCATGAATCTGTCACTGTTATTGTCACTGTTATTCCGTTGCTCATCGATTCGTTTGAGCGGGCATCAGTAACGTCTTTCATTGTGAGACTTGTTGTTACTGTTTTTGGCATATCCAAAACGCCACGGGTAGCTTCCCAGGCTCTGCCGTGCGGGTGAGATACTCTCGGTAGCTTGCCGGGCTCTCTTCGAGAAGGGTGCAGGAATCGAACACGGGTCGGCCTCGTGAAAGGCAAACGCCCTCCCGCTGTGCTATCACCCCAGCCCTTCATGAATCTAACATTCCCAAAACAGACTTGTTGCAATCATTTAAATAAAATCTCTGTAGAAATTAGTCACATTAAATGAACAATTGCTTGCTGGTCCTGATGCAAAAATTTCCAAACTTACGTGCCCTCTGACCCCTTATGGCAGCAACAACAACAAAAACAGCAAAACAGCAGCAACAAATCACTTGGTGGCCTTCTAGAAATCTACTTTCAAGTGAAATGTCCCCCACCCCCACTGACTGTTCAGGACTCCCCAGCATCCTTCAGAATCACCCCTCTGGGAAACACAGTCCTCCTGCTTTTAAATCAGCTCTCCTGTTGGCCGAGTTTGAGACAAAGGGAACATCTGACCTTTTATGATAATGAAATTAAATGAAGATCAACCAAATGGAAAAGAAAAGGGCTATTTATTCTGGGCTTGTAAGCAGTAATCACCACCACCACTTCTGTTTTGTCAGAAACTCAAAGGCAGGCAGAGACTGAAAGTTTGGTACCGAGACAAGGCAAGGTTGCACGTCTTCCTCGATTGGAGGCCGATGGGTAACAAGGGGCTGAGTAGGAGCAGCATTTCCCAACCAGGCCATAGGGCCCCAGAGAGGCCCCCAATATATTCCAAGGGAGCCCCAGAGAAAATCACTAGACCAAAGAGCCAACTGGTAGGATGGGAGTGGGGAGCATGAGGAGAAAATAAGGACAGAATGGATTGAGGTAGGGAACGGGCTGAGAAATCCTAAACTAGAAATAGGGTGGATTAGGGCATCCTGTGGCTGTCTCTGGTTGGTCCAATGAAAATGGGGACTACAGTGGGCATCCGTTATTTTTATCATTATTGAAATTATTCTTTAGCTTCCTGGATGATGGCTAGAGATATAACCCAGCTTCTTCGATTATATATTGTAGAAAAGGAATTTTTTTTTCCTGGATAGATAGCAACAGGTTGTGGGACAAAGGTTTCATTTTCACTCTAACTGGCCTATTTTTCTTTTTGTATCTGTAGTCTTCTGTCCTGAGAGAAGAAAGAGGAGAGTGGTCCCAAGCACTGTATCAGAGAAGAGCCTCGGAGAACTAAATTTGCTTTTCCCAGACAGGCAGAAAAGAGATTCCTCTAGATAAAAGAAGAAATAGGCATCCAGATTTTCAGAAGAAACATCCAAATGTTCCAAACATTCAGGAATCAATGGGCAAAGAAAACCATATTTCTCACAGGCTGGTCTAGATCAGTAACTTGTTCAGTAGAATAAGACAAAGGAAGGGAGACAGGGGGCAGTGACAACTGTCCTCTGCACTTTGTCATCTGAGAGTAATGGCCCAAGCTCTTGATGCCCCATGAACTGTGGCTATAAGCTGATCTCAAGTAATTAAAAGACGGATGGAGGCGCTCTCTGTTTATATAAAATTAATCACTTCACAGAGAAGTTATAATGCATACATGCATATGGAGATCTAAACTTTATCTCTGCATCTATTTGCCTATAACAGAGTAAGATCATAAGCAACAGCATTTAGCACTAGAAGTGGCATATCATGACTAGGCTAGATAATTATTCTGAAATATTAAACACTGTATATTGAGTTCCCAGAGATAGTCACAAAACCAATTCTTAGACATTCAACCATCCCTGGCCACTGGTAAAAAGTAAGAGTCAGTATTTTTGATTCAAGAAAGAAAATGACCTTTCAGACTTTGAAACAATTCTAGGTCTTGCTATGTTTTCTTAATTGTCATCATATGCCATCCTATCACCTTGGCAGGGAGAGGACTGTTCTGAAGAGCTCACATCATATACACATAAGAACATTCATTATGAGAGTTGTGTTTTATTTTTAATTCTTACCCAAACCTTACAAGTTAGGAGAAACTGACGTAATTGTATTGAACTCAGAGGGAAAGAAAAATGGCTTGACTGTAACTCAGAAATAACTTGCCCAAGGTATCAGAACAAAAAGTAAAACAAACCTGATTGTTATTGTAGAGTTCTTCTAACAAGTTCACCTATAAATCATAAAATCACAATTTTCTGAGTTCTTTGGATTCCTGTTAATTTCCTGTTGATTTTAGGAAAATTATCATTGGAATTCACAAGGTTTAGAGTTCCATTTAGAAAAATAGCATGAAGTCATTAAGTGTAATAAGGAACAGCTTCCAGTACTTCTTTATGCTGGAATCCTTTTATATAAATTCATTTTGTTTTTACATGGAGTTCTAATCCTCTTAATTTATAGCTTAATTCCACTGCAAATATGTTTTGTCTTTTTCTCAATGCATTTTATTTCAAAAGCAGTTCAGTGAAAAGATTCAAACATTTAATCACAGAAATGCTGAACCACTCATGTATTAATGGATAAAGTCTTCTTTTTATCCAGGTGACATTACTCACACACAATGGTTTTCCTAATTAATAAAAGCCACAGTTCTTAATGAAAATGACAAAGAGCATCACTCTAATCCATCATTCTTATACACCATGTCACATCATTGGCGAAACATTGCCTGGCACTCCTCCATCTGCTGTGTAACTACACTGTGAAGAAAACTTCTCTAATATTTTTTATATCAGAGAAGCTACAGTGAAAAGCTCAGAAAAAGGATACAAAATTTTTCTTCTTAACAAAGAAAACAAAGAGTTAAGGAGCAGGAAAAAGAAAACAGAAAAGGGACACTTTAAACTACAGATTTTAATTACTTCTGATTGTTCTTTCAGCATTCCACTAGTGATTTCTAAGCATGCCTGCTTACGTCTAAATATGCCACTGGCTGAGGCACTTGCCTTTAATGTGGTTGACCCTGGTTTGTTCCATCCCTGGTACCCCATATGATTCCCTGAGCAATGCCAGGAATTATTCCTGAGTGCAGAGTCAGGAGTAACCCCTGAGTGCGGCTCCCCCAAACAAAAACAAACAAAAAAGGACAGAGCAGAATTCTTAGGTATGGTGGCTTTTCTCTGGTTTGAAGAGGTCATTTTTATTTGTAACCTAGCAAAGACTCAGATCTATTTTTTAATTTCCCTGGTAAATAACTGTGAGGCACTTAAGGCTATAACTCAGAAGCAGGTGACTTGGCAGGCACCTACTCAATTCAAATGAAAATATGCCTAAAGAAGAAACTCCACGAGAATATTTGTCTCTAATTTTTTTTTTCACTGACTTGTACAGCTCCTCACAGTTGCTAAACTACAAACTACACAGTGAGGGGAAACAATGAAAATTCAATAAGAGGGAAAAACCGATGATGCATTTTACTGATTGCTGTTTCTGTCCTTGAAGAAAATTGCCCTCTAATTTTTTTTCGAAACACACAATGGGAATAATTTAAATGAAAATGTGCCATCCACAGTAGTTAATCGTCACATAAGGGCCAGAAGATGGGTAATTATTCTGAAGGGATTTTGGCTAAACGTCACGGCTACCAGATCTTAAAGCTTTATATTTTAAAGTCTTAATGCCTGAGCGATGATCCATGATCCATAGTATTCAAACCTGTAATTTGAAAATGGATGATAATCCTGAGGTGCAAGCATGTGTTCATTTCTCTACCCAGAATACAGCTCTGGGGTCCCCACTCACTACTCTCTTTCTGGTCACAGTCACTACTGGGCAAATGGTTACCATGAGATTGCTCCTGTTCGTAAGTCAGAGACAATATCAACACTGCTGCAAAGAAATGTAAAGCACAACCACAAATATGTGAGCTTTAAACATAAGCTCTCCCACACTGAGATTTCCTTGCTATGAGGGACTGCATGATTAAAACCCAGGTTGCGCTTTTCTACCCAAATAAAGAAGAATGTAAGGCAAGCATGGTTACACCCAAGAACCTTAGCACTGTAGCACTGTCGTCCCGTTGTTCATCAAGTTGTTCAAGCAGGAACCAGTAACGTCGCCACTGTGAGACTTGTTACTGTTTTTGGCATATCCAATACGCCACGGGTAGCTTGCCAGGCTTGGATGTGCGGGCGGGATATGCTCAGTAGCTTGCCAGGCTCTCCGACAGGGACGGAGTAATCGGCGTGCAAGGCAAAGCCCTACCTGTTGTGCTATCGCTCCAGTCCATCCAAGAACTTTAGGCAAATAATTCTGAAATCAAGACTTGACTGGCAAAAGAGAGAATGCTATGGGACAGAAGAACCTGGAGGCTATCAAGCCAAGTGACGTGAGTCAGAAGGAAAGGGATAGAGAACAACCCTTTCAGGTGGGATTGAAAGACATACAGTGAGGCAGCAACAAAGGGTCAAAGGCAGAATGGATCCACACAACTGAGTTTGTAGGGGAAGGGGGTTGAGAGGGAGGGGTGTTGAGGTCTTTGGGGAAGGAGGTGGCTACCCTGGTGATGGGTGTGGTGCAGGAATTAGGTGAATGAGAAATCACCATTTACAGTATTGTAAACCAGAGCCTCGCTGGAGCGATAGCACAGCGGGGAGGGCATTTGCCTTGCATATGGCCGACCCAGGTTGGATTTCTCCGTCCCTCTCAGAGAGCCTGGCAAGCTACGAAGAGTATCCCGCCTGCACGGCAGAGCCTGGCAAGCTACCCGTGTTGTATTTGATATGCCAAAAACAGTAACAAGTCTCACAATGGAGATGTTATTGGTGCCCACTTGAGTAAATGGGAGGACAGTGATACAGTGATACAGTGACAGCTTCTCATTCAAAAGCAATAAAGATGTTGTTCTAACTGGAGGATACAAAGTTTCAGGCTACAAAATATCTTGTAAAATCAGCAAAGATGATCTGAGTGGGAAAGTGAAAACTTAAAATGCCCAAAGAGGAAAGGGGATTCTCTCTGACGGCATGACAGCAGCCTGTGCTGCTTTCTGATTTCAGGTTTCAAATGTTCTGTCTGCTTCTTTAAGCCACAGACCACTGAAAACTCAAGGAATCCAGCATCCAGACCCAACTCAGCTGCTCTTAGAACTGTTAGACAAATATTTATTACTGATAAACATACTTTCGTTGTTTTTTTAGTGGGGGGGAGGGATGTTTGGGTCACACTCTGTGATGCTCAGGGCTGACTCCTGGCTCTGCACTCAGGGATCCCTCCGGGTGGTGCTTGGGGGACTGATGGTATATCAGGACAGAAACTGGGTCAGCCACATACAAGATCCTCCCTGGCTGTTCTACTTCTCTGTCCCCCTACTGTGATTCTTCCTTCTTCAGGTATTGATTCAGCTCAGGGATCTACATTCCCCCGGAAAATTCAACGTGTTTAGAAGACTCTGACCTTTCTCTGGCTCAGGGCTTGTTCTATGGGGATGGAAGGAATATCTCAGAGCGCCTCATTAATGCCCGATCCTCTACGTGGGCTCAACACGACCCACAGGTAGTTGGGTCCCCTGGATGATAGAAAACTACACTTTTTCACAAGCTGGGAGCTGTCACCAACAACTAAGTTTCCCAGATTCCCTTAAGATGAATCAAGAATGCCCAAGGAATATGATTATGGTCAACAGGGTGGGGGCTGCTGGGTGTCTGTAGGCTCAGCAGGACGAAACTCATTGGTATGAGGGTGCAACAACATTAGGAGGCCTCTGAACAGCCACTGTGCAATGAGGCAGCACAAAGACAGAGCGGACCAGGCTCTGCTCCTGACAGCGCTTCCCCTGTGGTCTTCCCTACTCCGAGTCTATCCAATTTCCTCTTGTTTAGGCCTGGTTCGAATTCATGCATTTCTGATAAGGGAACCTGGAAGCATGCTACAAGCTACAGTAAGAAAATGAACTCACAATGAGATTAAGGAAAAGGAGGAAAAGTTTACAAGGTAAAGGAGAATTAGGAAAACTTAATATGATATATTCTATAAGTAGGATGGGATGGCATAAAGGAAAACATGATCTAGACTGCTAAGTGTAGCAGATTGATCAAGGGAAATGCTTTTTCTATGCCTTTTCTGCTTTGGATAAAGCACTTCTTTAAATCAATCTGTGTTCACTGTGACTACAACATTTCTCTGATCGATTAAAATGCTAACTGATGACAACACAGTTTATAACTGGATTATGATGATAAAGTATGCATTTGTTTTTTTAAATTTATTTTAATACAGACAAAATCCACAGCTATTGATGCAATTCTAGAGTTGAAACTGATTAGATAACAAAACTCCAACATTAAAATTGATAAGTATAAAATCAATTTTATGCAAACATTGTATATTTCATCATAGGGTTGTCAAGTCCTTATCTAAGAATTTACTAATCTGTTAATTGAGGGTTCTGCATTATTGTTTTTGTTTGTTGAGTTTAGTTGGCTTCTATGTTACTTTCCCATCTAATCTGGTGTGTTCCTAATGGGATGTCACTATTGAGGAACTAAGTGTCGCATGGCACTGTAATGAAATACAGTAAACATGGCCGAATAAGACTACTTATTTATTTATTCATTTTTTTCCTTTTGGGTCACATTGGGCAATGCACAGGGGTTACTCCTGGCTCTGCACTCAGGAATTACTCCTGTTGGTGCTCAGGGGACCATATGGGATGCTGGGAATCGAACCCAGGTTAGCCGCATGCAAGGCAATTGCCTTACTCGCTGTGCTATTGCTCCAGCCCCAGCAGTAGCTATTTAAATAATATTTATGGCTTGCTTTTCAAGGCCTTATTCTCCCTTAAACACGCATGTAGATTGCTTGTTTTGTCTTTACTTGATCTTCAAGCCTGCCTTCTCTCCCAAGCAAGTATTCCCTTCCTTCTCCCTCATATCTTCCTAGCCAAGTTTTGTTCAATAAAAGCTATCTTTTTTTTTTTTTTAATTTATTTATTTTTAATTAGAGAATCACCGTGAGGGTACAGTTACAGATTTATACACTTTTGTGCTTATACTTCCCTCATACAAAGTTTGGGAACCCATCCCTTCACCAGTGCCCATTCTCCACCACCCGTAAACCCAGTGTCCCTCCCACCCTCCCCAATCCCATCTCCCCCCCACCCCACCCTGCCACTGTGGCAAGGCATTCCCTTCTGTTTTCTCTCTCTAATTAGCTGTTGTGGTTTGCAATAAAGGTGTTGAGTGGCCGCTGTGCTCAGTCTCTAGCCCTCATTCAGCCCGCAACTCCCTTCCCCCACATGGCCTTCGACTACAATGTAGTTGGTGATCGCTTCTCTGAGTTGACCTTTCCCCGGAACGTGAGGCCAGCCTCGAAGCCATGGAGTCAACCTCCTGGTACTTATTTCTACAGTTCTTGGGTGTTAGTCTCCCACTCTGTTATTCTATATACCATAGATGAGTGCAATCTTTCTATGTCTGTCTCTCTCTTTCTGACTCATTTCACTCAGCATGAAACTTTTCATGCCCATCCACTTGACTACAAAATTCTTGACCTCCTTTTTTCTAACAGCTGCATAGTATTCCATTGTATAGATGTACCAAAGTTTCCTCAACCAGTCATCCGTTCTGGGGCATTCGGGTTTTTTCCAGATTCTGGCTATTGTAAACAGTGCTGCGATGAACATACATGTGCAGATGTTGTTTTGATTGTACTTTTTTGCCTCTCTGGGATATATTCCCAGCAGTGGTATTGCTGGGTCAAATGGGAATTCAATATCTAATTTTTTGAGAGTCGTCCAAATTGTTTTCCAGAAGGGCTGAACCAGTCGGCATTCCCACCAGCAGTGAAGAAGGGTCCCTTTCTCCCCACATCCTCTCCAACAGCGGTTGCTTTTGTTCTTTTGGATGTGTGCTAGTCTCATGGTTGTTTTGATCTGCATCTCTCTGATGATTAGTGATGTAGAGCACTTTTTCATGTGCCTTTTGGCCATTCGTATTTCTTCCTTGGTAAAGTTTCTGTTCATTTCTTTGCCCCATTTTTTGATGGGGTTGGATGTTTTCTTCTTGTAGAGCTCAACCAGTGCTTTATATACCATTGATATCAACCCCTTATCTGATGGGTATTGTGTAAATATCCTTTCCCATTCTGTGGATAGTCTTTGGATTCTGGTCACTGTATCTCTTGCGGTGCAGAAGCTTTTTAGTTTAATGTAGTCCCATTTGTTGATCTCTGTTTTTACTAGATTGCTTAGTTCCGTGTCACCTTTGAAGATACCTTTATCTTCAATATCGTGGAGGGTTTCGCCGACCTTGTCTTCAATGTACCTTATGGTTTGTGGTCTAATGTTGAGGTCTTTAATCCATTTTGATCTGACTTTTGTGCATGGTGTCAGGTCAAGGTCTAAACCCATTTTTTTGCATGTGGTTGTCCAGTTGTGCCAGCACCATTTGTTAAAGAGGCTTTCCTTGCTCCACTTCACATCTCTTGCTCCCTTATCAAAGATTAGATGGTCATACATTTGGGGTTGTGTGTAGGGATATTCCACCCTGTTCCATTGGTCTACGGCTCTGCCTTTGTTCCAGTACCATGCTGTTTTAATTGTTACTGCTTTGTAGTAAAGTTTGAGGTTGGGGATGGTGATGCCTCCCATCATCTTTTTCCCAAGAATTGTTTTAGCTATCCTTGGACGTTTGTTATTCCATATGAATTTTAGGATTGCTTGATCCATTTCTTTGAAGAATGTCATGGGTATATTTATAGGGATCGCATTGAATCTGTATAATGCTTTAGGGAGTATTGCCATTTTGACAACATTGATTCTCCCTATCCACGAGCAGGGTATATGTTTCCATTTCCTCATGTCCTATTTGATTTCATGGAGTAGCGTTTTGTAGTTTACTTTGTAAAGGTCTTTTACTTCCTTGGTTAAGCTGATTCCGAGGTACCTGATTTTCTGGGGCACGATTGTGAATGGGATTGCTTTTTTCATGTCCCTTTCCTCTGCCTCATTGTTTGCATATATGAAGGCCATGGATTTTTGGGTATTGATTTTGTAGCCTGCAACTTTACTGTATAAGTCTATTGTTTCTAAGAGTTTCTTAGTAGAGGTTTTAGGCAAGCATTATCCTCAACGGGGAATAAAAGCTATCTTGCTTCACCGAAAATAAATACATAAGACTTTTTCCCAAGAAGACCAAATTTATCAGTTAAGTTTTAAGTCTTATAGATAACATTTTGTTCAAGACATTCTTTAACCAAAAAAGTTCCATAAAATTTAAAACATGTACCAAAGACAAAGAAGTTAAGATGCCTGTGTCTATCCATCACACAGAATTTAAATTTTTGAAAATTCTATCACTCTTGGTTTTCCTTATCACTGATTTCATATGAGTGAACTACTATACTGTCTGGTGGCAAGAACAACCCACCAGTTGCGCAATTATGTGGCCTTATCTTATCTGAAAGGAAGTGGGTCTAGGAGGAGGGATTTGTTAAGCACTATTACTACCAGAGCTCTAGATTAGAACTGTACTCCAAAACTAAGGTCCTTCCAAAAGGTGGAAAAACTTGGGTATGCATGAAGAGAAGGAAGAACATGACTTGACGGTGAGAGAATGACTATATGGAATGTGCGATGACTAGAATTCAGAATCACAAAACTGCTTAAAAAGCTCTTGTGAAAACATTATCTCTTAGCTCTTTACATCTGAGAACTAAAGATGTGAAGTCATCTATTGCTAAGATCACTTCAATTCTTGGAACCTGACAAGACTGAAGAGAGAGAGGCCTTCAAACAGGGGTGACCTTGTCCTGGGAGATATAGTTACATTATATGATGAGGCCCCGGATGAACTATTATTTGTTTTGGGTGGGCTTCCCAGAAGTTCTCGGCAGACTTGGTCATAATTTGCCCTCCTGTGTGAACCTGACTATTCAATGCTCTGTCCTGGCAACCAGTGATGCTGGGGGGTTTAGGGTTATACCTGGTGGTGCACGGGGCAGAGGGGGGGTGGTGAAGTGTTGGGATCAAACTCAGGGCCTAGCACATGGAAGGTGTCCGTCTAGTCCTTTGAGCTATCTCCTCCCCCATAGATTACGTATCAATGAGATTAATTTTAGCAATTTAGTACTGTGACAGTAACTATCAGCTGTTATATTTTGGTTATAGAGCTCCTGGTCAAAACACAAGCGGCAGACTAGGGCATGATAAGAAGTAAAGCTGCCTGGCACAAAGTGCCTAAAATCCCCACAACTTTCTGAATGATAGGAGTGGTGCCAAGGGCCTACTCGTGGCTCTGTGCTCATGGATCACCCCTAAGAGTGCGCAGGGGACTACATGAGTGCAAGAATTCAACAGGGGTTAGTTGCTTGCAAAGTAACTGACTTAAATCCTTTACTGTCGCCCAGGTCACTTTAATTATTTTAACGAGATATGTGGAAGGCAAAAGGGATAACTTACCTGAGGATGGAACCGGTCACTAAAGAGAACTAGTGATTAGAGTTTGGGACATTCACTGGTACTTCTGATTACTGGAAAGTGGCAAAGGGCAGTACATTTAGCTCTTTGAAGGGACCACTTAGTAAAGGATGCTTGGAAGGCTCACTAAGGATGGGAGATGCGTGCTGAAAGTAGACTATGGACCAGACATGATGGTCACTTACTACCTGTATTGCAAACCGTAACACCCAAAAGGAGAGAGAGAGTAAAACGGAATGTGCCTGCCACAGAGGCGGGGGGGGGGGGGGGGTGGGGGGTTGGGGGGGGGTGGAGGGGAGGGATACTGGGAACACTGGTGGTGGAGAATGGGCACTGGTGGAGGGATCAGTACTCCATCATTGTATAACTGAAACATAATCATGAAAGTTTGTAAGTCTGTAACTGTATCTCATGGTGATTCATTAAAAAAATAAAAAAGACAAGAGAAAAAAATCTCCTAAGGGACTGGATATAGTCAGTATCAGAGAGGCATGGCTGACGGCCGGGTTGGGAATGCCCTGAACTGCCAGCTATGTGGGAGGGAGTCTGAATGGTTCTTTCCATGAGAAACATTCTCTGATTTTGGGTGAGAGAATAAAGTGAAGAGATACTCACTTTAACCAACTCTGTGTAGCCTGTTTCTTTGGCGGTCCACCACGGCTGTGCTTTCAGTCCTTGCACGTTATAGAGTGAGCGCTGCCAAACAGACGCAAAATGTCCCCTCTTGTGTCCCAGCTCGTACCACTTATATGCCTGAAAGGACAGAAGAGGTGAGTCAAAAATCAAGCAATTCTATTCATATCACATTAAAGTTACTGAAGTATTACTTTTGGATATCTAAATAGTTTGCTAATCAGAAACCTGTTACACTGGCGGAAATATTTGATTTCACTGGACTTCTGATTATGACTGATTATGACCTATTATTATACGGACATTTATTTCAGTTTTTCACTGTTAGATTGTAAATTCTGTGTGAACAAGATTCCTGCTCCGTTATTTTAATTTCTCCCAGTGAACCCCACAGCTAGGACTTACCTGTGAAGTGGATAAATAATGTAAGACACCAAATAATTTTAATGTAGGACACTAAATGTTTCTATTTAGACTATATTTCTATTTTAGCTTTTACCTTGTAAAGGATCTTTTGTAAAGTACTTTTCCCTTGAAAAGTAAAGGATCATCATTTAAAAAATGGACTCAATGGTATTTGCCTTTGCTGAACTACCATGCTGAAACAGAGAACAACTTTTCTTTTCCTTTTTTTTTTTTTGAGTGGAGGGGCACTCCTGGTTGCTGTTTAGGGCTTACTCCCAGCTCTGTGCTCAGGGATCACTCCTGAAAGGCCTGGGGAACCCTATGAGGGGCAAGTAATCAAACCCAGGTCGGCCGCATGCAACAAAGCACCACATCTGCTGCACTACTGCTCAGCCTCATAAAACAACTTCTTCTCACATGCTATCCGTTCCATGTTCACCTTGGAGAAAGTTATCCAAACTTAACAGAATGGAAATTCTCTGTAAAACGTAGCAGCAGAAAAGAAAATTTCACTTGGCAATACATGTTTTCATTTGGCAATAAATATACTGTTAGTCCACATTAGAGTTTTCTAAAAGACAATCTTGCTTTATAAAAATGTTTTGCCATAAGGGATAACACTCACTGCTTAAGGTTAGTGTAATCAGATACATCGACCGAGCCTCCAGGCTGACTAGCCTTTTCAGAGCCAGCTGGCTACAGAGAATCTCTGCCATGTGCCTCCTTGAGTGATGCCCCAGCGCTGTGTTCTAGTGGTCCGTGTTCCTGTGCTCCCTGCACTGTGCCGGCTCCTTGGAATGGAGCACATTACTCTCCACACACTCACCAGTATCATTTTCACGACTGAAGTCCAATCTATCGGTGACTTGGCAAGGTTATTTCAAATACAAACTTCGATGAATTAAAATAGACATTTAGTAAGACTGATTAAGGAGACATCCAAGAAGAAAATATTCATAAAATTTGATATACAAAATGAATTTTTTAAAAAAGTCTTAAAATGATTTTTATCAAGATTTTATTTATTAGGAAAATCAAGGGTGATGTCATATTTTAGCAAATTTTTGAGTTTATGGTAAGGTTTTACACGTATACATACCCTCAGTTGATCTTTCTAATAATCCCAAATGTCTCCATTTTATACAGGCTAATGCTGGTTTAAAAAGTCTAATTTGAACTATTACCCAGAGCTAAACTTCATCTTTATAGCATTAAAAAGCCCCAAGCAAACTCTCAAAGTGATCTAATTATCTTTCTCAATAGTACTCTTTAAGAACATATAGGTTAAACTTGAAAAAATATTTATGGAGCTTGGGATAGAACCAGAACCACGTGTGAACGTATGTTCTAACACCTGCTCATATCACTGGCTGGTATATGAAATACTCATGTACTTGCCTCAATATACATTGTAAAGTTGTAAACCATTAAATAATTTCCTTGAACAAAAACACACTTAAAACGGCTAATTATTCCTTGATAAATTTATCACTGAAATTAATCCTACTCTTCTAGCTCTTCTGGTCTAAGTTATTTCCTACGCCTTTCAGCGTTATAGTAAACAACCACATTAATTACAATGAGTGGAGTTTAAGTAGTTTAAGTATAAGTCACTGGGAGTACTCCTGACCTCCACAGGGGACAAGGATGGTCCCACAACCAAAATGAGGAGAGAGAGAGAGAGAGAGAGAGAGAGAGAGAGAGAGAGAGAGAGAGAGAGAGAGAGAGACAGAGAGAGAGACAGACGGAGACAGAGAGACAGAGACAGAAACAGAGACAGACATAGACAAGAGACAGAGACAGACAGACAGACACACACACAAACAGAAACAGAAAAATTTAAAGTTCTAAAAAACTGCAGCAAAAGGACACGAGGGTGCTCTTGGGAAGGTGGGAGGCACCGGCGTGAATCCAGACCCAGCAAAACCTCTTTCGGCCTGGGCAACTCCTCGCAGAATGTCTCCAGCCTGAGAACTAAGCCTTGGCCCTGTGCCCGCCCAGGAGGGGAAAGGTATTTCTCTCTCTCGCCTCTTTCTCTCCGGGGATGAAGGGCGCGGTGGCCGCCATATTAAGACGACCACAGATTGGGTTTTCAAGCCTGCAATTATCTAATATCTTGAAGAAATCTCCCTGGACTTCTTGTTAAAGTACAGAAATTCAAAACCCGCGGCCGCAGCGACCTTATTTGTCTTCACAGTAGGTCTGAATCTAGTGGGGTACTCCTAACAACAATGGTGAGGTTTGTGTTGAAATATTGAATGTAACCAAAGTAAACAGAATGTATAATGAAACTTATCAGTTACAAGGTAGGGGAAGGGGGGGGCGGGATGGGAGGTGTACTGTGTGGGGTTTTTTTTTTTTTGGTGGTGGTATATGGGCACTGGTGAAGGGATGGTTGTTTCAGCATTGTATAACTGAGACCTAAGCCTGAAAGCATTGTAATCTTCCACACAGTGATTTAATGAAATAAAATTAATAATAATAATAATAATAATAAAAATTTAAAGTTCTAGTTCATGAAGTAGAAGTCTTAGATTTTGGAAATAGCCTTTATACTTGTCTGGGCAAGTAACTTTACTGAAATTACATTCTTAAATTCCCTGTCATACCTTTTCTGATAGTCAAAAGTATAACCACATTTAAAAAACAGCCCTTAACTACATAGTACTCTGTGATTTACTTTCTGGTTTGGGGGTCATATGTTATATCCAGTGGTGCTCAGGACTCACTTATATCACTGTGCTCAGAGATCATTCCTGGCAGTGCATGGGGGATCACTGAGGTCCTGGCATTGAGCCAGGGTCTGCACGTGCAAATTCCCTCTGGTACTACCTCTCACTCCAGCTTAGTCCTTTCTTATTTAACTTTTGAGAAACGAAACCATGATAATATATCAGAAGCTCCAAAAATCATTACAATATCTTTTTTGGGGGGGTCATACCCGGCGATGCACAGGGGTTACTCCTGGCTCTGCACTCAGGAATTATCCCTGGTGGTGCTCAGGGGACCATATGGGATGCTGGGAATCGAACCTGGGTCGGCCGCATGCAAGGCAAATGCCCTACCCACTGTGCTATTGCTCCAGCCCCTATAGTAACTTTAATTACACAGAAGAACCCAATAATTTTGGCCAGATTCCTGTTTTTTTAATTTTGAAATCCAAATACCCTTACAATTACTAATGCTAGAAAATCAATCATCAAATTAGGATCCTGTGACAATTCCCTGCTTACCGTTACCATTTTATATTTCTAAAAACTAAAATAAAAAGAATATCATTAATCTTAAGCCTTCTTAAATGTGTATAACCAATGTTTTCTATACTTCAGTATTTTTGCCAGGTATAGTTTATAAGCATGCACACATATACACATAACTAGAAATATAGTAGAAGATTCAGGCAATGACCTGTCACACATGGTCCAAGTTACACCTTGTGCCTTCTGGAATGTGGTATACCTTGGGATGCTGGAAATATGATGTATGTGTGTGTGTGTGTGTGTGTGTGTGCATGCATGTGTGTGTATGTGTGTGTGTGTGTGTGTTTGTGAGGTGTGTAAATACCAGCATGCTCAGGGCTAACTTCTAGCTCTGATTCTGGAATCACTTATGGCAGGCTCGGGGTGGTCCTACGGGATCTGGGGATCAAACCCGAGTCGACTTCTTGCAAGGCAAGTGCCTTATGCATAGTGCTATCTCTCTGGCCCAAGGATTCATGCTTTGGAGAGAAGAGCTGGCTACAACTGGCTTGTGGTTGAGAGTGAATACAACTGCCTGCAAAGACTTCATCTTTAGTTTGCACCATGGGGTTTGGGAGCATCGAATGGTGTAGAACAAAGTAAGACTTAATTAAGAAAATGAAACAAACATAAAACAGCTCACCAAACACACAAAAATCCATCCAGATTTTACAGAAATCATCAAGTCGAAGGTAGCAGAGGTTGGAAAAAATCTATAAATTCCTATAGACAACCTAATGATTGTCCTCCTGAAAGTGCAAAGCCTTGTGAACTTTTCAAAATTAAGGACTGTGCTGTTTGTTGCATATTAATAAGTGACATCAAAGGGATGTGCAAAGTTTGTTGCATATTAATAAGTGACATTAAGTGACATCAAAGTTCCATCCTTTTCAAATCTCAAACTTTTTGTACCAGTATTTAGCAGTGAATTTTTTGCCCTTGAAGTTAGGGTTGTTTTCATCTAAAATGTAAGACCAAATCATAGACTTCTCTTATTTGTCTTTCCTCTGGACTCTCAACTGTTCAAGGATAAATTAATTCATGAAAATTACACTTATAGCGTGGGTCAGTGTTATATATATTAGCAAAATCTTTTTACCCCTACCACTCAGAGAAAATATTAGACATTTTCATCCCAAACAGTAAAAGAATGTAAATATTGTTACTAACAAGCAATTCTTCCCTGCTTCCCCTTCACTTCTACACTCGATCTTAATCCAAAGCATGAAAACCATTGCTTTATCACTAACGGCTCATTCTACTTCAGCTGACAACTGGGAGGTCAGATGGGTGAAGGTACCAATACTATGAAATGGATGAAGCAAACAGGATCAATGATCCGAACCTTTATTACTCCGAATTGGTTTCTGTCACTTACCGGAATTCCCTCATCACCAAAACGCCTTGCTTCTCTGAATCCTCAATTTTGCAAATGATCCTGTGTTTTAAATAATTTCAGAAACCTGAGGCTGTGTTGCCTTTAGATGACACTCGTTACATATATGGAATGCGAAGATTCATTGTCTCATTTTGTCCTTTGGCTCACTGACTCTGCAGAATCCAACCCTGACGGCAGTGATGGGCAGAACAGGGCAGATGGTTTCACCGATTAGCAAGGTGCCAATCATGGTAGATTGTGAGAGTGTGGGGATTTGAAGAATATGATGCCATGACTAATGACCTCATATTATACTGAAAGAAGCTGACAATATACTCAGCAGAAGGTAGGAATCACAGTTTTAACTACTGTATATATATATTTTGTGTCGGTTCCCATTATTATTATAGCTGCAGGCATTCTTCTGAAACTTGGTATTAAATATTTCAGAAGGTAATTTATATAATTGACTACTGGGTTTAGTATGATTAGCAATCAACTAAATAAAGCTTTCATTCTAAAAGAAACTACTTTTTGTACTATATAATATATTAATAAAACAAATAAAAATCTAGGCAAACTGTTAAAATGTTTTAAAATACTTAAAATTTCAGATGTTTCATAATTTTAAATGCAATGCTATCACTGTAAGCACAGATACAAACATAGAAACAGACACCAAAATATAGAAACACATGCACACACACACATACACACACACACATAAAGACACATACTACACTAATTCAGACACTGCTCTAAATTAAAAATCCCTATTTTTTTACGTGATTAGTAGGAACTATGAATTGTTTCCAAAAATGGTTTTGCTGGCCAGAGAGCTAATACAGAAGATGGGCACTTGCATTTCATGCTGATGACTGTTTTCAATGCCCCAGATTGGATAAAGTTCCCCCAAACACCACCAGGCTGATCAACGAGCAAAGAGCCTGTGGTAGACCCTGAGAAATCCCCCTTCCACAAAACAAAAAAGAAAGCAGTGGTTTTATTAGATAACCACCTTCAAAATTGTGTGGCTAAGATGTATTTTTAATTATAACTTTATTCTAAAATTCATTACCACCGTGGGTCCCTAGCATGTGATCTACTGATGTCTGATCCCCAGCACCACATATGGAATGACCCAGAGCACTGCCGGGAGTGACCCCTGAGCACAGAACCAGGAGCAAGACCTGAGCACCACCAAGTGTGGCCTACAACTCCCAACCCCTAATAAAACAAGTCCCAAACCAAGCCAAAATAAAAAATCACCGTAACCACCACCATACTCATAAGCTATTCTGTTAGATGAATAAGAGTTTCACTGATTCTTTACCTCTTTGTTCCCAACCCTCTGCATGGCATCTCCCAGGTGAAAATAAAATCGCCCGTCATCTGTACCAGGATCCCCAGATTCTATTCCTTCCTGCGAAAGAACAGTGGCAGTATTTAGGAAAGAATTAAATAAATTTAATTCATTAACTCACTTAATCATTACACACCATGCAACAAATATAAGAACCAGAGAATTCACCTAAATACTAAGGTGTTGCAATTAGGTTACTGGTCAACACAAAGCAAAATAAATAGAAAGTAATAAAACTAATTTTTTTCAATGCATTTATCATTAACTGTAATAGTCCAGATAATTAGTATGGTGCCTTGAGAGTTGTCTCTGTGCGCTCAATAGTAGTTCAACATTTCAAAGAATTTCTTTGGCTGATGTCTATCACATTTATTTTACACTCTTAATCTGACCATATGTCACCTAAGGACTACTGCAGCACCAAAATATGCAGTTATTTGCACAATGTTCAAAGTGACAGAGACCTAATGGCAAGTAGTTTTTTTTTTTTCTCAAAACAAACGAACCCTTCCCTACAAGTTAAAGTTTTTACAAAACTTGTAACAGGATTAAAGCCAAATGGAATTTTTTAAAAAACGGAACTATTAGTAAACAAATCCTATCCGAAAACAGGTTTTGTTAAACCCATTTCCTGTGTGAGATTGAGGTTTTTGTACAAAATGAGAGGGAGGAACCTGGGGCTCTGGGGTTGAGGTGAAAGTCCTGCTCAGGCGGGGTCCTGGCTTCATCCCCTGGCACCACTGGGGGCCGTGTATTGGACCCTGACTTCCCAGCACGGCCATGCTCTTGTAGCACAGCATTCTTGGGCACAAGCTTTGAACCACCCTGCCCTTTTGACCAAGTTATCACCAAGAGTTGCTCCAGGTCCCCTGCGCACAGTTTTGGAGTCCTCCTCTACCCCTGCCTCCCTGCCTCCCCCCACCCCCCAAAAAAACCCCAGAAAATTCTGATGAAAATGAATTTAGGAAAGCAAAAGATGAATTCCTTCTAAAACTTTGCATCTTTGAGCTTGCTTCATAGGAAGTCTGTTATCTTTCATTATGAAGAACTGCTACCAGTGTTACTTGGGACAGCAGACGTGGGGACAGGAGCAGGGCAGCTCTCCAGCAGAGAGCTTCAGGGCTCTGGCTTGACCCAACAGACATTCAAATGTCCTTTGGCGGATGCTTATCAGGGTGTCCCTTGCTGCTCTGTCTCTGAAGCAGAGAGAATATAATTAGGCGCTTGTTATGCTGAAGGAAATGTAAAGGAAACACTTTAATCAGAGAAACCCTCACTGACTGTTCTGGGCTAAAATGCAGAAAGGCTTGCAAATGGCCCAGTGATACTGAGACTAGAGGGAAAGTGTGTGTGTGTGGGGGGGAGGATGGTGGGGGGGTTGCTGAACAGCACCCTCAGGGGGCTACTCTGCTCCTTTTGTCCTAGGAATGTGAACCAGAAAGTCTTGACCATGTTTTAAGACAAAACAGGCTTCTGAGGTTCCACACAACTATTTAAAGTATTTGGAATTCAAATTTTATCCCTTCAATGGGCACATTATGGCTAGATGCTCTCATGTCAGAGTATAAATAAAAATATGTCCACTGTAGCTGAAAGTTTTTTATTTATTTTATTTTATTTTTTTTACCACTTTCATTGAAGTAGAGGGGTGAACAATACTGTTAATTCTACTATTCATGCATACATCATTCCAACGCCCTGTCCATCACCAGAGGGCTCACTTCCCTCCACCAGTGCTCAAAGGACCCCTCCAATCTCTCTATTCAACTCTAATCTCATTCTAGAGACAAAAAAAAAAAAAAAAAAAACTCCAGTTCTGATGACTCTGGCCCTTTGTTTCCCCCTTACTATATATGAGAGAGATCTATGACACAAGTTTTTTGGGCAGCCCTGAGCTAGCTGAAATGTGATTCTGCTGAATGGATAAGGATTCCCGTAGACATGGGGGAGACCAATGAGGACACATATTTTAAAGTAAGTGCCACAGGGGCAAAGTTGGGAAGCCTGGGGTCAATTTGGTGGTGCCAGGGCTGAGGGGCATAAGGAACTTAAATGCTGGGAGCCAACAGGCTTTCATCCAGCAGTGCCAGGGATGAAATTCAGGGCCCTGCAACATGCTGGCAATGTGCCCTATGACCTACGCCCTATTCGTGGTGCACTTTAATCTGAGCAATTCGTGCTCAAACTTTCTGAGGTCTGATCTGTTCAGCCCGCATTTTCGACTACATTCTGCATAGGTTCAAAGCTCTGTTCATATCAGACTCATCGTGTAAGCGAACTAGGAAAGGAACACTTCACACATCACCGTACTGTAAAATACGATAACAGTCGTTTTTGTCTATCTTCACCACAGGAATAAAAACCAAGAACACCTACAGTTTGAGAATTTCTCCACAAATCTCCTCACCTATGTGGTCTTTCGGCATCCGACACACAATTATAAGGACAACACACACTGTGGATTTCACTGTCAGAGAGGACACAGTTTGCTGATGAAGAGACTCAGCCATGCACGGCAGTGAATCCCCAATCCATAAGCAAGGGTGTCCACACAACTCAAATGAATCTGAGGCTGAGAGGTGAGGCAGAGCAGGGCGCCTTACCTTCAGATAGGGAATGCTCTCCGCGATCTTGTTCTGCGCCTTCAGGATAAAGCCATAGTGCACTTTAGCAAAGCCATCATTAGGCCTCACATTCAGGACCTAAGCTCAAACAGAACAACAAAAAAAAGCCTATTGTAATTAACTATAAATTCTACAAATGATTGTCAAAACAAATTTTAATACAGATGAAAGCATGAATCTTTGTCTTATTGCAATATATTCAACTTAAATGGCTTTATTTCCCTCTACTCAAAACATTTTCATATCTACACATTTCAAGAATGAAACAAATGAAAAGTCACTAATTGTTACAGCATTGCATCAACAGCGCAAATCAGAAAAAATAATCTGGGGGCTGGAGCGATAGCACAGCGGGTAGGGCATTTGCCTTGCACTTGACCAACCTGGGTTCGATTCCCAGCAGCCCATACGGTCCCCCAGCACCACCAGGAGTAATTCCTGAGTGCAGAGCCAGGAGTAACCCCTGTGCACTGTTGGGTGTGACCCAAAAAAAAAAAGCAAAAAAAAAATCTGTCAATTGATATGCCTTCATTAAATTTGCTTTACATTTGCTATACTTGAAGTCAACTGCCATTATACATTTATCTGCACTCTTTATACTTGTCTCATTAAGAGAAAATTGAGATTGGCATTTATAAGATACAACATAAATTTATCCATTTACTCAATACAAATTTCTTTTTTTTTTTTTTTTTTTTTTTTTTTTTTTTTAAATTTTATTGAATCACCATGTGGAGGGTTACATAGTTCTCAGGATTATGTCGGTTATACAGTTCTCAAACACCCTTCACTTCACCAGTGCCCATCTTCCATCACCAACCCCCCCAGTATACCTGCCGCCCCCTCCCACCTCCCCAGTCCCTACCCTTGCACATGATATGTTTCACTTCGTTTACGCCTTATTTCGATTACATTCCATGTTTCAACACACAACTGACTACCGTTGTTGGGGTTTCCCCCAAAAAAGAAAAGCAGTCCTATTGCCAAGGAGGCATTTGATAGTTCTCCATTGCTAAGAATATAGAGATATTAAGTCCCGCTGTTTGTTACATAGTTTTTCTTTTTCCCCCTTGCCCCGCGCCACCGAGTTCACGCCTGTTTTAGTAATCGCCACGCTGCCTGACAAGGGAAAAAAAAAAAAACCGAAAAGGATGGTTATTTCCCGTCATCAGCAGGCGTGGGGCTCTGGCTTAGTTGATAGACTTGTAGAGTATCTGCAAGCAGTCTCTGGAACCGACGGTCTTGCGCTGGTGTCGGCTCCGGCTCGAGATTCCACCAGCGTCCCGCTGTTCCTTGTACATAATTTTTCCCCTTATATCCCATTCCCACGCCACCAGGTCTGTTTGCTTAATGGACATCACACTGTAGTTGATGACACACCGCGTTTCTTCCCGAGAAAGAAGAAAATTTCTTCTCAGCCGGCGTGGGGATATAGCTTAGTTCAGTCTAGTGAGATGGCTACCACTTTGATTGCCTTCAATATTTCAGCAACAGACTTACTATTAGGATCTCCCACAAAAGTCCGCCCCATTAGAAAGGAACCATTACATATTGCTCATGCTAAGATGACATTAAGTCGCGCGGCCGCGGCAGCGGCCGCGCGGTTTTGGGTTTCTGTATAAAGTCCAGGGAAAGTACAACCAGAAATAACATCACTATAAACTTTTACCCTTTTATGGTGCTCATAAGATGGAGAAACCTAGAGAGAGGCTCGGCGTCTCCGTTTTGCGCTCAGGAAAACCGCGGCCCCTGCGCTGTGCTCAGGAGGGAGGAGTTGAGAGAGAGACAGGTTAAAAGAATTGGGGGATGCCCGGGTCCCACAGCTTCCGCACGCCGTGGGGTCTCTGGTCCCATGCCGGAATTAGTTCAGTGGGCTGCTTGGGGTCCGAGGGCGCTCCCTCGGGCCCCTCCATCATGCTCCTTCCACAGCCGGGTCCAAAAGGAAGCACACGTGGGGGAGGTGGGTTTAAGTATCTAACTGCGGTGGGCGGGGGTCGCCGCCCCCGCCCCCTGGGGACTCCCGCAAGCGCGCTCACGTCCTGTTTTGGCTGAATCGGCGTCTCCGTTTTGCGCTCAGGAAAACCGCGGCCCCTGCGCTGTGCTCAGGAGGGAGGAGTTGAGAGAGAGACAGGTTAAAAGAATTGGGGGATGCCCGGGTCCCACAGCTTCCGCACGCCGTGGGGTCTCTGGTCCCATGCCGGAATTAGTTCAGTGGGCTGCTTGGGGTCCGAGGGCGCTCCCTCGGGCCCCTCCATCATGCTCCTTCCACAGCCGGGTCCAAAAGGAAGCACACGTGGGGGAGGTGGGTTTAAGTATCTAACTGCGGTGGGCGGGGGTCGCCGCCCCCGCCCCCTGGGGACTCCCGCAAGCGCGCTCACGTCCTGTTTTGGCTGAATCGGCGTCTCCGTTTTGCGCTCAGGAAAACCGCGGCCCCTGCGCTGTGCTCAGGAGGGAGGAGTTGAGAGAGAGACAGGTTAAAAGAATTGGGGGATGCCCGGGTCCCACAGCTTCCGCACGCCGTGGGGTCTCTGGTCCCATGTCGGAATTAGTTCAGTGGGCTGCTTGGGGTCCGAGGGCGCTCCCTCGGGCCCCTCCATCATGCTCCTTCCACAGCCGGGTCCAAAAGGCTCAATACAAATTTCTTGAGTCTATCGTGAGAGCTAAGGAGAAGCAAAGCTAGTATTCTATAATAAAACTCAGGTAAATATGTAATATAAGTCAAATCATTGTTTATTATCAAAAGCATTTATTATCATTAAAGATAAATGCAAAATGCCTCTAAATAGAATATTAGCAGTGAGAAATCAAAACAACATTCAACATGTGAAGAAGCTTACAGAAGCTAATTTACAGAACACAAGCAGGAGATGAAGAAGATCTGAACTGAGTGCATGGAGAGCAAAGATTTCCTGGGGTTCCTCTTCATCTTTGAGTCCGAGAAGGAAAGAGAAGCCAGAGGCACCAGGCATTCCTTACACAGGACAAGGAGAACGCAACGTGTTAGGTGTAACTAGTGACAGGCATTTGGGGGCATACAGGAGGACCCTGCCTGCTTTCAGGAGGATATGTAGTAAGGAAGGTAAATAGGAGACGCCAGGGAAAGGGAAGGCAGAGGAGATTGGGGGAACGGCATTCATGTGAAGGGTGAGAGAGAATGACTTAAATAGGGGTCTTGGCAGGAACGGATAAGGAGAATGAAAGTGGAGAAAAGGGTGCACGCAAATCAAAAAAGGTCTCGTTGATTATTCTGTGCAAGTGAATCCTCTGGGGAGCATAAAGAAATAACAAATGATTCCTCTTGCATTTGTCTTTGAAATATAATACTTAGTATTCAGTGGGCTCCTGGGCTCCCTTTGCATCTGCTCCATGAACAGGTTTGCATCTCGTTATCTCAAGGGATGGGGCTTGAGCATCAACAACCAAAAGCCAGCCAGCAGCACTGCCTTTTCTGCTCGGTTCCTCACTGTCTGATCTACTGTGCTTATGGCTCTTTACAGGGGGATGCACAAGGATGTGCTGGCTGTATTATCTAGTAACCCATGGACCTTGGAAAAATGAGAACACTTATAGGAAACCCAGGTTGAAATTAATACTAATATGACATGAAGTCTCTTTTTATACCCATCCCTCCATCCCTGAAGAAAATCTGGCAGAAATAACATTTCTGTTCCCAGTAAAAGCATTTTGCATGGCACATTATCAGGACTGAAAAATCATACAGTCATGGTATTGCATATTGATATTACTAAAATTAATATCAAGACATTAAATTATCTGTGAACCAAATACTTTGGGAATAAAACAGAATTGAAGAGCATTTAAACTATTTAATTTCATCTCAAAACTTCTTTAAAAGTGCATAATTTTATCACATACGTAAAATTAGAATATTTATATAGTAAGTAAATACATAGACATACACATATGCCCTGGAGCATTTGTACGGGAAGGGTTGGCAAGTTCACATGCTTGAGGAGCATAGTTTTGGGAATCACTGAAGAGTTGAAGATGAGATGGGAGAATCAGATTTGTTTGGCTTTTGGGTTTTGTGAACGTCCAGAGCAAATCAAGACGGGGAAGACAAATCTATCCTATTTGAGGCAAGGATGGGTTTTGAGTGCATGGGTTAATAAGAACACATTTGATGGAACTCTTTGGAAATGGAAAAAATAAGTCACTGCCCAGATTCAGAAGCTGTGGCACCACTCAGAAAAGGGCGGACCCTTCAGACAAGAAGCTTCAAGGGACTCGAGGGTCACAGTGCCTGTATGAAAGAGCCCAACGCTTCTTGCCTCTGCCAACACTCAGACTAAGCTCTCGGTATGCAGATAACTCTGGGTCAAGGCAGTTCTGAAGCAGCCAGACCATAAAATTATCTTTGTAAAGGCGTTTGGCGCTCACTCTCCACACTGGACACTGGGCCATGTCTCATCCAGAGATGGGCCTTTCAGCTTTTCCCTCTCTGGCTAAGCACGGGTTCTCCCTTGAACATGCATCTCTGTCTCTGTCTCTGTGTCTCTCTGTCTCTCTCCTTACATTTTTCTTGGTAAATTTCTTTAAATGTAAGTGGTCTTACTTTACTAAAAAAGGGGATTTGAAAAATATTCAGAAGATAAAGCTAACAGAAATCAAGGATTTGAAGCAGACTGTTTTAAGAGAGCATGATGCATTTCTTCCCTTACCCATCTTTTCCAGGTAAGTGTGTGAGGTTTTTGAGACATGCGCAACTGAGCAAACGGAGAAATGTCAGAGCGAGGGAGAAGAATATGGGAGGATGCTGGAACTCCGTCTGTGGGTAATGGATAACTGGTGATTACTAAGCCACAGACATGAGCCATCCACGCCAGAGTATTTAAAAATTAATCTTTCTTGAAATGGAAACCAGAAAAAAAAAACAGAAAGGGAAATAGCAATGATTTTTATAGACTTAACTAAAATAAAGTCAACACTCAAGAAAAAAAAAACATCAAAATGTCAGTTTTCAGAAAATGATCCCTGACAAAACAAAGTCATCATCAGGCTGAAGTGTGGTTAAGGAAAGAGAATCCATTAGGTCAAACTTATTAGTTCAGAACTGAGAGGAGGGAACACAAGGCGAATCACACACACATTTTCAGATTATTAAATGCTTAAGCCATTCAATTGTATAACACTGTTATGGTTTAGACTTTCTGCACCCTACTGTTCTTCTTTAGATAAGACTGTGATTTCAAATGCATAAGCAGGAGGTAAATTTTGTTTTTTATGATGAAGTAAAATCTGACATTAAACAAATTTAGCAATATGTGAAAGGAATGTATATGTTGTAAATATATAAACTGAAGAAAAATAAGGCTTTTAGATCAACAGGATGGGTACCAAGAACACTAAACTTAAGTGTTCTTGGTACCCATCCTGTAGGTTACAGGTAATCATGTGATGTTTCTTGGGAGGGTGGGAGGGAAAAAAGGGAAGAAGGGAGAGAGGATGAAAGATAGGAAGGAATAAAGGAATGAAAAATGGAAGTGAGGGTGGAAAGGAAGTGAGAGAGGAAGGAAGGAAGGGAGGGAGAGGGAGGAAGGATGGAGAGAAGAAAGAAAGGAAGGAAGGGAGGCAGGGAACGGAAGGGAAGAAAGATGGAAGGAAGGAAGGAAGGAAGGAAGGAAGGAAGGAAGGAAGGAAGGAAGGAAGGAAGGAAGGAAGGAAGGAAGGAAGACAGGGAGGGAGGAAGAAAAAATCATCTTTGTGGCTTCTGACAGGGAAAATAAAGCACATGTCTGGTAGATAAGTATGTTTTATATTCATTTGGCACTAAACCAGAGAATGTTGACTATAACCAAACTTTGCAAATTTAATATTTTGGCGATTAGACAATGAGGTTTCTCTTAGGCCCATAGGGAAGGCTCTGGGATTCGATGCTTGACAGCCCCCAGCCTCTCAGTCCCTGCAGGTCCCACTTCTTATAACCCTGAATCTCGCAACCACTGCTGGGCTGGCCGGGCGGGCAACCTCAGGCTCTAATATTGAACCACCCTAGGAGGGGCCCCTAGGCCCCTGAGCACCCCTTAGGAGCCCCCCCTACCAGAATAAGAACAGAAAAAGAAAGAAAATACAATCATTTATTTTTGACCTAGAATAGGCATATCTGTGGATGGCACAAATTTTCACAATGTAGAATCAATCCATCCTGAGTCAAGAAGCTATAATGATCATAGATCTTATTTCTGCTTTTTTTTCAGAAAAGGGAAGGTTCTATCAAGACTGAAAAGACACTTCATCTAAAATTCAGGGATTTCCAGTTAGTCATCAACAGCAATGGACATAGGAACGTGCCACACTGAGTGGACACTCCCTGACTGAGTGAGGTCCCTCTGCACAGGTTTCAAACCAAAAGGCACCACACTGGCTGTCCCTGAGACGCTGCATTCACATGTGACCTTAGTGCCCTGCTTCAAGAGGCACTTGAAGACCCAACAAAGGGTCTTAATGGAAGAAGTAACAAGCACATGCATTGTTCGTCTTTCTTTTACAGAGGCATTACCTTTTCATCCTCTAAGTTCATTTGGTATCCCGTATATTCTGTGCAAAATGAAATTCCTTATTGCTTGAAGAAGTTAATGCTTTTTTAAAATTTTTAATTGAGTCACTGTGAGATATAGCTACAAAGCTTTCGGCCATACAAATGTTTGAACACCCATCTCTCCACCAGTGCAAATTCCCACCACCAGTATCCCCAGTATCTATCCCATCACCCCCACCCCCGCCTTTGTGGCAGGCACTTTCCTTTTCACTTTCTATTTTTCGGGCCTGATGGTTTGCAATAAGGCTACTGAGAGGCCATCACAAAAAAGATTTTACAACTATCTGTGATTTGGAAGGTATATACCAACACATCCATTATAAGCCTTTCAAAGGATTCCATATCAGAGGATGGAAGAGTCAAAACTCTCTGAAAGGGGAGCAATTTACTCCACAGCCCCCAAAGACTCTTTCCTCTTCTATAGTCTCTTCCCAGACCAAATTTGTAGTGAAAAAAAGAAAATATTATGTGTTCTTACAAATGTGATGATCACGGGTTCCTTTTGCTATCATAAAGAATTCTTATTAAAAGGCTATCAATAAATTAATAAATTTGAAATTTTTGCTTTTGCTTTTCTTGGACTGGAGCGATAGCACAGCGGGTAGGGCATTTGCCTTGCATGTGGCCAACCCAGGTTCAACTCCTCCATCCCTCTCAGAGAGCCCAGCAAGCTACCGAGAGTATCCCGCCCGTATGGCAGAGCCTGGTAAGCTCCCCGTGGGTGTATTCGATGTGCCAAAAACAGTAACAACAAGTCTCACAATGGAGATGTTACTGGTGCCTACTCGAGCAAATCAATGAGCAACGGGATGACAGTGATGCAGTGATACATTACATATAGACCACATTTTTAAAATTTATCTATTGATATTTTTCTATCTTGGTGATTATAAGTGAGGATATAAAGTTTACCAAGAAATTAAACTGCCAAAAGTTAGGTATGCGAGAGTCACACCCACAAACCATGTCCGGCTCAGCTATATATGCTCACTGGCTTTATTTTAGAGACCCATAAATAAACCTCAAAAGAGATCAAAAGCTACAGTTAATCTCAGACCCACGCAAGACTGAGCAAAGAGGGGGTAAATCAGAGGGGACTGGGTCAGTCTGGTGCCCACCCAAGCAGAGCCCCCAGCAGCTGCTTGCTCCACAACCCCAAAGCACCACCGTATCCCTGGTCAGACTCCACCATCTCAGGACAGACCTCACCGAGATAGAATCTGCTGAAAATTTGGGTATGTGGGTTTTGTAACTGAACTCTCCAGGCTTTCTCAGGGTCAGGATGGGATACCTCCCCCCACCTCTCTGTACTTCTGGAAGCCTCAGCATTCATGTCCACACCCCAAAGCTGCCAACCAGTTGAAAAGCTATCAACTTTGCCTTGCCATCCTGATAAAAATACTGAATGCCCTGAACAAACATTATGACCTTTAGCACCTGTATTGCAAACCATACTGCACAAAAACAGAGGAAGGTTTAGGGTAGGGGGTGGGGTGTTGGGGGATGGTGGGAAGGAAATGGGAGACAGTGGTGGTGGGAAATGTATGCTGATGGAGGGATGACTATTGGATCAGAGTATGACTAAAACCCAATAATGAACAGCTTTATAATGGTCTATCTCATGGATAGTCAATTAAAAAAAAATAATAAAAAAATAATAAAAGAATGTGGTGTTCAAGCTGCTTCAGTCAGCTTAATCAGTGGCTGAATAAACAGCACTACTCCTACATTAAAAAAAAAAAAATCACAATTATAAGATGAAGTTTTCCAAGTACTAAATTACCCAGAATGTTATGTTTTCTGATCAAAGGAAAGATGGGATATGAAAACAAATGTCAGAATGTGTCAGTTATCTTAATACTTTACCACCTTTACATAATATTTCACATTACTCGAAAGGACTGAGAGACAAGGTGTACTGAATGCAATTTACAAATGACATTAGACTTTCATAATCCAAATTGTTTGATATAATTAACAAAGGACTGCTGCTTGTTTACCTCTTCATACACCTTCTTGGCACTGTCATTATCTCCGAGCAAGAGGTACCCCACTCCAAGGTCGTTCTTCAAAGAAGTCTCATCAGGAAAGAGTTGAACTAATCTCTGGAGGGTAAGCAGGGACCCTCTCATGTGACCTGATTCGGTGGGGAAGAAACAAAAACAGAGATTAAGCAGATTATGAACAGGGAGGGCCCAGGGAGAGAGCTCAAGGGGAGAGGCCTGGCCTTGCATGGCCCACGCCCCCGAGTTAAATCCCAGTCTGGTATGATTCCTAGGGCATTGCTGGGCCCCCAACGCCTCCAGGACCCAAGCAGCACTGCTTCCCCGCCAAGATCTGAGCACCAAAACATCAAGTCCACACCACCAGGAAGAGCACTGCCAGGAGAAGCCCCAGCTCTCAATCCTGGGGGATGGGCCTTATTAAAAATGAATTAGCCAGCACATTACTGGCAGCTTTATATTGAAACTATCAATCACAAGTGTTTACCCTACAGAGCTCACATGAATACGTAAAATCTGACTCTTGGTAACAGACAGTTATGTGGAATTATTAGGATTTCATCAGGTAATGGAAACCGTATCAATAAATCCAACAGATCTTGAATATGATACTGATCACAAACATTTTAAAGACATTCTCGTTTACTAAATCGATCATTTACGTTTTTATGCCACATCAGTAAAATTTCCCCTCAAGAGAGTCCTCTTGCCAAATCTTTGTCTCAAATGTTTTTACAGAGATTGTTTTGGTTTAGCATGGTTACTCGAAAGAATGAATGGAGGACGAGCGTATAAAAGTCAGGGCCTCAAACCAGGAGCAAAGGCAAAGAGGCCCACAACTGGCTTGGTTTCTGGTGAGGAATCATCTCTGGGGTCACCTCGGCCTGGAGCAAATGTAACATCATGCAGTGCTATGGCACCCTCTTGTGGACGACGGGATGCAACGCACTGCCCGGAGCCTGCAAATCGGGGCTTCACTCACTTTGAAAATGTTCTGAAGGAAATGTTCAATTTCCAAGAGCGATTGTTAGTACTTCCGGGTGCAGCTGTAAAGTCAAACTGCTGAAGGTGGAAAATACTAAATCAGCTTGATACAGACGACAAAAGTAAACTGGAAAGGAGCAGTTGCCCATGCACTTAATATGAATCAAGACTGAAGAAGGACTATAAAGAAACCAATGCTACCGCATGCCCCAAACTAACAAAGTATCACACACAGAGTATCATCAATGTAGCCTGTAGCTTTCCCTGAGACCGCTTAGACATTACTTCCTCAGCAACAAATCAGACTGTTCTTCTCAGTTCCTTTTCTTCCCTCATCTTCCCATATATTAGGGTTCTATGATTCTCTTCTTTTTCTTTCCTTTTCTTTTCTCTCTCTCTTTTTTTCTTTGGTTTTTGGGCCACACCAGCACACCAGATGATGCTCAGGGACCCTGGCTCTGCACTCAGGGATCACTCCTGCCGGAGCCCGGGCAACCACAGGGAGTTCTCGGAGACCGAACTTGGTGCAAAAGCAAGCATCCTACTCCCTGTGATATTTCTGCAGCAACTCCTCCTTCTTGTTTAGGAAGAATGATAGTTTTATTAAGAGAAATGTGAGAGGTGAAAACATAGAGAGAGAGAGTGTGAAGGAATTTCTTGAGAGAATTTCCCGCTACGGCACATTCACTACTATCACCTGCTTACACTTTCCTAATCATAGAGCTTATTCTTGGGATCAAATTTTAATATTCAGAGAAAACAAAACTGAAATACTGAAGAGAGTTAGTTTTATCTGTAGGCAGTCTTTTCCTAGGGCTGGGTATAGGATGAGATAGGGAAGTACTCAGTGCAAAGTTTAAAAGACCAACAAAAAGAGCTAGTAAGCAAGATCAATGCAGTTTGCTTCTAAAAAATTACAATATAAAAATATTTTGAAATGGAGGTCAGGGGGACAGATCCTTTGATAACTTAGAGCACCTTCATGGCAAGCATAAATAAGGTGGGAAGTTAAATAGCCGGTGCTGCAACATATGATCATGCAGGTGCGTTGTCTAAACACAGAGGTTCCACTGTCTGTGGCACCCAGGACTCGAGCCACTTCCAGCTGTACCACATCTGGGTAGGTGTGAGCATCACAACTACAAAAAAGTGTGAGCCCTGAGAGCATGCAGTGCCAGCACATCCAGACTGTGTGCAAGGACCACCACGACCAAGCCCATGAGCACTGCAAAGTGATGCCTGACCCCCCAGCCCGTGTCACAAACGGATGGACAACTCCAGCCAGGCATGAGCATGACCCCAGGTCACTGCGACAACAAGAGTGAAGAGAAGACCAGGGAAGGGGGGACATGGGTAATTAAAAAAAAATTAACAATAACAAGATATCAACATTTGGAAGACAGGATCAATGACCAAGGCTAAGGAGTTTATTTTGAAGCCTGCAGGAATCTCAGTGCCATTGGTTTTGCTTTGTTCTATTTTGGGGTCTGCACCTGGCAGTGCTCAGAGTAACTCCTGGCTCTGTGCTCAGATGTCACGCCTGGTGGCATGCAGGGGACCGTATGCAGTGTCAGGGACTGAATGGGGTCAGCTATGTGCAAGGCCTTTTCTCTAGTCCCAGTACCAGTTTTTTGTGCCCAGCTGGCAACTCTGCAACTCTGCACATAAATCCCAGTTTTTTGCAGCCTGTGTATGTGCTGTATGTTTTTCTTGGACGGGCTCTGTTAAATGGCTTGCTTCTTCCCCTTTCTAATCCTCACTTGGGTTCTACTCTTACCAGAAATTGTGATCATTTACCAAAGTGATGCAAGCGCCTTTAATGCCAACCTAAAAGAAATTATAAAGCAGCTGGCTGAGAAAATTATTTCTAAGAGCTATAACAGATGACATTGGTAATTCATCTGTGTGATTTGTCTAGCCAGCCAAGTACCCACCTTTGCAATTAAACATGGGGGATGGAAAGAGAAAGGTGACAAAAGGACCAACTCTCTCTGGGCAGTTACTAATGGAAATTGTTATTTCAGCCTAAGACATAGGTAAATGACACAAAATGGTTTTTTTAAGTTCAGTATTCCTTCTGTGCAAGTAAACTTGTCTAGGATGCATAACCCTTCAGGCTCTTGGAGATAAACACATTGCATGGGCTGCTTCTTTGCAGCCAATCTGGCTCCGGCTCACCTAGAAATTGCTGTCGTTCTGAGCGCCGCTTCAGACTCAGCTTCACCAGGTCCGCGGGGGCATCAGGCAGGCTGGCCACCTCCTGGTAGGTCTCTATGGCCCCACGGAGGATCTCGTTGCTCCTCCTCTTCTCAGCCAAATCATCTTCACACTAGAGGGAGTTCCCGTATTGGGTAAGTGTTTCCTGATGAACCATGTTTGTCATCACCCAAAATACTCACAACAAGTTAACCTTTGTATAGAATTGTTATTGCAGACCATTTAAAAATGTCTGTCAAGAGATTCAATATGCAAATAATGGTCTAGATGGATAATACAGGGCTTAGGGGAGAGGCCTCGCAGATGGCCAAGCCTAGTTTGACTCCCGACACTGCTTGACACCAGCATCAATGGGTATAGCTCTGGAGGCCGCTGAGCACTGGTGGGGGGAGCTCGGGCACCCTGGGTCATCACAGGGATGGAGCGGCACCAGATCCTCGAGGCCCCATGCAGACTGTGGCTGGGATCACTGAGAATCAAGGGCCCCCACGGGCCTCTCCACCACTGCTTGGAAGAAGTGCCCCGCCCTCACAGTATAAATCAAAACCAGATGAAATTAACATATACATCATTTTAATACTATGAATAAAAGTTAAGCTACTAAACTAGACATGTGGAAAAATATGACAAAAGTGAAGACTAATATATGCTAAGGCTGATGGAGACTGAAATTAGGCTATGCAATAACATTATGCCAGGGGACACCTGTCCACAATTTCTAAGTGTTTATTAGCTTATCCCCATGTTTCCTCATTCGTTCAAGAGTGACGTTTGGGGAGCCAGGGGTTATTGCCCTTATGTGGCAAACCAAACAGATTAAGTTCCTTTCTCAGTTTGCTTCCAGGTATCACAAACTAAGTGTGATGGTATGTGTGTGTGACGGTGTGTGTGTGTGTGTGTGTGTGTGTGTGTGTGTGTGTGTGTGTTACTGTGATGAACACAGTACTGTGGATAAAAACAAAGTAGGCTCAGTAATGCAGGGAGTGAGTGAGGTGGCTCTGAAGATCCCAGAATCATCAGCATGACAGGGCAGGTCTAGAAGAGGTGAGAGGCCAAGAATTCAGGGAAGAGAAGAAAGAATGATCTAGGCAGAGAGAACTACGAGAGAGGAGGCTCGGGACTGGGAGTGGAGGCTGAAGAAAAGAAAGATGAGCTTGGCAGAAGAGGGAGCAAGAGCAAGACTGACGAGATGAGGGCCATCAAATCATGAAGCACCTGGTCAGGAAGGAAATTCTACTGGGTGGATGAAGTGGAGGGACAGCAGCGGAGTTTGCACCGGCAGCATGGACAGCAGATGGCGGGCCAGGTGAAGAGGAGAGCCCAGGCAGGATTCCAGGGAGAGGGTGGTGGCGGCTTGGACGAGGGATAGGAATAATCAAGTGGTAAGAGAGTAAAAGGGAATGCAAAGGGAATGCGCTTGCCACAGAGGTGGGGGAGGGGAGGCGGGGTGGGGGTGGTGGGAAGGACACTGGAACACTGATGGTGGAGAATGGGCACTAGTGGAGGGATGGGTAATTGATTATTGTAAGACTGAAGTGTAAGCACAAAAGTTTGTAAGTCTGTAACTGTACCTCACGATAATTCATTAAGTGCTGGAGTGATAGCACAGCGGTTGGGTGTTTGCCTTTCACGCGGCCGACCCGAGTTCGATTCCTCCACCCCTCTCAGAGAGCCCGGCAAGCTACCGAGAGTATCGAGCCCGCCCGGCAGAGCCTGGCAAGCTACCCGTGCGTACTGGATATGCCAAAAACAGTAACAATAAGTCTCAATGAGAGACGTTACTGGTGCCCGCTCGAACAAATCAATGAGCAATGGGATGACAGTGACTGTGACCTAGTTTTTTTTAAAAAAATTAAAAAATAATAATTAAAAAAATGTTAAAAATCTGGACCAAAAAGAAAAAAGAAAAAGAAGCCGTTGGGACACAGATGTATGTGGAGGTCGGAGTCAGCAGATTTTTGGTGGTTTGAATGAATGAAAGGGTGAAAGAATGGAAGAGAGAAAAATCAAGGATGAATTCAAGCCTTTTGGGTTTAGAGATTTTCACCTGGGGCTGCGTTCCTTGAGAATGGGGGCACAGGGCAGACACACATTTGCAGGGATACGGAGTCCTGAGGTTAGCTCTGAACTGTGACTCAAGGCTATCTCCCGTGTGGAGACACTGGGTAGAAAAGAGTGAAAGTCAGACACTGGGAAAACCTCAAGAATAGAGAGCGGGGGGTTCATAGGCTAAGAAGCTGAAAGTAGTTTGGAGAGTAAAGAAGAGGTCCAAGAACAGGAACCTACAAGGAACTGCAAGATAATTTGGGGATCATTACACATCAGAAAGAGAGAGGAGAGTCAGTAAACAGGATGGCTAAGGGAGAAGAGAAAAAAAAAACAAAAAAAATAATGCTGTGGTGACTAGGTGAAAAATGGTATTCAGAAAGAGTGATCAGTGGTGTCAGAAGTGAGTGGCCACCAGAATGGACAAGATGACAGCTGACAGCAGAGTGCACTGGACCAGGCAGTGTGCTTCCTCTGATGTCCCAGCAAATCTAACTGCACCGGGACCCAGAACTCAGCTGAGCAGATTTAGGAGTAAAAATGAAGGAGGTGGAGACAAATCTTGCAAGGTGTTTCACCCACTCTGAAGGGGAGCAGATAAATAAGCCCAATCACATAGATGGGAACATGGAGATGAGAGATTTTTATTTATTTATTTATTTATTTATTTATTTATTTATATATTTTTTTTGCTTTTTGGGTCACACCCAGCAATGCTCAGGGGTTACTCCTGGCTTTGCACTCAGGAATTACTCCTGGCAGTGCTTGGGGGACCATATGGGATGCCGGGGATCGAACCCGGGTCGGCCGCGTGCAAGGCAAACGCCCTACCCGCTGTGCTATCGCTCCGGCCCCTTATTTATTTTTTTAAACAATTTTTAAATACCATAGTATGGTCCTAAGATCTAAAAGATTCAGTAGACCGGGGGAAATCTGAGAATGCAAATGGGACGCGTCACTTAGAATGACATCCTTCAGCGGGTGAGGGGGTGGAAAGGGAACCGGGAGAGTTCATCCAGGCTCCCGGCGGAAGCAGAGCGTATCCGGAGGCAGGTGGTAGTGGTCTATTAGTGCAGTGATGGGCTCCTATGGATGTCTGTGCAAAGCACATGATACTGGGCTAGAGACTGAGCATAGGGGCCAGGAGGGGAGGAAGGGGTTGAAATCCCAAAGGCTAAGGAGAGAGGGGAGAGTGTAAACTGGACATCAACTCTCCAAGCTACAATGTGCAGACTCCCAGGTGAGGGAGAGTGACGTCTGATAAGTAATGAAAATATAGTCTATAGCCCTGCCTCACTTTCATCTTGTTGATGTGTGTTCGGTAGCTACTTAAAAGTAAAATGCCAGAGTTTGAGGACATGCTACGTAAACAGACTCTCCTTCTACCACACAAAAATTCAAATCTAGTAAGAGCACAAATGGGTAAGTTACTTGGGGAAGGTTTCTCAGAAAATAACGCATTAAAAAAAAAAACCCAAACCCTCAAACGCCAATTGGTTGATAGGTTCTGATTAGGATATTTTCCAAGATGATGGGGGGCTAAAATTGAAGTAGCAGCGAGAGAGAAGTGAACAGATATATGGGAAAAATCAAAGACAAAAAACAAACTTAAAGACCTCTAGATTAGAAAAAGAACAACTCTCTTTTGCTTTCCAGACAAACAACTCTGAACGTACAACTGTGTGTTTAAATTTGAAAAATCTGCCAGCAGTCTCCAGAACAAGAGAGAAAGTTCCATTCTGGTGTGTTACACTGGCATCCTGGCGGTGGGGACTTCCTTTTTCTCTAGGCTGGCTCTGCTATAAAGGCATCAGTTTGGTGTGAGTTTGGCTGTGCCGAGTGTATGAATATCCTGAAGCATGACTCCTCATACATGACTTCACGGGATGACAGAGCTGAGCTTGAGACCAACAAGTTTATCCTGACTTGACAGCTTCTTCAAGCGACAAACTTAGTGTGAGGAAAATGCTTTCCAAGACAGTACTTTTCTTTTTTATAAGGGAAAGCAATAAATGTCTTTAACTTAGTAAGTCTGCGATGAGGGAATGACAATATAATATAAATCTATCTGGCTTTTGTCTTTCACAACCCCCACCCACCCCCACTGCAAGGTCCTTCAATTTTAACAAAAGATAAACATTTTACGACCCACTGAATTGGGAAAATATCAGTATCATTGAATTAGTGTTAATATGGTATCTAAGTCTTTAAAACCTCTCTCATGAAACAAATGGACTTTGCCTTGGAAATAATTTATAGATTGATTTTTATCAGTTTGGCATCTGTAGTTAAAATAAGATGAACTGAAGCAAAACTATTCTTACAGGATGTCAGCACAGCAAAACCTATATTGACTCAAAGTAATTCATCCATCCTACCTTTCTTGGAGATAATCATTTTCTGCCTCAGGGGCATTAAAGATTTGTGTAAGATAATAAAGTGAATTGAGCTTATAATTCAAGATTTTGTGTCAAGTAACTTGGTCAAAGCTGATTTTCACAGTGATCCAAAGATAAGATGACATCACTGCTCCTTTAGAAATGGGCTGGAGAGTTAGTTCAGTAGGCAGGACACTTGCCTTGCATGTAGCCAACCTGGGTTTGATTCCTGGTACCACTATATGGTCCCTTGAGTCCACTAGGAGTGACCCCTTAGTGCAGAGTCAGGAGTAAGCCTTGAGTATCGCTGGTTGTGTCCCAAACAGTACCCCTCCAGCCAAAAATGAGAAATGATAGGTAGACTAAACATTTGTTAGACTATTCCCAAGTTACTGTTTAATTTGCTAACAAAAAAATAACAAAGCTGTGATATATTCCTTCATATAAAACTTATGTCCTGTTGGATTATTTTCAAGAATTTAAAATGCCTTTAAATTACTCTATTAAAATATAACTTACTATGCCTGAATTTTAGTTCATGACACATTCATAGTAATATTAATAATACACTAAAAGCATAATAGCTTAGAGATTAAAAAAAATATTGCCTGAGGTCTAAACACAAATTCCTACTGTTTAGTGCCATAAACACAGCAATCACTCTGTCAAAAATATACTGCACTTAATAACACATTGGTGCTTATGATTAATATAACATATATAAATTTGGAAGCATAAAACATTTGCCATAATTGAATTAGCATTTGCATCAAGCATTATTCTCTCTAGTTTGCTTTCCTTAATCAAGTAACTGTCAATACTAATGGCAAGGATCATCACTTATTTGAGTCGACATGATCTGCTCTTAATAAAAACAATGTCTAATTTTGACAGCGAAACAACTGTGTAATTTTCGGAGGAATACCAACCAGATTCATTTTGAAAAAAAATGATATAGCTGCTGTCTGCTAAGCCTGTTCCAATCCCCAGGAAAGGGAAACAGTAGTCACCAACTTAACAAATTTGATTAATAGAATATAATAAATAACTTTTGAATGGAGAGAGAGAGAATCTGAGTAACTGGATTTTGAGTGGCGGTCCCTTTAGCTATGAGCAAAGCAGAGTTGTAACTGGAGCATTCGATGGTGTGTGTGTGGGGCGGGGGGTAGGAAGGAGCAGAGCTTTATATGAATCTCATGTGTTCCAGCACGTCAGACACAGTTGATGCATTGCACTGACCCCTCTGAGAATGCTCTCCGTGGCTTGGATACTTTCTGCAGCGCTGCAGCATCTGCCGTTTCTCAGCGAGGCTGACGGTGTAATGCTCCCGGGTGGGGCTTTAAAAGTTTTACTGCCTGACACATTTACTCATCAGTGCTGACTTTTACCTTGACTTCCAGACTCCTAAGTCCACTTTACTTGGCTACCTGAAAGGCTAAAAGGCAAGAAGACTTTGAAAGGGTCCCAAACAAACCCTTGGTTTTGTGTCTTCCTACACAGTTTCCTCTGCTAGTCTCCCTGTCAGTAACTAGCACTGTTCCCTCCTGAACGTGACTAACCCGGAAACTCAGGATGCTCTCTTTCTCACTCTCACCCGACATCCCAATTCACCTTCCGGTCTGTTCAGCAACCCGCTCTGCCTACTCCCATATCCCCACAACGTGCCCCCAGAAGGGGCCACTCCCCTGCAATTCTATGGACCTCCTACTTTTGCCTCCCAAGACTCATTTTCCACCCAGCGACCCAAATAATCATGATACACAAGAACCAGGCAGCCGAGCACAGGCATGAAGAAGCTATCCGGCTTCCCAGGGCACAGACACGGTGGGTGGGAACAATCACTTGTCACCTGCCTTCCCTCCATGGGACCTTTTTCCCGTCCTGGAAGTCATTACGGCAAGACTCTTCCCTTTGCCTCTGCTGTTCCCTCAGAGCCTGCCATAACTCCACCATCTCCCTAGAGAGAACTGTCTTGGTCACCTCAGCTAATGTGCCGTCTGCTCTGTCATATTTGATCATATTGCTTGATGCCCAAAACATCTTAATAAGGTGTATCCCTTAGTTAAGCAAAAGCACTTTCTTTTAACTATGGTACATTTTATTATGTAAGACTAAATATGCTTATTTTTTTAAAATAACACTGTAACTCTGTCGTCCCGTTGTTCATCAATTTGCTCGAGTGGGCAAGAGTAACGTCTCCATTGTGAGACTTGTTGTTACTGTTTTTGCATATCGAATACGCCACGGGCAGCTTGCCAGGCTCTCCCATGTGGGCAGGATACTCTTAGTAGCTTGCTGGGGTCTCTAAGAGGGATAGAGGAATCGAACCCAAGTCGGTGGTGTGCATAGCAAATACCCTACCCTCTGTGCTATCATTCCAGTCCCTTTATATATTTATTTTAAAGACTTTCAGGGTTTTATCTGTCAACACCAACACAAGCCCTCCTCTGCTATTTAAATATAAAATATTATGGCCAATATTTTAGTCTCTGATGGTTGTATACTGCTTTTTTTTTTGTTATTCTTGGCATAGATCATTAGCTAGTATATATATTTTTCCTTACTTGTTTTGATAAATTATTATTATTATTTTTTGCTGGTGGTGACATCAGTAATAACTGGAATAGGGTCTGGAATATACAAAGTAGACTTTTGCTAAATAGTTCTCAAATAACTTTTGAAATTTAGTCCACTAGAATACTAAATCCATAAAGACAACTTCTAGAAGTTGATATACCCAGGGTCTGAAACAGTGCAGTACCTTTGGATTTATGTCATTACCGATAAACATGGAAATCTTTCTATGAGAGGAGGAGATGGAATGAAGAAAACAGAAGAGAGAAGACTGCATGTGTGGGGGCAGGGAAAAGAGAGCTGGGAAGAAATGCCTTGCTAGAAAGACTTTACAAAGAAAACAAAATTCATTCTGTTCCACATTTTAAGACGTAAGGGACAGGGATGTGGCTCAGTGGCGGAGAGCATGCCTGGGATGCATCCGACCCTGATTCAGTCCCCACCAAAAAAAGAATGGTCAAGGGACTGGAGTGATAGCACAGCGGGTAGGGCATTTGCCTTGAACGTGACCGACCCAGGTTCGATTCCCAACATCCTATATGGTCCCCTGAGCACCACCAGGAATGATTCCTGACTGCAGAGCCAGGAGTAACCCCTGAGCATTGCCGGGTGTGACCCCCCCCACCCAAAGAAAAAGAAAATTTTTACCGCTCAAAATGGTAAAAATAAAATGGTGGGGGTGGGGTGTGGGTGGGTGCAGTGGGTTGGGGCTGGGGTTTGGGTGAGGGTGGAATTGGGCCAGACCCAGTAGTGCTCAGAGGCTATTCTTGACAGGGCTGGCCCCTGGTGGTACCTGGGGGAAGGGTATATGTCTTGTTAGGATCAAACTGGGGTCAGCCACATGCAAGGCAGCACTTTAATCTCTGTATTATCTCTCTGGCTCCTACAATAAACAATAAAATAAGCATATCTGCAACCTGTAGTTACAAAACTAATGTTCCTAGATTAGTATTCTTTGGCAGTTTTATGCTTACAGCCTGGCACCTGTTCTGCATCCTGGTCTGTAGCCCAGCAGTCACTACCCAGGTGACCAACGTTTCTGGACTTTTCTACACCGGTGGATGGGGCACCAATCTCTGGACAAGTAACCACTGTCTGAAAGCTCTTAGGTGGGTCTAAATGCAGCAGAATGAAATATTACGGTGATGTGAAGTGAATAAAAATGTGTTAACCATCAATTCCTTTCTTTTCAAGATCAGAGAGAAACCATACTGAGAAGAAGCCATTGCCAAGGTCACCTGTACAGAACAGCAGTGCTTGTTCGTCCTTCTGCAAGCAGCATTCTTGTTTGAGTTTACAGATACATGTGAGAAACGGATTTGGTATAGAAAGACAAAACGAACACAATAGGCCTAGAAAGATCCAATTACTTGGATCAAGGTTATCAAAAAGTACTGTACTAAGTAGAAGTGCTTTAGAATACCTGTGCCTTCCCATATCTGGCCCGGGGACTCTGAGGATATTTGCGTACCAGTTCTTCAAATGCTTGCATCGCTTCCTCCACCTTGCCCTGTCAGGAAGAAGCAAGTACAGGAACATGATCACTTCAAATGCGGAACGGTCTTCAATTTGGCTCTGTAATATTTGCTAAGTACTTTTGGTAAAATTTCCCGAATTCCACACCAAGTTTTATTCAAAATTTATAGAAATGACTGCGGCATGACAAATACAATTACAAGTGAATCAAATCTTTATTTTTTAAAAGACAGACACAAGACAAATGGTACTATGCAAATCTCTTATAATAATCAAAAACACTTTAGGTTTCTAGGGCCTCTTCCTCATTATCACCTTCCGGGGCAGAATGGCACACTTGTCCTTCCTGATGAACGTATGCTGACACGCCATAAATGCCCAAGACCTTCATGTGCCCTAAGGATCCAATCCTGGTATTCAGTCTATGAATCTGAACAAACAAATCTATGACATGCTTTATCTTTACAACACCACACAGAGTAGTTCAACTGCCCTGAAAGTATGTCCCATCAACACACATTGATTTCCTATTTTTCTTATTTTTGGGGTGGCTTTGAGCCACACTCAGATGTGAAAATCATGTTAGATGTACTGCTACCAGGCTTTGAACAAGAACAATGTGCAAAAATAAATGTGTTGAAGTATTTTCTCTTTGTTTTTGTCTTGGAGCCACACCCAGCAGTGCTCAGGGTTTACTCCTGCGTCAAGCTCAGCGATCACTCCTGGCAATGCTTGGGGGCCATGTGGAATGTCAGGGGTTGGACTTAACCCACTGTACTCCCTCACCAACCCCACACCAAAGTATTTTGTTACTGCTCTGAAACTCCCTCAGTCAACCATCTAGACTGCAAGAATCATTAAATCTCAGGCCGTTGTCTCGGCATATGTGGACTCCAGAAGACAGAGGCTGGGCAGCCTTCCTAAGAGGCACCACCTGCTCTCACCTCAGCGGGCTGACAAAGGAAATGTGTCTGCTTCTAGTTTGGATTTCCTGTTTCCTGCACTGGCTGAGAACATGATTGTAACATGATTCCAACAGATTCTAACAGCCGCTCACATGACTGTCATTCTCATTAAGTAAAGCCATTGCAAGATATAGCAGTTGTGCTTTTCTTCACTATCTTTTTAATGAAGAACTGCCTGAAAATCATCTGTTGTTCAACCTAACTTTGCCTTTCCCCCCTTGAGACCAAGGTTGATGTCTGAGAGGCAACAGCTGCATGGCAGGACTTGAAGACACAGGCATGCAGTTCTACTGTGGGATCCTCTGTGTGATGTTGAAGGAGGAAGCAGTATGGTCCATTGGTGCTCCCTTAAGAGCTGCACTAGAGCAGTTCTCCCTGGGCCTGGTTACAGAAGACCTAGTCCAATGAACACGCTTCAGCTTTAGGGCACAGTGCTCTGCCCCTCTTCTGCCTACTGACTGCTTCAATCCTAGCACAGTTCAGAGACTGTGGTATGAGAATTCACACTCTGGCTTATAAAAATCCCCCCCAATTTTTCCCATTTATAATAGAATCATAACGTTTTCAGCAAGGAAGTGCACGATATACTTTAGTACACCATTTCAAACATACCCTTGTCCCTTTTAAGAAGGAACCTTATTATTATATTCTTCTGTTTTTTGCGCCAAACCCAGTGATGCTCAGTGCATGCACCTGGCTCACACTTAGGGGGCCACTCCTGTTGAGGCTCAGGGGACACTATGGGGTGCCAGGGATTGAACCTGGGTTGGCCACAAGCAAGTGAATTATTGCTCTGGCCCCCTATTATTTATTATTATATTCACTGCCACTGTCATCCCATTGCTCATTGATTTGCTCGAGTGGGCACCAGAAACATCTCCATTGTGAGACTTGTTGTTACTGTTTTTGGCATATCGAATACGCCATGGGTAGCTTGCGAGGCTCTGCCATGAGGGCAAGATACTCTCAGTACCTTGCTGGGCTCTCTGAGAGGGGTGGAAGAATCGAACCAGGGTCGGCCGCATGCAAGGCAAACGCCCTACCCGCTGTGCTATCACTCTAGCCCTTTATTATTATATTATGGTTAAAAATATACTAAAGAATAATTTGATGTGTGTGTATTTATATGTGTGTATAAATAAATTAATAAATATTTGGGGGAGAAAAGAAAAGTCAAATAAGCAAGCAATACCACGTAGCAGAGGCCCTGAGGCAGGCTAGCAGGGTGTGAGGAGGGGCTGGACTCCTTGGCCTGGGCTATGCCTGAGCACGACCAGTTACTTTGGAACAGTTGGGGGCCACAACTGAAAATATCAACTATAAAATTAACATTATTTATGCCGACGATTCAATCAATAATATGGCTCTCTGTTGTTTCAAAAGCAAGAATCGCCTAGGTGGCCACTTCTTTCTATCCCTCTTTTATTTACCCTATTAGAGAGCCAGGCTGCTCTTTGAGGACCATCATAATTTGTCCACATATGCAAGCAGCAGAAATTGCCCTATGGATGTGCCAGCACTTTTATGTCCTACCAACTTATCTGCCCCTGGACGATCGAGCCCTTCTTTACTGTTCACTGTCATTATAGAAAAGTTGCTCTGTAAAACTGATCATTTGTCTTTTATCCCAAAAGTCATTTCTGAAGCATTTCTGAGTCTTCTTCATTGGTGGCTTTTAGTGCAAAGAGAGGTGGTGAATACCAAAAAAGGTGACAGAAATGGATTTCTGCCTCATTCCCTTAAAATATGAAAATCTGCACTAATACTAGATGGCTTCATCTTAGAAAGTTAAGACAAGACAGACTCAGAAATGACTTTTTTGTAACATTCTTCACAGTTACTACACTCTTAGTGCCTGGGAAAGACGGTATGTTACCCTTGGTTTTGGGACACTGTCTAATGCTAGTTAAACAAATCCTCAGACTTCCTGGTTCAGTTCTGCTAAAGGTATACAGGTATATTCTCATTCCATATCTGTTTCTAAGGTATACTTTATAAATTGCTTTGAAATTGTTGTTGCTTATATACTTAGAGTTCCCTTACCCCCCATCCCTGAACACAGTTTTGCAGCCAGTATCTGTCAATAAAAGTACAGGAAAATTAAGGAACTTTTCATCAAGTATAGAAGGAGAGATTTCCAAGGCAATCAAGTTGATGATTAAGAGAAGATGTGATGTATTACATTAAATTTTGGAATGCCAAAAATTGGGCATATGATTCAGTTAAGAAACAAATGACTAATCTAGGGTCAGTACTTTAGCCTAAAAAAACTGTATAAGTTATTAACAAATGCAAATCTTATTTTAAATTAACTGATGACATGGCAAAACATAAATTCTAGAACTGTGGAGATCCCTGAGGCTAATCCAAGTGAGAAGTAAGTTAAAAATAATGTCATTTCACTTAATTGTAGCTATGCTTAGAGGACTGAATTACACCTATTTTTTTTAATCACACTGTTATAAAATTATGTTGTTTTTCTTATATAGTGCTTGAGAACTATGGTGCTTTTCTTCTTTGAAAATATCTTGTTTTGGTGCTGACAGAGAGTGGGTAAGGTTTCATTTCGAATACAGCCAGCTGCATCTGGGGAGCATCCAACATGGTCCCCAAGCCCACGAGGAGTGATTCCTGAGTACAGAGCCAGGAATTCCCTGAGCACTGCTGGGAGTATCCCGAAAACCAAACTATAACAACAATAAAGCCCCTCTCTTTTGGAGGCCCGGGAAGATGGCAAGTTACAGGTCATATAACTGGCATGTGGAAGGCCACAGGCCAATCCCCCGTACTGCATGGTCCTCCCAGTGGTTAGAAGTATCACTGTATCACTGTCATCCTGTTGTTCATCAATTTGCTCAAGTGGGCACCAGTAACGTCTCCAGTAATCCCTGTTGTGTGCTACCATAGCCCAATGGCATACTGGGGGCTCTTTCAGGGTCAGGGGAATGAGGACCATCATTGTTACTGTTTTTGACATATCAAGTATGCCAAGGGTAGCTTTCCAGGCTCTGCTGTGCCGGTGGGATACTCTCGGTAGCTTGCTGGGCTCTCTAATAGAGACGGCGGCTTTTGGGGTGCCTCTAATCGACTTCACAGGTGTTCCCAGTCTACCCAGTGTAAGCTTTTGGTTGACTAGCATTGTTCAGACTGTACTAGACTGCCAAAACGAAGAAGGACTAAAATGACTGTCTGTACATTCAACTCATATACACTGACATCGGAAGCAACCATTGAGGACCTGATGGTGCAAGTGCAGAAGATCAAGTACAACATCATCGGTCTGACCGAAACATCTGGCCTATGGTTAAAGTAGGTCCATTAAAAAAAACACAAAACAGAAAACTTCCCCACATCATTTAATACTTAGAAAAATGAAGTAGAATAATAATTTTCTTGTTTTCTTAAAATAAGAAAACAAATGTTCAGAATGGACTCAAAGCCACATACATGACTAGTGTTGACAGAAGGGAACTGAGTCCCAGGTAGCCTGGCCTGAGAGTAAACTCTCTTTTTATTCAGCATTATGGCTCAGGGCTTTACCTTTGAGACTTTCTGCATGGGTGTGCCTGGGAAAAGAGGCTCTCTATCTTTAAGTTCATTATATTTCTTTTTCAAACAAACCAAAAGCAATAATGTCTGAATTTAGGTAACAACCAAGTCAGTGCACATTTCTATGTTACAGTGAAAATACCAAACCTACCCTTTTACGGAGTTTTTCGGCAGCATCAAGTTCAGCCTTGATAGTTTTATCAAATTTATTTAACAGTTTAGGCTTCTTTTTCTTAACTGAAAGAGAAAAGAAGGTTTATTTATTTACTAGATATATCCATTAACAATAGTGACTGACCATGGGAACAGTCACACTCCAGCCTAACCTCCCCACCAGTCCCCTAACCACGCCCCCAACCCCCCAACACCACCACTTAGAATGACTAAGTCAGGATGCCACAGGGAGACAACATGGTGTGATGGACTCAGAAATGCTCCTGGGAGACTCAGGAAGAAGCACCAGTTCTCGCCTCATCCAAATTTTGCTTTCTTTGGTCTTAGTTACTGGCAGTTAACCACGGTCCGAACATATTACTCTGAATAAGATATTTAGAGAGTGACCACTTTCACATAAACTTTATTGTAGTATATTTAATTATTTTCTTTCAGAAAAGAGAGTGACACAGTCTCTTCCCCCCATGCCTGGCTGTCTTCACCAGAGCCCCTCAGAGAGGAGGGGTTGCTTTTCCCTTTCCCCCACACCCTGAGCAGAGCCTCGACAGTTGACGACCTCCAGAACCCATCCACGGCCATGCTCAGAGCCACTCTCCACACGTTCAGATGAGCCTCATGCATGGAGGAGCCAGGGGAGGGACCCAGGTGTGCGGGACCGGGACTCAGATCTTCAAGGCTACTCGGGTCGGGACTGGGACTCTTCCACCCAGATCCTTCATTTTCCAGTAACTAGGCAGTCACACCCAGAAATTGCCCCTGGTGCCGTATAATCCCATCAATGGCCAACATCGAAAGGCTATAAAACCAAGCTCCTGGAAGCCCGTGGCCGCAATATGGCAGCACAACATCTAATAGCCTAGTTCTCCCTCTTGGAGAACCTGACAAGCTACTGAGAGTCTACTGCCCACTTGGGAGAGCCTGGCAAGCTCCCTGTGGCGTATCCATATCCCAAATACAGTAACAGATATATACACATACCTCTTGGAAAGCCCGGAAAGCTACCAAGAGTATCCCACCCACACATCAGAGCCTGGCAAGCGACCTGGGGCTTATTCGATATGCCAAAAACAGTAACAATAAGTCTTATTCCCCTGACCCTGAAAGAGTCTCCAATCATTGGGAAAGATGAGTAAGGAAGGGCTGCTAAAATATCAGGGCTGAGTGTAACAGAGACGTTACTGGTGCCCACTCGAGTAAATTGACAAACAACGGGATGACTGTGACTGATACTGTGATACTTTCATTTTAGTTATTAGTGTTAACATATTATGGTGACTAGGTTATACATTAATTTTCATTATGCCGTAGGAGTGATAGCACAGTGGGTAGGGTGTTTGCTTTGCACGCGGCCGACCTGGGTTCGATTTCTCTGTCCCTCTCGGAGAGCCCAGCAAGCTACTGAGAGTATCCCGCCCGCATGGCAGAGGCTGGCAAGCTCCCTGTGGCATATTTGATATGCCAAAAACAGTAACAAGTCTCACAATGTAGACGTTACTGGTGCCCACTCGAGCAAATCAATGAACAGCGGGATGACAGTGATACAGTGATGCCTATACATATAGATATTTATATATCGCACATATGGAATCCAATCCAATTCGTATATATGGTTTCATGTATCTGCAGGGTGGTTGGGAACATATAGGGACAATGTTAAACTTAAGTTTTTTATGTTTTAAGTTTTTATGTTTAAAAGACTGCTTCAACAGCTTCTTAATTTATCTAATTTGATTCTAAAGATAAAACGGGATAATTACCCTCAAGAGAGTCAAACAGAACAATTTCTCAGTCTAGCACATAAGACCTTTGCCCGGTGCCATGGTCCTGTACTCCAGCTATATTCCATACTTCGGGCAAATAGACTGTCCAATCCCCAAACAAACGGTGCCAAATAAAACAACACACTGCTTATTGTGTCACCCTTTAACAACTAGCTCAAAACCAGAGCTCCTTATACCACTCAAAGAAGTACTCAGTCTCGGCTTAGGTCTTCTCCCATTCGACTGTCACTCTAATTACCTGTACAAATATTCTCTTTGCAAACTGTAAGCATCTACAGAGTGGCATCAAGCTTTAGATTCACACTGAGTGTTACTCGTGCTCCCTCAGCATGAAGCCACGGGCCAGCAGGTAAGGGAAGAGGCCCCGCCGGTGCACGGCCGCGATGCTGCTGAGGCGGCTGGATGCTGAATGTGTCCTGGACGCCCAGGGCAAGTAGTTCCATCTGAGCACTGGGAAAGTGACAAAAGCAAAGTTCTGGAGGGTCAGTAGGATGTACCAGACAGAGGGGACAGATTGGTGGGACAGATGGAAGAGTGGGAGGAGCAGAGAGAAATCAGAACAATCAGAAGAGAACTTCTTGTATGTTTTGACGTTAGATCTGCAAAACCAACCACCTCTGCACTAACTACTCTCTGATAGAGGAAGTGGGTTCTTATTCCAATGGCTATCGCCTCCATACACAGAACTTCACTCCTTCTACATCTTCTCCCCCCACTGTTTTTTTGTTTTGTTTTGTTTTTGATTTTTGGGTCACAACTGGCATTGCACAGGGGTTCTTCCTGGCTCTGCACTCAGGAATTACTCCTGGCGGTGCTCAGGGGACCATATGGGATGCTGGGAATTGAACCCGGGTCAGCCGCATGCAAGGCAAACGCCCTACCCGCTGTACTATCTCTCCAGCCCCTCTCCCCCCACTCTGACTCTTTTTTGAGTTCCCACTGGGGCTAATGTCTTTGCTATCTTACAGCATGAAAGCCAGCCAGAATAGGCAAACCTCAGCCTCAGAGTTTGCCATCTCTCTCCCCCACCCCTCATGGCCAGTGTCATCTCATCCCAAAGAGCCTGGGCTTCCTCCTTCACCCGATGGCTCAAAGCAAGTATTCTGGAAGGAGTACTCGGAGGGTAAAAGGCATCCGAATCCCAGCTCTGTGACCTAAGTCAAGGTGGTTAGAAACTTTCTGGATTGACTTCTGTAGTTATAATAAGGAGTAGTGCTTGTGAGGATTAGGCTGATATTACTAGGGCAACTAAGTGGGAAGCACCAAGGAAGAATCCTACACCTGAGAGAGCATAATGCCCATGGCCCTCTCTGCTTTACCTAAAACAGTTGACATTTTTCTTTTTATCATTTTGGGACCACAACCAATGGTGCACTCCTGACTGTGCTCAAGGATCTCTCCTGGCAATGCTTAGTGGACCAAATGGGATGCCACTGACTGAACCCAGGTCAGGTGCATGCAAGGCAAGCGCTTTACCTGCTATACTCTCTGTCTCTCTCTCTGTCTCTCTCTCTCTCTCTCTCTCTGTCTCTCTCTCTTTCTCTCTCTGGTCTACCTTTTTCTTTCTTGAAGCTATCTTTTCCTTGACTTCTGTGTTGCTTATTTCCCCAGTTTTCCTCCATATGTTTTTCTCCATCTCCTTTCCATGTCCCTGTACTTCCAGCCCTCTGCTTATCTCTGAGATGTTCTGTACTCTTCAGGGTTGTCTTCGACCTTCTGAAAGGGCTTTTAATTTCCAAACTGAGCTATAAATTTACTACTTTTCTCTTGTGTATGAAAAGAAGGGCTGGAACAATAGCACAGTGGGTAGGGCATTTGCCTTACACGCGGCCGGCCTGGGTTCAATTCCTCCGCCCCTCTTGGAGAGCCCGGCAAGCAACTGAGAGTACACGGCAGAGCCTGGCAAGCTACCGGTGGCATATTTGATATGTCAAAAACAGTAACAAGTCTCACAATGGAGATATTACTGGTGCCCAGCGGAGCAAATTGATGAGCAATTTGATGACAGTGATACAGTGATACAATGATACAATTATAAAAAGAAATCTAAGAGCCTACTGACATAGAAGCTTCAAGCTTGGAAGATCAGAAATGGAATTTGCTATTTCTCATACCCTTTTCTTGCGTTTACTGTTTCAGAGCAAGACACCACATTGATCTAGGGATGCAAATCTGAAACCTGGCTAGCGAGGGTAAGTAAAACATGGCAAAGAAGAAATGCATGGTGTTTTTCATAGGCTGTATGTAATACTATATTGTAACATCCATTCTCTGCTGACCTCCATGCGTGATGCTATGTGTATGTAGAATAGATGGACACAGATAATTTTTTTTTTCTTCTCAGCTTCCCAGACACTGGGAATTTACCCTTACTGATATCCTTACTGGAACACTGAAGTTCCGGAAGCACATGGCATATCCTCTTCTCATGCGCAGGGGAGGAAGAGGATGCTAAGCTCTCACCCATCTGGTCTTCAGAAGTAGAAACCTTTCCTAAAAGCACCTTTGGTGTCCTGTCCCTCCTGCTCTCCCCCAGGTTGTGTATAATGTTCCCCACTACGAGGTAGGGGGGAAAGACAAGCTCGTAGAGCTCAGGCCCTTCCTTCTTTTCCTCCCAACACACCTGCTCAGCTGATTACAAATCCTACTGGGACAAAGTCCTCCATGAAAGCACTAGGCAGTCCCAAGCCTCCCGGAGTGGAGCGGTGTGTCTAATGTTGCGTTCAATAGTAGGAAAACAATCATTCCTGTTTATCATTCCACCCTTCAACTCAGCTCTCATTCAAACCTTGTTTATTCAAAAAAAAACCAACTCTGCTCCTTTACTTGTCTGCTCCACCTTACTCTAGTTTCCCACCCCCACCCCCAAGCCCTAAGGTCTTCTATGGCTGAAAAATAAAAGTGTCTAAGGCAGAGAACGGAAAACACAGTGCACATGTCATTATATAGTAGGTACATGAAAAGGATATGGAAAATGGACTGACACTTGACCGAGATGCAAGCGGACAGCAAGTGGGACTTCAGGTCTTGTCATCTGAGCACTGACTTCTATCTCTCAGCCCTTAACTCTTCTGTGTAGATGCATCTGTCAGCTGAGTGCCAGCAGGACCACACGAGCATACAGCCGAGAAGAGTGTTTCCTAGCTTTCCCCAAGCTATTACTCATGTGACACAATTTAAATGAACACAAGAGTAATTTGTGAGGGGCGAAAAACTATTTAGGAGATCTAAAGTAATCAACAATGACCTACTTCTTAAGGAGACAGACTACACATACCATATTGTCAAAATATTTCAATATCATCACAAAAAAATAAACTATTAAAACCTTCATGGCATCTGTCCTCAAGAAATTACTCTGTCCCATCTTTTTATGTTTCTTCTTATTTATTTCTAACTACTGTTCTCTTTGAAATCCAAATTTCATCTTAAAGTGAGTATTTAACATTTTTTTAAAAAATAGGATTGAACTCTGAGCCTCAGACATGAGGCTTATTTGAGCTACATCTCCACATTCTTGTTATTTCCAAATGTATAAAATGCCTAAGGCAATTTTCTAATTATAAAAACAAAACAAAACAAAGTTATTCCTTTTGCTTCAGGATCGGCACATGATCAACTGCCTAAACAACAAAGAGTTCTCGGTACAGTTAGTGAGTGAACAAGACAAACTCTTTCAGCAGCTTTAAGTCTCTGTTATTTCATATACAAAGATCTGACTTGGGCTGTTGGTCTGATGGCCTCTTTAAACTTAGAAATACTGTGATTCTTTTTTTTTATATACTGTGATTCTTATTTACAGTTGACTCAAACATATTAAAGATCTTTCAGAGTGGACCTGAAAATGTTCTAAAATCAATCTACAATTTTATTAAATTGGGATTTTCTTTTTAACAAAAGGGGGAAATTGCTTTCTATTTGCATGCTCAAATTCCATTTACTTAACTGCAAATTTGAATACTTAACACTTGATGCTTCTGAATTGACTCATTTCTTGCTTTCCACTAGTTTGACTGCATCTTTTAAAACATGTGTTTAATTTGAAATAAATCTCAAAAGAGATCAACAAGCTGCAGAGATGCCTCCAGACCCCACACCAGGTGGAGTCTCATGTCCCGGGCACCCCAGAGGTGGGTGGTAAATCCACCACCTGCCCAAACAGAGCCCCGGCAGTCGAAAACCTCCATAACCCAATCACTGCCATGCTCACAGCTGGACTCCACAGACGTGAGATAAGCCTCGTCCAGGAATGAATATGCTGAAGAACTCAGGTATGCAGGTCTTGTGACTGAAACCTCTAGGCTCTCCCAGAGTTGGGGATGGGCAACCTCTCCCCAACACTCCTGTTCTCCCGGGAGTCTGACAGTCATGCCCATGAACTGTGTCTGGCGCCACATAAGCTCATTAACTGGCCAAGATCAAGAGATCCATAAATAAACCTTGAACCAGATCAGTAAGCTGCAGATCTCTAGACGCCAAAGTCACCAGTGAGTTAAAAATTTAATTCCGTCTGTATCACTCCATTTAAAATTTTAGAATTCCTGAGCAACATCTCAAACTGTACACTACTGATTCACCAGGAACGGCACGCCACATTGGATGGGATATAAAGTAGAAGGCAACCCATCTCAGTTAAGAAAATATTAATACACAAAGCTTAACCTGTAACAACATGTTAGCAATCTCTTACACAAGGGCTTAAAGGCTACAGGGTGAAATACAACAATGTTCACACACTTTTTTCTAAGGAAATCTTTTTTTGATCATTTTAGCAAGGTATTCATAACAAAAAATATAAAATAAATTACTTAGGGCCGGCTATTGGGGCAGTCTTGGGTGGTGGTTGGGAAAACTGGAAATAATGGTGGTGGGAAGGTATAATGGCATGGGATTGGTGCTGGAATGTTGAAAGTAGTAAGTCATCATGAACAACTTTATAAAAAAAGTAAATTAAAATTTAATTTAAAATGTATTATAATTAAGGTAATGTGGTTACTATGGTGTTCACATTCATGATCTTGGTGTGTGCAGTAACCTCACCTCACAAGAGCTGGGATTTAGTTTAGGATTGGTATATTTTATACCAATCTTTGTAGTTTCAGTTACACGTATCACAGTATCTTATTCTTTCAAAAGTCTAGGAAAATAATAAAGAGACTGGCTATATTTCAAAATTTTTACTCCTGGTCATGACATGGGTGAGAGGATGCTAAAGAATAAAGGCATAATAAACTATTAATGATGGAGATCTCTATTATATAAAAATTACTACTGATTCCTTTTCATTTCCATGCAGTTCATAGAAGAAGAGTTTTCATATTCATATTATGATACATGGGTAAAGATAACCATCAATAACCATCAAAGAAAAGGGATCTTTGGATTATTCAAAACCAGAGACTATTTCCAGTGAAGACAGTGATGGAAATAGCAATGCTAGTCACAAGACGGCTAGAAAATCAACCATTTTCCTAACGAGTTTCCATTTCGTCTGTCCCCACTCTTACCTACCCTGAGAACCTTTCTGAAATTTGCCCACATTTCCCCACTGCTTCAAATATACCAGTAGATCCTCCGTACATATAAAACACAAACATAATTCTGTACAGTGCATGCTAGAATCCTGCTCCCGGGTGTTACAAAGGAGAAATGTAAGATGCCTGTGCATACTCATGGCAGCACTGTTCTGACCAGCTAACAACTAGAAAAACCAAGACATCCATCAGCTGGTACACGGACCCTTTATGGAACAGCCATATAATGAGATATCACTCAGCAGTAATACCAATACGAGCAACACCATGGATAAATCTCAAAGCCATCACAATTTCAAATGGAAGAGAACACATCCCTTTACTTTGGAGGGTGCTCTGTTGCTGTGGGCCTTCCTGTGGGTGTCTGGGCTGTGTCCTACCAAGTGGCACAAATAGCTGTGGGTATGTGATGCAGAGTCGTGGTGGTGGTGAGCCCCTACCCCCTACACCTCTACATCGGTGGACACTGAGCGATTCCTTTTATGAACTACTGTGCTGTAAACGCTGCTTTGTGAACCTGGTTTCTAATATAGGTAATTGTCTTTGAAAAACAAAAAAAAGGCCAAATTTGAACTATTTACTGAATTATCTGTTTTTGAACCCCCCACACTTTACAATATAGTTAATGAGAGGGTTTTGAGGTAGGCCATTCCAACAGCACACCATCTACCAGAGCATCCACTGCCTCCCGCCACTGTAAATCATTTCTTTTATACAGATTTTTGGAAAACGGAACATGTAAAAGAAAACAGCCAAAGAGTTTCAGAACTGAGGATGGGGTAAGTGTTCAACTACAAAGGGTGCAAGACAATTCTGGGGTTACAAAGATCTAGTTCTTATTTATGGTGAACAAACTGTACCCGATGCCTATGCATACATTAAAATTCAGACCTGCCCATTACAAAGAAATAATTTTCCTATATATATATATATATATATATACACACACGTATATATGTATATACACATACACTGGGTATGTGTATATATATATATATACATATATATATATATATACCCAGTGATGCTCAGGGATTATTGCTGGCTCTGCACTCATCACAGAGCAGTGCTCGGGGGACCATATGGGATGCAGGGCATCGAACCTGGATCAGTCATGTGCAAGGCAAATGTCCTATCTACTGTACTATTGTTCCGGCCCTGAATTCTTAATGACAACTCCTACTATAGGTAGGAGTGAAAATTATTTGACTAAAGTGTCATGAAAATTATTTGAGTATAAACACTGCCCTTTAAAAATAATGGGATAAGTCATATGCAAGTGCCTTAACTCCTGGGCTATCTCTCTGGCCAATGATATTCTTATTTCATTTATTTTTTTCCAGTATATTTAGATTTTGGAACACAAATGGCAGAATAGCATTTTAAGATCTTGAATTGTAAAGTGTAGCTGATTTGAAAAGATTGTAAAAACTTCACATTTTTCTTTACTGTCCTGAGTCACTGTTTAATGTTTTATCAAATTTACTTGCTAATAATAATAACAGCTGACATTTAAAGAGTTCTTACTTTATAGATGAGTGTGAATCACCCAGACTGTGCAAACTGTAACAGTAGGTGCCAACACTACAGTGTTCAGACTTGACAGTGTTTCTGACCATTTTCCATATCTGTCTGGCATGTGGCCAAATGTTAAGAAACTCAGTTGTTCCTAAACACTTCGGGAGTGATGACAGGGTAGAACTCATTATCAGCGTAAATACCCTACACATGTACACAATACAGGAAGTAACTAAACTCCTATCTCCAAGGATCAAGTAGCCAATTCATCAGTCATTTTGTCTTGGCTGAAAAGGAACATCCCAGGAGCCATGAGCCTGAGGGCCAAACTGTGAGTCTTCTTAGCTTAATTTGGCTTCCATGAAATGGGACATCTGACCTCTATCTACCGAGAATAAAGAAGAAAAAAGAAAACGTTCAGTAAATGTTAACCATGACTTCATCTGTAATACATTATCTTTACTTATTTTTCTGTGGGAAGGAGCTTGGGTCACCCTTGGCAGTGTTCAGGAATCACTCCTGGCACTGTTCTGTGGTCCATTGGTGGTGCAGAAGGTTGAACTGAGGTCGACTATATATATGGCAAGTGCCTTAGCCCCTTTACTATACCTCCAGACCCCACTTTCCACTTACAGGGCCACAATCAGCAGTGCTCAGAGATACTCCGGGCTGGGTGCTCTGGGGTGACTTCCTTCCTGGGCCTACGGTATGTACAGTCCACTTGGTCTGTCTTGACTTATTTATGTTCTTTACTACAACGGGAAATCTGTATGACATACCCCAGGAGGACTGTTTATTTTGACACCAGCTTTGTTCTGCAATTGAATCATTTTCTAGCAGAGAATATGGAGAACAGTAACTGTGTCACATGATGTTTGTGTTCAGTTTATAGTTCCTGAGTAAACACAGGAGCCTGGGGGTACAGTATAATTCTCTTGCTCACCAAAACCCACACTTGTTTTTAAGCAGGACCATGGAAATAATTAAGTATTTATTTTTGTAACAGGTATTCCAAAGGTGGAATCTTGTTTAAAAAAAATCAAATTAAAGGACAGAAAAGGCCAACATAAAATATTAAAGCAAATTACACTGTCTTTCTAATGTATAGCTTAAAGCTAAAATAGTTATCGTCATGCTCTGTTGCAGTATAATTCACGTTAATTAACAGTTATCGCAAGGGAGAAAACTCCAGTAAGTATTTGTATTAGAATTGGAAGTTAATTTTGCTGTTTATTTTTCAATGGCAGGTTTTTAGTATCAGAAAAAATACCTCTGAATTTTCTTGGAATTCAGGTAAACCTCTTAATTAAGGCATCTGTTAAAAAAAAGAAACAACAGCCGTAGTGATAGTACAGTGGGAGGGCTTTTGCCTTGCACAAAGCTAACATGGGTTCGATCACCAGCATCCCATGTGATTCCCTGAGCACCACCAGGAGTAATTCCTGAGTGCAGAGCCAGGAATAACTCATGAGCATTGCTGGGTGTGACCCAAAGGAGAAAGAAAGAAAAGAAAGAAAGAGAGAAAGAAAGAAAGAAAGAAAGAAAGAAAGAAAGAAAGAAAGAAAGAAAGAAAGAAAGAAAGAAAGAAAGAAAGAAAGAAAGAGAGAGAAAGAAAGAGAGAGAAAGAGAGAAAGAAAGAAAGAAAGAAAGAAAGAAAGAAAGAAAGAAAGAAAGAAAGAAAGAAAGAAAGAAAGAAAGAAAGAAAGAAAGAAAGAAAGAAAGAAAGAGAGAAAGAGAGAGAGAAAGAAAGAAAGAGAGAGAGGGAGGGAGGGAGGGAGGGAGGGAGGAAGGAAGGAAGGAAGGAAGGAAGGAAGGAAGGAAGGAAGGAAGGAAGGAAGGAAGGAATGGAGGGAGGAAGAGAGGAGGGAAGGAGGGAGGGAGGGAAGGAGGGAGGGAGGAAGGAAGGAAGGAAGGAAGGAATGGAGGGAGGAAGAGAGGGAGGGAAGGAGGGAGGGAGGAAGGAAGGAAGGAAGGAAACACAGAGCAAAAACATTCACTATTTCAGGACACAGTATGAGAATTTTTGATGAAATTCTGTCTGCTGGTACAACATATACTAGTGTACTTTGCAGATTCCAAAACTTATTTGGTCTACTGCTCTCTTTATAGAAAAACAAATTACTCCATGCCCCACTCTTCTCCCAGAAATTGACCTTCTTTAGGTGAAGAAACTCAAGTAACCCCCCCCCCAACTGCAAAAGAGGTTTCAGTGAACTTCCTGGCTCCATTCAGCACCCCCAGGAGGAGGAGGTACCACCCACTTTGGGAAAGAGCTCTTTAAGAACACTGTCTCATCTTTCTTCTAGTCATCGCCCTCTTTGAACTTCCTTCCTTCCTGTGGCCTCCTGTTCCCCCAGACAGCCCCCAAATATTGTACCAAGGCCCCCTCCCAACCCATTTATATGATTTTCACCTCTGAACCCTTAGGAGTATCCCGGGGCCACATAGTCCCCAGCTGAGAAAAGCACATCTCAAAAAACCAGGGCCAGGAGCCCTGAACTCATCCCTTTTTCATTTAAGCTGGGCATAGCACAAGGTATTGTTACTCGGCTTCACAGTGTGGCTGGAATAAATCACAGAGAGAATCCTGTCACTTGCTACTGAGAGCCCTAACCAGCAGTCATGGATGTACTTTTTGGCTGTTGAGAAAGAAAAAGTGTTTGATCCCCGTAACTCTTGTTCCTCACAGGTCTACTTTACTGAGAGAGTGGTAGATTTCATCAGTTGTGGGGAAGTTTGTTTTTTCCCGAGGTGCGGGTGGTGTTTGGGCCACAACAGTGATGCTCAGGAGCTATGAGGTCACTAGAGACCCTGACAGTGCTCAAGAGACCACATGCACCTCTGGGGATTCGAACCAGGGTTGGTCACGTGCAAGGTGAGTGCCTTAATGCCTCCACTCTCTCTCCTTGGAAACCCCTCCTGGAGAGTTCTATTAAGCCCCTTTGCTTTCTTGGACTTTTGTTCTCCTCAGGATTAAATGTCAACAACGTATGAGCAACAGCTCAATATTCAAAGCTTAAGCCAAACAGTTAACGTGCTTTTCAGCTGAGAGACACTAATAAAACACAGTAAACATTATATAAAGGGCAATTGTTTTCATCTGTCCCCTCTATTAAACTAATGCGGGATTCAGCAGGGAGCATTCAATGGTGCCAGCAAGTATTCTGGTTTATTAAATGTAGTCGGCTGCCTCCCTATAGTGTTATTTTAATAAATTATACATCACTCTGTTCTAGAGTAATAATCCTTTAACAGATGTGACTCCATATGTTAAATTAGAATTTTCAGAGACACTAAAAAAGTGATGTGTTTCCTATACATAACAGAAACCCCGTCAGTGCCAAGGCTGCCCATAGGCTAACCAATGGCTACTTTCACTCAAGAAGAGCCACCGTCCCCAAAGTGTAGATGTAACTTGAACAACCCTCCCTGGTCTTCTGGTTCTCTGGCCCAGAGCTTCCCAGCCCCAGCCCACTTCTGACTTTCCTTCCTGTGGACTCCTTGCTCTACTAGTTGACCCACAGACATATGCTGTATTTCTCCATCCCATTTATGTGATTTTCACCCATGGCCCCTTTGCAGTATCCTGGGGGCCCACAGGAGATGACATGGCCCCCAATTAAGAGATGCTGCTTTAGCCCTTAACACAAATGAGAAAGAGGAAGCTGAGGTCTGCTCCAGTCTGACACATATTCAGCAGCAGGAAGTAAAGACTGACAGACTTGCAGGGCTAGACTGACAGCACAACAGAATGGAGTACAAGCTTGGGATGCAGAAGGCTGAGTTTGAGTCTCACTCCGAGTCACCAGCATCACCAAGGGAAAACCTCTAGCACAGAGCCAGACAGCTCCCTCACCTCCTACCTACCTTAGCACAGAGCCAGGGACAGACCCCAAACAAAAGAAAACAAAAAAATGAAACAAAGTTGGCAAATGGAAGGAAAATAGGAAAACCATCAGAAATAAACAGAGCTCAAATTGATAGCACTGCAATATGGGAAAATCTATAAAGACAAAGTGCTCTGAGTTTCTGTATTTCCCAATACAATGGTTTATTTTCATAAAGATGATCATTCAAATCTCAAAAAACCCAGAAAAATTTTAATAATGGATTAATAGAACCAAGGAAAGATATAACTATATATATACACACATAAATATGTACACCTATGTGTGTGTATATATACATGTATATATGTATATATATATATGTACGCTACATTTTTTAAAGAAGAGATAACCATTCTAGAAAAGGATCAAATTTTGTTTAAATGATGCTTATAGGTATCTGAAGTAACATATACCGATTTAATATTAAATAATACTGGATTCTCAGAAATGCCAAATAAAATAATTCGCAAGGTTCACAGGGACATTTGAAACAAAATAAATATTCTCAAGCACCTTCTAAATATTCTCAATCACCTTCAAACTATGAATGAAAGAGAACAGGGAGACAAATACGTGCAGTTATCAGCAATTACTAAATACATGCAGTTATCAGCAATTATACTCTGCAACATTTCACTGTATCTATAGATTAGCATATATGGTTTGAATTAATAATTTAGGTATATCCTTATGCTATCTTATTTCTTACTTGATTGCTCAGCTATCAACAAGATCTGTATATTTGCTATGTGTTGGCACTGCTGTTGGCTGGTTTTTGTCCTATCTTTAAAGACAAAAGTTGTATCTGATGCATATTTTTTTATATATCATATGAAATTTCACCAACCTCCAAAGAAATATTAAGTATGATTTGATGATTGCAATGAGGCAAATCCCCAGAGTGCTTTTAGAATTTCTACATAATGAAAATGAAAATATGTAGAATTTATTAATCTTGATTTGTAGGAGTGATTTGACATGATAAAATGAACAAACTTTCATCAAGCAACCGAACTGTAAAGATCTGGGTGGCTGGAGAATGTCAGGGAGTTGAGTTATCCTGTGCAACAGCTGAATTAATAATGACAAACAAGCTATTGCTTATGTTTTATCAACTAGAAAAGATATCGTTTAGCTGGCTGTTTGCTACAGATAAATGTGAGTATATATCAGTAACAGGCATAAGCCTAAAATAATATACTGGAAAATAAAGTTATCATAAGGCATAATATAAATTAGAAAAAAAAATCTACCTTTAAACACTAAAGTTGAAAACATACCTCAACATCAAAACCAAATTTTTAAACAATTTTCAAATCATACAGGAATACTTTGCAAGACACTGGGTATCAGACAATGGAGAACAATGATTCCTTGAAAGAAATAAAAACATTCAGAAACATATATAAGACAGAAAAAAATAAGCTGGGGTGATAGTAGACTTATATAAAAAAAATAATAAAGTGAAAATTTTAAATTATTGACACACACACAAAAGTGAGCTAAGAATTCTATCAGCAGCAAAATTCTCAAAATAAGAGAGGAAAAACAAAAGCTGTTTTCTGATCTACGCAGGCTGAAATAATTTATTACTAATTAGCGTATATAGCAAGTTATAATAAATGGCTTACTTCAAGTGGGAGAAAAATTTTAGCTAGGAATGTAAGTCTATACAAAAAATTATTGAATTGTAACTTTAGTTAGTAGGCTTTCTTAGTACTTAAAAGTGAAATAAAACTTAATTATTTTAAAGTAATTGTTTAAATAAAAGGTGCTAACAATTCAGTGCAAAACTTATAGTATATCTAAAAGTAACATTTATAGAAGCAGCATGGGTTACACTTGCCTTGACTCCACCAGTTTCAGTTTTACCTCCAGGGCTGTCTATGTTTCCTGAGCACTGTCAGGAGCAATCCCCAAGGGAAAAAGCAGGAGTATCTGAGCATTGTGGGTGTGGCCCAACCCTTTATCCCAAAAAAAACCCATATAATTGAGAATAATATAAAAGTGTGGAAGGTAAAAGTAAAGGCATGCAATAATATATAACATATCTAACATATGTGAAATACTGTAGTATCACTTGAACGTAAACTTCGATAAAGATGGTAGACTACAAACCCTAAAGGTAAACGGACGTGTAGCTACAAACCCAATGAAGGAAATGAAAGAGAATCATAAAAAGCATCAGATTACTCCACAAATGGCAAAGAAAGAGAATGAATGGGAGAAGGGACAAGTACACAGCAAGATTTAAATCTACTCATATTAATGATCAAATTAAACATAAGCATTCCAATTGGAAACCAGCATCAGAAAGAGAGCACACGGGTTGAGGCACATTCTGACTCTGGATTGATCGCCGGCACTACATAGTTCTTCAGGCATTACCATGGACAGCTCTGAAGTCCCCCTGAGCGGCAGGGGGTAAGGCACTGGTAGTGCCCCGCACTGCAGAGCAGCCCCAGGCCCTTGCAATAAGCAGCAGGCACTGTTGCCAGAAAATTCTGGTAGGTGCCCTTAAGAATCTCTGAGTACACTTAGAGAACTACCCGACATAAATAAATACGTATCAAATCATTTAAGCTTGCATGAAAAAGGAAGATCTAGGCATGTGCTGACCACATAAATATGCCATTTAATTTAAAGATGCAAATTAGTGAAAATGTCAGGCCATTCTATTAATATCAAAGGAAAGCTGAAGGGTCTTTGAAATGAATGTCAAAGCAGAATTCAATGCATAGAATTTTATCAGAGGCAAAGAAAAGTTATTTCATAACGAGGAAGGTGTCACTCCACTGAGAACTCCGTAACCTAAATGTAATGGAGCTTCAAAATCCATGAATCAAAAATGTAAGATGTATTCAGAGAGATGATAGAGGAGGTAAGATTGCTTGCCTTGCATGTAAACAACCCTGGTTCAATGCAGGCACCACATATGGTGCCCCGAGTACTGCCAATAGCTCTCCCTAAGAGAAAGCTCTGAGCACTACAGGGTGTGGCCCCCAAACTAAAAATGGAGAGGCATGCCTACATTTGGTAGACGACTCCACATAATAAAATGTGAATCATTCCCAAATAAATATACAGAGTCTATGAAACCATCACCAGAATTTTAGTAAGCTTTTTCACTTGGTATAAAATGAAAATCTAATTTTAAAATTCTTGTGGAAATGCTGAAACATACTACCACCAAAACAACTGGGAGAAAAATTAATTTGAAGACTAATATATGAAGACTAATTTGAAGATTAATTCTAAGATGTATGGTCAACTATAGTAATCAAGACAGTACTATATTGGAGTAAAGCTAGAGAAAAAGGTCAATAAAACTAAACGGAGCTTAAAAACAGACCCATGCATATATGCATATTTTCAACAAAGGTACAAAAACAATGTAGTAGAAAATTACTTTTATCAAATATTGTTGAATAATTGTATCTATTTCTCTATCTATATTTGGTTTGGGGATCACACCTGGTGATGCTCAGGGCTTATTTCCAGTTCTGTGCTTAGAGATCACTCTTGGCAGTGCTTGAGGTGTTGGGAATCAAACCCAGATCAGCTACATACAAGTAAGAGCCTTGCCCACTGTACTTTCTGGCCCGTATATCCATATTTTTAAGGTGAACTATAGTGTATAAACTTGCTATACACAACATTAACTCAAGATGGAATGTAGACCAAAATAGAGAGCCTAAAACAATGACACTGTTAGAATAAATCTTAACAGAAAATCTTTATGACCTTGGGTTGGCAAAGATCTTAGGCATGACTCCCAGAAAATTATTCACAACGTGAATTTCCTTAATATAAAAATATTTTTCAAAGGTCTTATTGTGAAAATGGAAATACAACTGAGAGGCAAGGGGGGCGAAATATTTCCAAGTCATGTACAGCAGTCCCATACTCTCTGTTCTATATTCAGTGGTTTCAGGTGTTAGTGATCAATAGTGACAGCAATACTACACTACAATGCTCAATAGATTATTCTGAGAAGGAGAAAGAGAAAAACATCGATGTTAATGCTGGCTAATGTTGGACAAACAAAGACAGAATATAATCCTGCAATAGCTTGAACATTTGGGTGCCTTCCAAATTTATATACTGAAATCTTTTTTTTTTCCTTTTTGGGTCACAACCGGCAACACACAAGGGTTACTCCTGGTTTATGCCCTCAGAAATTACTCCTGGCAGTATGCAGGGGACCCTATGGGATGCTAGGAATTGAATCCGGGTCTGCCGCGTGCAAGGCAAATGCCCTACCCATTGTGCTATTGGTCCAGCCCCAATATATACAAAATATATTAAAATCTTAAACCCCAGGATAACAGGGGTTTACAAGGTGATTAGATTATGTGAGCAGACAATGTTCGAATGGGACTGGAATTATGAATGGAATTATGAATGAGATTAGTGCTTTCTCAAGGACACTCCAAAAAGATCTGCAGGCCCGTCCATCAGCTGAGGACAATCTAGTGCTTTCTACGAACTAGATCCTTACTCAACTGAGCCCCACTGTCAGGTCTAGGCTCTTCAATTTCTGCAACAGTGAAAAATACATTCCCTTCTGCCTAACCTCCCAACCCCCAGCTTAGGATATTTTTACTAAAGTAGTTTAAAAAGGCTCACAAATATCTTCACGCATGTTATTCAGACACAAGAAAGTAAAACAAAAGGTGAAAAATATCAGCAAAATGAGAATTATCGTACTTAGAAACCAAGAGGCAATGCATTACTTCTATTTGAAGCAATAGGGTTAGACTTAAGGAAGAAAGGTGTTTGAGCTGATTCTCAAGGAGAGAGCTAATCTCTGGAACTCCTTGAAATTAATATTCTGAGACATTTTTTGGTTCTACCTTAATTAGTGACCACAATCACTTTTCTTTTCTTTTCTTTCTTTTTTATTTTTGGAATTGTGAGTACATGCCAACTGAAAGGTAAAGAGTAGAAGCTAGAAGTAACTGCAAGAGTCAGAGGGATTGTGTCCCATGAAGGTGGAGGTGTTGGGAGGGAGTTAACTCCCTGGCCAAATTCAGTGTTAGAGGGCAGAAAAGGTTTGGTTTTATTTTTATTTTTCAATAACAAAACCACATTTATTAGTCGTACACAGTTACAAAGCTGTTCATGAAAGGGGTTCAGTCATACAGTGTTCCAACACCCATCCCTCCACAAGTGTACGTTTCCCACAACCTATGACAGCAGTTTCCCTCCTGCCACCTCATATCTCTCTCTCTCTCTTTTTCTTTCTCTCTCTCTCTCTCCTCCTCCTCCTCACACACACTCCTTCTCCCTCTCCTTTTGAGCATTATGGTTTGCAATACAGGTGTTGAGCACCGAGCAGTTATATTTGTTACTATGCCCACTTTCAGCACACAGTTCTTATCCAGAGTGATCATTTCCAACTGTCTGTGTTATAGTGGTCCCTTCTCTATCCCAACTGCCTTTTCTCCAAGCACTTGAAGCAGGCTTCCAACCTCGGACCGATCCTTGTGGTTGTCCTTGGGTATTAGTCTCATATGTTTATTTCCATCCGAGGGTCTAGAGAGATAGTACTGAGGTTAGGGCACTTGCCTTGTACATGGCTGACCCGTGTTTGATCCCTGGCACCCTGCAAGGGCCCCCAGCCCAGCCACCAGTGACCCCTAAGCACAGAGCCAGGAGGAATCCCTGAACACCTCAAAATGTAGCCCTCCCCCAACAAAACAAAAACAGATTTGAAAATTATTAACTTTGAAAATATCAAAGAAAAAGTATACTACAATTTCACCAGTAAGACTGACATTCAGATACATCTATTGTCATTTAAATAAAACAAATAATTTTATTATGTTTATAGATTATCATGTGTTTGTCACATAATGTACTAGTGAGAATGCTGTCACTTAGAAAATGGTGGCATTTTAAATATCACAGATTACTGTCAGCCCAAAAGATAGGATGTGTGTTATGATTCTTTTTATGAATAATGTGCAGTTTATTTTTATGCGATGGCACACATGTTTTGGTTTTTAACAGATGGCAGACTCTTTTTTACCAGGGTTTAAAACTTGCACACTGGGAATGAAAACTATTTATACAGTAAACACTTTAGCTGATTCTATCTTTGGACAAGTTTAATTAAAGAATGAGATACCAATAGCACAATCAAGCATACCCAAGAGAGGAAGCAGAAACTTGCTTCCTTGCTGAATACATTATTTTACCCCAGCAATTTAAAGCATACATGGAAATTAATGGCACTATTGAGTTTTATAATAAATCCCTTAGGCACTTGCTTTTTTTTTTTTGTTAGCTGTTTTCAAACTCAGTGTTAATAAAGCTTTAGCACCCAGAGGCAGAAGGAAAGTGTGCAACTTACACTTTAATGATATGCCACTATAAGCATTTCTCAAATAGCTCTCCATTACACTCACACTTTATTCAGCGTGGCGATGTTCATGTTCTACATGTAAACACTTCTGGAGGTACATCCCTGGAGAATTAATATTCTCCTTCTACCCTTAGAAAGTTAACATAGTGGGATTTCATTAGAATTAAGTTTATCAAAATCAGCAAGAGCCTTTTAGAAAAGGAACACACACAAATAAACAGTATTAAATAGTACCTGGATTTGGGAACAATATGCATTCATATAATAGGACAATGAAAGGACAGCTGCTCTTATCTGAATAGCATGACACTAGTAATAAAGATGGTCATGGAAACTACATAAAAACTGCAGAACAGTAGCTGGAGTTTCTCCATCTATTACACATGAAAAGAGGAAACTCTAGGAGGCTGAGAGACTTGTTCAAAATCAAAGGGCAAATAAGAAGGTTCAAGACCATGTGGTAAACAGTGACCAAGATTAAATGGCAGGTAAGAACGTTTATATTCTTGGTGAAGTATCTGCACATTGGCATAAAATATTTAGATATTTAGATGGCTACCGAAACTTTGCTGAGCAATAGTGGAGTTACTTTCAGTTTGTGAAGGCTGAACAATGCTCATGTCGCCAAATTTCACCTAATATTATAATGAGCCTGAGTCTCTCAATACCATATTTAGTTACATATTTTAATTTGGAAATAAAGCAAATCAAATACAAAGTCTAAGATGACTGAGCAAAAGTAGGAAAGCTATTAATCTAAATAAATCCTATTAATCTAAAAGACAATTTAAAACTACTCAGTTTTTGTTTTTTAACAAGTCTCTTCACTGGTGTTCCATAATCACAGAATACTCCAGGAAGTGCATTGCGGTGCTATTACAATACTTCTCAGGGGGTAAAAGACTCTGCTTCTGGCCTCCCTGCACACCAGTACAGAGGTATGCAATTAATGGCACAACAGCACACCCCCCGCTGAGTTCTATGCTGCTCAAAGCTCAGGACTGGCTGCAAGAGCCATGAAAAATACACCACAGAGAAATGCACACGGGGTCCATGGCAGTAGTTAAAGAGCAAGATGTAGTATGAATCAAAGTGACAAGGTACAGAAATAAAAAGCTCACCCAAGTTCATTGGTTTTATGTTGAAGCCATAATTTGCAATTAATGTTCCTTCCACCCCGTGACTAGCTGAATGACATTAATAATAACCTCACTAATACGGTGGTATAAATGCACAAAAAAAGTCAGTGATCCTTGGGAGAGAGGAGTCAAATCTCAATGAAGCATATAAATCAAGGTTATTACCTGTAACATACCTTTATCAAACCTTGGCCTTTCCTTAAAGGACATCAATTAAAGCCATCATGCTGTGTACATAAATAGTTTTCATCTATCTTTATTTCAAGTTTAGTTTTGAGTTTGTTTTGTATCTGAGCAGAAATGGTTTTATAACTATGGTAGCTACTAGACCCAAAGACTCCAAATGCATATATTTATGCATATATTAAATTAAAATAATATATCATTTTTCTTAGAAGTAGTTTTAATTATATTACATAAAACAGAAAAAGAACAGCTGAAGCCTCCAACCATGATAGTGAAGAATCAGAACTATAAGTCACTGAATATTATACATTAAGTTCTTTCAAAAAAATGGTAGTTTTTTTGAGAAAGATTTTTAAGAGAAATATAATCCATCTGAATGGTTTAATACATGCACCTTCCTTGATCATGAAGAGCTCTGCTCTCTGAAACAAGATGAGCTGTGTGTAAAATACACACCTCAAACCTTATTCCTGTCACTAAAAATAATTCAGCAGCCAAGTTTATGGGTCCAATTAAGGAGACTGCAAGAAGATCACCCTTGTTAACTACTAAGGGATCAACTCAAATGTCATCTCAAATGAGGCTTCCATTTCTCTCCACTTCCTCCAGTGGCAAGCTCCAACACCATTCTGTTCTTAACCTCTCTTTTGGGGAGATGAAGAGGGTGGGCTACACCTGATGATGCCCAGAGCTTCTTCCTTGCTTTGTGCTCAGGAGTCACTCCTGGCTGGCCCTTGAAGAATGAAGCCATGATGCTGGGAACCAAACCGGATTCAGCAGTATATAAGGCACACGGGTCTCTTTGAAATCTGCACTGTCTCTCTTATACAACCTCTGTCTCTGTAAGTGTAACTGTTTGCTTTATTTTCAGCATACTCTCTAGAACATGACAAATAAATTGAAAATGTGTGTCATGGAATCATCCCTCTAAGCTAAAAGCTGTTGTCCTTTTTTCTAGGCTCCAATTTCCCTTCCAACATAGCGGAGGTTCAAGTCCCAGTACCTAGTTTAAGGGATTATATCTCCAATCCATACACATCCATCTCCTTAAATACATGTTAAAAAATATACAATGATTCTCTCTCTCCCTCCCTCCCCCTCCCCCCCTTCTTTCTCCCCAACCCCCTGTCTATTGGAAGTTGTGGGACCAGGGATTGAACTAAGTTCGGCTGCATGCATTTCTAGGTCTTACCCCCTGTACAATCCCTTTAGCACCTAGCCACCCCCAGTTCCTTCTCTTGCTGCCTCCACCGAAAACTTCTTAAAAAAATTAATCAAGAACTCTTGGATTGGAAGAATCAATACTGTCAAAATGAACATCCTACCTAACTTCTATATAGATTCAATGCAAATCCTATCCAATTTCAGATGACATTCTTTCAAAGTATGTGTGGAATCATAAAAGATTTTGAATAGCAAAAACTGCTGAAAAATAAGAAACTGAGAGATAGCTCATTACCTAAATTGCAACTATACTATAAAGCCATCGTTATCAAAACAGTATGGTATTGTAATAAGGATAGATTCTCTTACCAGTAACAAACTAGATTAACAGAGCTACAGAAACAGAAAACTCGGTGGTGGGTACCCAGTGCTTTTTCTAAGCCCCCATGAGTGATTCTAAAATGCAAGTAGAGCTGAGAGAGGCTATAAAACAAAATTTAGTGGGGCTGTAGCGAAAGTACAGCAGGTAAGATTCTTGCCTTACATGTGGCTGGCCCAGGTTCAATCCCTGGCATTCCACATGATCTCCCTAGAAGCACCACCAAGAATAATTCTTTAGTGCATAGACAGAAGTAACCCCTGAGCATCACCAAGTGTGGCCCCCAAATCAAAACAAACAAAAAACCAGAATTGAGCTGGTATGGAGTTGCTCTAGGTCAGTACTTATCAGTGTTTTCCCAAATGGGCAATAAATACCACAGGGACAATCGTAGCCTTGGATTCAACTGGAGTGAGCTTTCTATCAGTTCCCTTATAGAAGATGTCCAGGAAGGCGCTGTTTTATTTTTGCTTGTACTTTAAAGGAAGTGGGATATCAAACAAGTTTGGGGACCTCTGTTCCAGGTGGTGGGTGGGATGAAAGTTGAATGTTAGCTGAAGGGATTAAGATAGTTGATAAACCATGAATGTTTGCTGAGAACCCTGCTACATTTATATGCCTCCTGCCCTCACCCTGCCCTGGCACCGGAAGATCTGTGGCAGGCATGGCTGCAGGAGGGACTCTGGGGGTCGGGGGGTGGGGGATGAAGAATGGAGAAATCAAATGTGTAGAAATACTTCTGCCTGCAAATGACAACCTCCTGCCACACTGCCTGATGGTCTCTTTCTCTACAACGGTGGCTGTCCTATATCTCTGGGGTTTATTCTCCTGTTACCTTTGTTACCTACCAGCTGTCCTCTGAGACAACCCCTAATTTTCCCATCCTTGGGTCATCCGACTTCAGGTTCCAGTCAGGCCCATCCCACTCCTGACGGGGCTCAGGAAGAGCAAGGGACTGTTGGCCCGACTGAGAGGAGCAAGCAAGAGAAGCATCACTAGCACGCCAGTGATGTTCGGGGTACTGTGTAGACCAACTCTCCAGGAAGAATGCAAAAAGAAAAAAATTCCCCAACCTGAAACATGAAGACCTGATTTATTTTCATTATAAATCATGTTTTTATGTTGTCAACACATGCTAAATGTTTAAATGAAAAGCGTATAAACACATGGCAGGAGTTACTGCTGTAAATTTCAGTATAATCAACCTAATATCAGAAGAAAGAAAAATGCTGTGTGGGGAAAAGCGCAAAGTAACCAGACTACAGTAATTTTCGATAATGCATTTTTTCGAGCTAATGCACTCTCCATTTTGAAGTTTGTTTTAAATAGAAAAATACATTCGGTTACTTATAACGATGTGTGTTTTTTTGTGGCACATTTCTTTGTTTGTGTTTTTGGGCCCATACCTGAGTATGTTCAGGGAGTATTCTTAGCTTCATGTTTTGGCATTACTCCTGGTGGGGCTCACAATACCCTGAGGATGGAGAGTCTTACCCTCTGCACAATCTTTCTGGCCCAGGAGTACCTTTTAGAAAGCTTAATTTTAAGCTAGTGTGGGCATCTTTGGTTAATCTTAATCTGCTACAGTGTACAAATAAACAATAGGTTAATACATAGTGAAGGGGTTTGGAAGATGGTGTCATATTTTCCATCAATTAAAAAGGTCCTAATTACAATTAAAAATATACTAATATCTAAGTTATTTTCCCCCTTAAGCAACTGTCTTGTTTTTCTGATCATTATGTCACAATCATTACAGAAATTAGCTTTGTTAAATGTTGACTGCTCAATGGGACTCAATGGAATGAGATTTTAATGACAACAAAGAATTTTCTATTATTGTACTGTGGTGTGTTGGACTGGGACTGAAGATATGCTCTGGTGGAAACAGGTGTCCAGAATTACTACTTGTATTGCAGTATGGTTAAAATCATGAAATGAAAAATAAAAACAAAGCAAATGAGTATTTCAACATAACTAAAAAAAACCTCTACTACACTTGCTGAGACTGGTAATATATTCTGAGCTTATTTAAATCACTAAAATTGCTGTAATTAAACTTCTCTCTAAATCAGACTTGTATAAGAGTCAGAAATCTCCTATAATTAACTTATCTGTGGAAGTAATCAGACAATAACTGCTGGTATATTTTAGGAACCACAAAAACTACTGTAGCTGTTGAATGTAATGACTATAATAAATCTTGAACAGCAGTTATCTCATAACCTCTTTTCACAGCTGCAAAGGCAGGGAGGAAGACTGTTTTTTCCAAGACTTCCCCTGAGTTGGTTTAAGTGTGTCAGTGGTACAGCAATCTTCTATGATATGGGGAAATTACTAAGGTAGAGTGGCTGAACTATACATAGGGGTCTCTGTACACCATCTATGATATAATATACATTGTAATACATCCATCTTGTTACATGTCCAAGAGGGCCACTGGCATTAATAATGAGAATTATAGGTTTCAAGAGACTGCAAGAGACAACCAATGGAAGCACCTCCAATGAGAAGATGAAAGAAGACTCAACTATATGAAGACCATGTTGAGTTAGTCTCAAGGCAGTGCTGACTTGATTCAGTCCAGGAGCATCAATGAGGTACCTTGGGAGACCAAATGACCTAAGTTTGACACAGGTGTTTACAGAGAAGTTCTCATTTCAATAAGATAATAGAACTCTGAGAACAATTTTGCTTCTTCTTCCCAAGCTCCAAAGTCATATAAATCATGGCAATTCAATACATTTTTACATTTTTTTTGTTTTATAATAGAAAAATATAGGGACACAAGAGAGTGCTGGAACTATTCAAAGTATAGATTGCCAACAACTACTGTCCCATGTATGCATTTGTATACTCATTTATTCCACCCAGAATGTACCTGCAAGACACTATAAAAGTGATGAAGAAAAACACAGAAAAAAACATTTTTGCAATATAAAACTCAGTATTAGTATCAGTAATATTAATGAAACTTAAAAATTAATGAGTAAAGAAAAAAGAAAAGCTCATAGTAGAATAAAGAATGACTTACAAGTTTGATAAATTTATTTACTAGTCATAAGATATATATCACTGTATCACTGTCATCCCGTTGCTCATGCGAGTGGGCACCAGTAACGTCTCCATTTGTCCCACTGAGATTTTAGCAGCCTCTCCTTACTCATTTTTCCCAAGGATTGGAGGCTCTTTTCAGGCTCCAAATATTGTACTGATCAGAAAAGGCCTTCAAATCAGTGCTTACAAATAAGTGCAAAGAATTAAAGGTAAATGTATCAGCCATGAGGGTAAAAGCTCAGGGATGAAATAAAAACTAAAAAGAATCAACTGCAAATCTAGAACTGATAGAAATAGTGGCTGGAATTAAAATCTGCTATTGAACTGGCTGGTTCAATAGCAGATTTGAAGTGGCAAAAATATCACTGAACATGAAGAGTATTACAAGTTATGTTTGCAAACCCAAGCAAATAGCAAAATAAAACAGCTACAGAAATATGTGGGGCACTGGAAATTACCACATGACCTAACAGGTGGATCCTATCGATCAGTTGAAATTCCCTTTCCACCTGCCTCACCTCGACTGCCTCCCCAGGGGGAGGGAAGTCGGCCTCCAATTCTCTGTCTTGATTTCTTTTTCTATACACGGATAAAAAACACACACAACATACACTCAATTCTTTTCTAAAAAATACTTGATTAATGGCATTGTGGTTGGGTGGGTTTGAGGGCAGGCCTGTGGCTGCTACTCTGAAGAAGCTGTGAGTCTAAAAATTAAGGCAAAACTCCACAAAACACAAGCTAAAAATCAACACAGTTTCTTTCAACATGGGAGCACACAGTTTTTCCTCTGGAGCAGAAAGGCACTGTAGCAATGTGGTCCAGTTGTTCATCGATTTGCTGGAGCGGGTACCAGTAACATCTCCATTGGGAGACTTGTTGTTACTGTTTTTGGCATACAAGCTACCATGGGTAGCTTGCCAGGCTCTGCCGTGCGGGCTGGATACTCTCGATAGCTTGCCGGGCTCTCCGAGAGGGACGGAGGAATCGAACCTAGGTTGGCCGCATGCAAGGCAAACGCCCTACCTGCTGAGCTATCACTCCAGTCCAATGCAGAAAGGCACACTATAAGAAACTTGGCTTCCTAGCTGAGAAACCTGTCAGCAGAGTCCTAGAGATCAAAGTTTGCCAGGGAATCATGAAGTGGGGAGGTAAGGAAACACAATGACAGAGAAAAACCCTAATTAGACGTCAGAGGATCAGATTTAGATTTTGTTTCAAGGACCATAGAGAACAGCTTTGCTGAACTACGCTATACTTATATATGGTTCCAAAAATCCCAGATTTGGGCCTGGAGAGATTGTGCAAGGAGTAAAGAACTTAACTTGCATAGTGCCAACAGCAACACCCTATACAGTCCCCTGAGCACCCCCAGGAGTGATCCCTGAGTGCAGAGCGAGGAGCAAGCCCCAAGCGCCGCCTGGCATGCCTGAATCTCTCTCACTAAAATAAATACATGAAAACTGCAGACATATATAGAGATTTTTCTTTTTTTAAATAACAAGAAACTGCCTTAATGGAGTTTGATTGTGTTTTGTCCTTGCCCCATATGCGGTACTAGTTGCAAGTTGTCTTGCTGCCTTTCACTGTTACCTTGTGGCCTTTTGCGATGCAAGTACAAATGCAGTATCAGTTATAAATGTGACTTGTTTTCTAGTGCCCTCTGGTGTTTAGTTAGGGTGTGGATCATTATGTTTTTAAAAGAATACAAACAGTAACCAGGAAAACTTTAGAACATCACAAAAATACATTGTATAAGCACATCCTTTACATAATGAATATTACAATGCAATACTGCCCATCTAGTTTAAATCAAAAGAAATTTTCAGAAAAAGACCCAACCCAACGGCAGTCCTTTCTAACACATAAACCACAAAATCACATTTCCTTCTAACAAGTGTGGGTATTTTGTTGTCCCTTACATTTCTTTAAAAACTCAAAAATGTCAACTCAATCCTGACATTACATCAGTCATATATTACATACGTTTATGCTTCATGTATTTGTAAAGACATTTTTAAGAAGCTCTGAGTCATTTTTGACAAAGTCTATTTCTCTCAGAAATCACATCCCATTCATTAGAGATCTTACTGACCACATGTGAATATATGCACAGTTAACACCATTCACCACTTTTACTAGGTTTCTAATATACATACATTCATCCTGGTTGTCATCAGCTCTCTGTTGAACTATTACTAATGTTTTCTAAATGGTCTCTCTGCTTCCAAGCTTGTACTTCTAGAGTCAGAATGAGCCTTTATCAACATGAGGCAGGTCATATCAATCTTCTCTCAGTTCACAATTTCCCAATATCGTCCCATCAACCGATATGGCTGAAAGCCCTAAGGTCAGTAGGCTTGAACACTCCTTGTGATTTAGACTTTAGGACCTTTGATTTGCTATTTTGTTTGTTTAGGAGCACACCCACCTGGCTCTTCGCTCAGGGCTCGCTTCTGTCAGGGCTCTGTGAACCATATATGGTGCTGGGGATCAAACCCAGGTCAGCCTTGTGCAAAGAAGTGTCCTACCAGCTGCACTATTTCTAGCCCCTACAACCTCTCTCTGATGCCATGCCTTCCACAACCCCATCACACACACATCAGCTGCCACACTGGCTCCAGGCTAACCCGCACGCACGCTAAAAAGACATCACTTAGCTTGATAAGTGAGTGATGCTCTAGCTACGCCACCCCCGAAACACGGCTTTGCCCCAGCACGGCAGCTCACCTTCAGGTGTCACTGTCCACGGGGCAGCAAAAAGGCCACTGTCATTCCTATTTTCTCCCGCTTTACAGTTCTTTCCACGCTTAAACATTGCTGGTGTAATTCTAATTAAAAAAAAAAAAAACTGTCTATCTCCACACCTATACTCTAACCTCCAGGAGAACTGCGGGGGTGGGTTTTCACTTTCTATTTTAACCCCCAGGTGAACAAGGGTTGGCATGGAATAAATATTCAATACATATTGAATAAGCAGATGAATAAAAATACTTGTCAGCATTTGACATCTAATTAGCCATTCTTGCATTGCATTGCTTTGTAGTTAACACGTCTGCTGTGGTTGCAGAATACAGAATAAGCGGGGAAAGATGACATCCAGTGGGGAGAAACTGATATAGCAATTAAAAAAAAACTGAAGACATCTATAAACAATTGGATTCCATTTCAGAATCAGACATCTCTAAATGAGAATGTCTTTTGGAATAACATGTGGGACAACCAAGACCAATCTTATTACTATGTCAAAATGAAATAAATCTGACTTCCTACGGGAAATGAATAAGTGTTCATTCTAAGTAAAAACATAATCTTTTCACTCTCATCTGTATTTTCTTTTTTTTTTTATTAAATTTATTTATTTTTAATTAGAGAATCACCGTGAGGGTACAGTTACAGATTTATACACTTTTGTGCTTATACTTCCCTCATACAAAGTTTGGAACCCATCCCTTCACCAGTGCCCATTCTCCACCACCCGTAAACCCAGTGTCCCTCCCACCCTCCCCAATCCCATCTCCCCCCCCACCTCACCCTGCCACTGCGGCAAGGCATTCCCTTCTGTTTTCTCTCTCTAATTAGCTGTTGTGGTTTGCAATAAAGGTGTTGAGTGGCCGCTGTGCTCAGTCTCTAGCCCTCATTCAGCCCGCAACTCCCTTCCCCCACATGGCCTTCGACTACAATGTAGTTGGTGATCGCTTCTCTGAGTTGACCTTTCCCCGGAACGTGAGGCCAGCCTCGAAGCCATGGAGTCAACCTCCTGGTACTTATTTCTACAGTTCTTGGGTGTTAGTCTCCCACTCTGTTATTCTATATACCATAGATGAGTGCAATCTTTCTATGTCTGTCTCTCTCTTTCTGACTCATTTCACTCAGCATCTCATCTGTATTTTCTTGTCAAATATTTGAGGGAAGATGGTGCCACAAGAGTATAGGAGTTACACGCCCACCTTGCATGTAGATGACCATGGTTTGACCCCCCAGCACCATATGGTCCCTGAGCACCAACAAGAATGACCCCCTATGTACTGATGGGTATGTTTTAAAAACTTTTTTTAAAACGGAGAAAAATTAGGCAAGCTAATTAATCCAGAGCAAATTTATAATTAACCATTAAGAGAAACTGTTTCTATTACTATACAACTAAAATCTGAAAATCCAATGTTTTGCTACATATTCCCCAAGTGGAATATTTTCAATCCCTTCTTTTCTAGAGTTGACAGCATCGTATAAATTTCTCTGAAAGGTGTTTTAGAACTTGCAAAGCTGACAACTTATTTAAGGAATCTGTGGTAACACTGATGTTCCATTGATCTTTTATCTTTCTGTTCTGAGACTATTCCTGCGTTTCACACTCAATGAGAGACCTTAGTCACACATGACGGGAAGAAATGAAGCAAGTAAGGCAACAGTACTGACTCTCTGCAGCTTCCCCGTAGAAGACGAACAGGAGGGCCCAGTGCCTGCTCCACTGGGAAATTCCCTTCAGCGTGAAGGCCCTGGATGGAGGTCAAGTACACTGCGGGTAGGGAGGGATGGGATGGAACCTCGAGAAAATGAGAGGCAGCCTGGCTCACAACAGTGCAATGAAGCAGTCTGACATGGGGTCTCCACGATTCCACCGTCTACCACAAGTTCCCAGTCACCTTCTTCCTCGTCCTGACGGTTGAAGCAGGCAGAGGCGAATCTCCCAGCAGCAAGCCAGTCAGTATCTGACTAAGAAAGGATCAGTGCACAGACACACGCAAAGGCTGCGCATGGTAACCCACTGTCTGAAGACAAAGCATTCAGACTCCTGGCCTGAAGAGTCCCCGACTGTCTCTGACTATTTATCTCCCTGAGTTAGTTCACGCTCTTGTTTCTCATACCTTGCTTGCTTGTCTCGAAGTTTTCTACAGGTCTGTTCGGTCAAGACTCCACATGGCCACCTGGCTGCATCCCAATGTCCTTAGAGACTTCTGTACCTTTCGTGCCTTCCCTTCTTGCCCCTGCACAGTCTCTTGCATTGTTTCCTTCAGAGACCCCCCAGGACGTTAGGTTTCCTCTGTGTTGTTGTACACCCTCCTGGGATGTGAGATCCGTGGCAGTGGGAATCTAGGCTCTCACCTGTTCCCACTTGGCTTAGAACAGTGCCTGGCACACAGTGGGGATGCAAATATTTGAGAGGAAGAACAAATTCGTATACATGTTTGTGAGTGATAAGGCAGCTTTCTAAAAAACATAGTCCAGTAAGCTGTTGAACATTTTTTAGCATAGAGCTGGGATTTTCTCAAAATACTACAGTGAGTATAAGTTGAAAACTGAAATAGTGAAATACTAGATATGTCCAAGACAGCTAATGATGCTTCAATTTTCAGTATTTGACATTCTTTCTTAGAACCAGGAACGAGTTTTAGTTTTAATGAAATTCAATAAAGTGTAGTTCATTTGGGCTGGAGAGACAGTACAGCAGGTAGGGTGCTTGCCTTGCACATGGCTGATGTGAGTTCAACCCCCAGCATCATATATGGTCCCTGAGCCTGCCAGGAGTAATCTCTGAAAGCAGAGCCAGGAGGAAGCCAGGTGTGTCCCCCACAGTCCCCAAATAAATAAAACATAGTTCTTACAAGAAAGCACTTTCCATTTCTTCCTTTCTTTCTGTTATCTGATGCAGTTATAATGACAGGCACTTGAATCATCCCTTTAGTTCATGAGGTTATGGCGTAAAAATTGCATGATGGCAAGAGAGAGGCAGGGTCCCTGGAGCCTGCTAAATTTATCCTCATTCATTTATGTGGGTAAGAAATAAATTCCTATCTGTGTATACCCCTAAAATTTGAGGCTTTATAAAATTACATGGAACTGAATTTAACTGTAATGGGAATGTGGTGATTATGGGGAAATTCTGAATGTGATACATAATAACTTTTGAAGACATGAAAGGAGGGCAAAATAAGGGGCTATAATGAAAAAGCAGAATGTTCCTGGAAGTGCTTATTTCCTAAAGCACTGTGGGGCCCAGAGGGTGTCCTGTGGCCTTCTCTGTTACAGTCTAGGCAGTTATCTGGGATTACAAGGACTCGAGGAAACTTGGTTCCAGAGACAGCAGCAATCCTGGCTCTGCTGTCACTTGATGAAATGAATGTTCATTGGAAATAAATGCTGATGAAATAAACATTATGTAAATAATTTTATTCTCTATAAAGCCAATTTTATCCACTTCCAAAAACCATCCTTTATTCTTAAATTGTGTGACTCACTTTGGGGGCATTATCTTTGATTTTATAATGATGATAGTATATGTAGACTATTAAAAATTCTGTTTCAAAAATATGTAAAAGCTGTCACACCTACGTAAGACCCCAAATCAATCAACTTAATTACTAGCCTAAAGCAACCCAAAGTCCAAGTATTTTAATGAATAGAAAGTAGTGAATTAAGGTTTAGGTATTACATGAGTAGCAGTAAATTGATAACATTTATATTTAACATTAATATAGTTTTGATTCTTTTGTTATACAATATAAGAAAAGTCATTCTTGTTTCTGGACAAGAAATTGTATTGTTTTACAAAATGTAGTTTAATTTTTAAAGTGAGGAATGGGATAACACTGGGATTTTTTAGAGATCTCTTTGAACGGGGGGATATTGCTCAGTAGTAAAACATGTGCCTTACATATGTGAGACCCTGAGTTTGATTCCTGGAAGCATGAACGTATAAATGAAAAGTGAAAGAAGAAATAAATCAATAAGCACGTCACTGTGGCTATTGTAATAAGAGATAATAAAAACAAGAGGAAGCAGACAGACCATAAGGAGGCAACTGGAATAATCCTGAGAAGAAGTAGGAGGCTGGGTGTAGTGGGTAAAGGTGGCAGGGAATAGATGAATTCTGCTTATATTCCAGAAATTGGACTGACAGAATTTGCTGATAGGCAGGCAGAGAATTATGAAAGAGAAGATTCATAGGAAGAGTGAATTTTGAGGGGAAAAGATCTGGATTTCACTTTCATATTTCTATTTAAAGTGATTATCAGGCATCCAACTAAATTGTTCAAGTAGATATCAGACACACCAGCCCAGCTTCTAGGAAAGAAACCCAAGTTGTAGTTATATGTTATATGTAATTATCATGGCATATAGAGATACAGTAAGTCTCTCAATGAGAGACGTTACTGGTGCCCGCTGGAACAAATTGATGAGCAAAGGGATGACAGTGACAGTGACAGAGACAGAGATACTTAAAGCCATCAGGTCCAAGGAGATCATCCAAAGGGAGACTCCAGTGTCTGATGGAAGGAAGGCAGGAAGCACGCCTGCAAAGAGGCCAAAAAAAGCAAATAACAAGGAATGAGGGAAACATATAAGCACATGGTATTATTCAACAAGCCAAGTGTAGACGGTATTCTGCAGGGGAGAAGGGATTCATTCAATCAAAAGCAACTGATCTCATCTGTAAAAAATCACAAGGACGGCAGGCGTGTGCGTGGTAGAGGGGGAGACATCAAGGGTGGTCAGGGTGTGTCTCTTTCTTCCTTACTCAGCTAGTAATCCACTTAAATAGTTATAGTAAATTTACTTCTAATAATTCTAGCAATGTCATTCCGTATGAGCACAGTAAGAGATATAAACTTAAGTTAAAGTTTGGTTCTTCCTGAGGACATTCACTATATATTCCAGACCACAGTCCTCAGGCCAGGTTAGTCTTCCTAACCCCAGCGGGGTCCTAGTCTGATCGTTACTTCTGGATCATGACAGCATTTGTCTATGACCATGTTGAGTATTGTGGCGCTTTGGCCTGGCCCTTTTCGATGCTAGGGTAGCTCACAGCTTGCCCTGGGTCCATTCCATCCCTTGTCAGGACCCTGATTTTGGGGTACTAGGAACTAAGGGCAACTGAGTCGAGAAAGCAGATGCCCGGGAGTAAATATTGGAGTCAATCAGCTCCCAAGTTACAAAGCATAATATTAACTGTCTTCCTGTGTCCATACAGAAAGGACATTGCTATAAGGTAAACTAAGTTCCCTGCGGCAAGGCTAAAAGGACAAACCCCATGTTATCCTACACTCATCTGCTCCATTTTGTTTATGTTACCTCAGCATTTCCCACTAACAGACAAGAGAAAACACAAGAAGACTGGGCAAGTAAGGCAACATGGAGACTGAGCTAGTCCTTGTCATCTTGCTCACTATAAAAAGCCAATGGACAGTTTTGAATATTGTAGAGAAAATAACATATTCAACAAGCTCTTGAAAAAAATGTAGGCGAATGCTAGAAGAAATAGCTAAAAGAAAGTTGAAAATAGGCTTTGTGGGAAGTGACTAATAGAAGACTGCTGTTTTTCATTACAAATCGCAATTTTTAAGCTGTATCTATCACTTTGATAAATGCAGGAATAAATTAGAAAGAAATACATGAGCTAGATGCATGTGCATGAAATGCAGAGGCCAGCAACTCCATATGCTCATCAAGTATATTTATCCATCCAGTCTTACTTATGATATAAGGTCTTATGATATAAACACTACACATTATATACATATATAGTACATCCTATGCAACTTCTCTTTTATGTACAAGGATGAACATCTTTTCAACCCAAATTCTACTTTCATTGCTACAAATTAAAGGCCTTCTTGATATTATAGCAATGTTTAATCACTGAAGAGTCTACTACTTAATTATGAAGATGCACAGCCACCATTTTATGATCATCTTATAGAACTTTCCCACTTTAAAAAGACCTCCTGAGTCTGGGTAAGTTTAGAAAACTGTGAGTTGAATTAAAATTCTACTGTATCATTAAACTTATTAGCATACATCCATAATAAACTCTTGGGAGACAGAGATGATTTTACTTTCATGTAATTTTATATGTCTCTGTTTCCAACAATCAATTTTTTGACAAAAGATTTCACCTTCTCCTAACCTCTGGACCTCTATCTCTAGCACAACTGTTAACACTGGCAAGGAAAACATTGACATTTTCCCCCACTATTTTCTCAATGTACTTCAAGCACTTCCTGTATATTTTTTAATCACTGTCGTGGGAACAGTTGTTATTTCTGAAATTAATACTAGTATTATTTCTATATTACAGAAAAAGTAAACCAAGTCACAGAGATTAAGCAACCCCCAAGGAATACGTATATCATGAACAGTAAAACTAGGACCAGGAGCAAAGTTGTCTTCAGTTTTAACATTTAGATCAAACGTTTGTTTGTAATATCATTAAAATAACAAAGCCAGTAACAATTTAGTGACACAAAATAAAATCATGTGATTCATGGGTAGCATTATTTCTCTTATTTTTATTGAAAGACCGCTTCTTTATCTCACCTTTTTCTTTTTGTTCTGGATCATCTGTTTTTCTATTTGTTGCTGAAAATTAAAAATAACACAAAGTAAGCAATATGAAAGTCATCACGCTATGAACCCAAACAGGAGTTTAAGTGAATTAAATATAATTAAAATATTTCGTATTAACAAATGGCAAACACTAAGGGCTTGAATTCTAACACTCAAAATACCAAGCAGTGGAGGGTAGGATGGGGTAGGCTAGAACAGAAGTACCATGAAGACCATGGTGTACAGCACTTTGGTGGGGTCGGACTCCAGTAACTATACATCAATAACACCATTATAACAACATTACCTAAGCTACAGTAACACATATAAATATGTACGTATACATATTATATGCCCAGATGGGAGTGCTTCGCAAACTCCCCATGGCATATTCATATACCAAAACCAGTAACAAGCTGGGTCTCATTTCCCTGACCCTGAAAGAGCCTCCAATGCAGCATTGTTGGGAAGGAGAGTAAAGAGAGCCTTCTAAAATCTCAGGGCTAGGACGAATGGAGACGTTACTGAGACCACTTGAGAAACTTGATGATTAATGGGATGATGATGATAATGATGATGATATATGTGTATATACATATGTACACACATATATCTCAAGCATACAGCTCAATTTTCCTAAGTCCTAAATTCTCTACATATATGTAGCACTGCACTGCAATGTCATCCCCTTGTTCATGGATTTGCTCAAGTGGGCACCAGTACTGTCTCCATTGTGAGACTTGTTGCTGTTTTTGGCATATCAAATACACCACGGGTAGCTTGCCAGGCTCTGCCGTGCGTGCGGGATACTCTCGATAGCTTGCAGGGCTCTCTGAGAAGGATGGAGGAATCGAACCCGGGTTGGCTGTGTGCAAGGCAAACGCCCTACCTGCTGTGCTATGGCTCCAGTCCTATATTATAAAAAATGTTCAAATCAAACTTATTTGATTTACTCAAAAAACTCACTGAGAAGTAAGTAGCTATCAGACATTGAGCATCTCCAACCCCTTTGTCTATGACTACTAAGGCATTATGGAGTGAAGGAAAGCCCTCATCAAAGCTTATTCAAAATTTGCAGTATTCCCTAAAGCTTAAGACAGTATAGCAGTCTGGAGCTGGAGAAAGAGAGCACAGGAAGGTGCCTGCTTTGCACACAGCTGAAACAAAGTTTAATCCCTGGCATCACATATGGTCCCCTCAACCCTCAAGGAGTAATCCCTGAGTGCAGAGCAAGGCTGTGATCTAAAAACATACAAAAAAGACTTTATTATAGCCACTATATGTTGTAAAGAAATGCAGCCTTTGTATTAGGTAGCACTAGGATCTTTGCTCAATATTGTAGAGGTGTGTATCATAACTCACTTGCTGAGGAGCTGAGACAGGTGACAGTGCCCACCTATGCCAGCCTCTCAGTCATCAGACAGGCCTCTCCCATAAATGAGGCGGCCAACCACAGCGAAACCTAGTGCTAAGAACCTGCATTGACCAATGGGCCTCCAATCCAAGGAAACAGAACTGATCAGTGTTTAGTCTCATTTCTGCATTCATAACCTCATCTCTAGTCTATTGTCTAATAGTCTAGAATCTAGTTCATTTTCAAGGTAATCAGTTGATTCGATTCCCAGTAGGCATTTTCTAGTCTTTGGACCTTTCCAGGAACATGTGTGTATGTATGTGGTGGAAGGAGTGAGGCAAAGATTGGAAAACTGACACACACACAACCCCCCCCCCCCAAATGTAAAGTCACTGTCTTTTCTCTGTTGTGGTTAGGGGTGGCCATCAAGAATGCAATCATGGTGCCCGTGAGAACAACAGTATAGAAGGGAGGGCAACTACCATTTTTTTTTTTTTTTTTGCTTTTAGGGTCACACCTGGTGATGCACAACGTTTACTCCTGGCTCTGCAGTCAGGAATCACCGCTGGTGGTGCTCAGGGGACCATATGGGATGCTAGGAATCGAACCCGGGTCGGCCACGTGCAAGGCAATAGCCCTACCCGCTGTGCTATTACTCCAGCCCCGGGCACCTGCCTTTTACACAGCTGATCTGGATTCGATCCCTGGCATCCCATATGGTCCCTTGAGCCTGCCAGGAGTGATCCCTGAGCTCAGAACCGGGTCCCACAAGTATGGCGCCCCAATAAAACAACAACAAAAGAATGCAATCATTGATTGCTTGAGTTTTCAAAGTCAGTTTTCCACATTTATGTCATTTCATTTTTTGGAAGTAAAAAGAAATAAGACACAGGCTTCTGGTGCAAGAAACGTATTTTTCCAAGCCAGTTTTTTTTTCCCTCCTTTGAGACTCGAGGGGAAAAAAAGAAGTGACTGAAAGTTTTGAAAGTGATTGTATGCGAGTGCCAAGCATATCAGGAGTTGTCCCTTATATCTTAATAACCTACATGGAAGGTCTTATCTTTCTCTGTGCAAACAAAGAGGAATCTGAGAAAACTTAATGTTCAATATGATGTAGATCAGCAACTCATATTATTGCAAAGCATGTACTTTCTATATGCCACTCACTGCATTTTTTGGAAGAGAAAAAAGGGATGGAGAATCAGATCTGCAAGTGGTTTTGATAATGTAGCCTGTGACACTCCTCCTGGTTGCAAGAGGCCACTATACTTAAAACAAAAAGCCCCTTCTAGATCTTTGATGAATGTTCTAGAATTTCAGATCTTACTAACCATACCCTCCTCAAAAAGTTAGGTAGAGGCTGTAGAGAGCAAAATAAGTAATGAGTTTGCCTTGCATGTAAGCCAATCCTGGCTCAAATTCCCAGCACCACGTGTGGTTCCTGAGGTTAATACTAAGTGTCAAGCCAGGAATATCCTGAGTATCATTGAGTGTAACCAAGACCCCCTATCTGGACGCCACACGCGACCCCACACCTGAACACAGACTCCTTATCCCTGCTGAAAATGAGTCAGGTGGTACAACTTTAATAGGGAGAACTTTCTCCATAGGCTTCAGTGATAAAGGATTGAAATACAGCACTGAAAGGTTTAGTCTTCAACATCTGAGAACTTGCACATCTGTTACTTGCACATGGCTGGTATACTCTGAAAATTCAAACACCATATACAAATTTCTAACCTCATTAAAAAAAAAACCTAGCAGGTGCTGGTCTTAAAGAGAATTTAGACCTTTCTACAAAGCTTCTTGTACAGGGGTGAAATAGGAAAGAAGTTTGAATTGGTTGCATTTCAAACAGCTATCAGGGCGCAGGCTATGCTTACTCCTAAGACCTATGCACCACTACCTTCCTTTCAAGAAGCTGATCTGGCCAGCCTTGGCCTTGGGACAAAAGCTGTCTCTTGCATCCTATCCTGTTCCCAGCCTCATTTCAACACTGAGAAATAAGTTGCCTGTTTGGGAAAATACAAAAGCAACAGACATTTTAGCCTCTCAAGTTTTCAGTGCTAAAATTTAGCTCTAGGTCAAGAAGTTTTTCTAAGAGTATTGTGTAGGGGCTGGATAATAGTACAGCGGGTAGGGCGTTTGCCTTGCATGCCGCCGACCCGGGTTCAATCTCCAGCATCCCATATGGTCCCCTGACCACCGCCAGGAGTAATTCCTGAGTACAGAGCCAGGAGTAACCCCTGAGCACTGCCGGGTATGACTCCAAAAGCAAAATAAATAAATAACAAAGAAGTATATATATATATATATATATATATATATATATATATATATATATATATATATTTTGCTTTTTGGGTCACACCCGGCGATACACAGGGGTCACTCCTGGCTCATGCACTCAGGAATCACCCCTGGCGGTGCTCGGGGGACCATATGAGATGCTGGGATTCGAACCCGGGTCGGCCGCATGCAAGGCAAACGCCCTACCCGCTGTGCTATCGCTCCAGCCCCCAGAAGTATATATATATTTTTAAAAAGTATTTTGTAGAATGTTTTTCTTTACTCTTTGTACATACTCCCTAGAAATTTCACCTACACCTTGCTGTGTCAAGAGTGATTTATTCAGCACCTCATATATTCTGGGCAGTATGCTAAGCATTTAATGCCAATTATCCCATTTTAGCTTCAAATCTGTAAGGTATTGTTAATTTTACCAATACAAAGTCTTAGAAAGGCTAAGAAATTTTGCTAATGATGGTAAAAAAAAAATCACTTAAGATGGTCATAATTTTCTACTTTAATCATACACTGCATATCTCAAACACAGGCAGCCCAAGCATAAAAGGAAACTATATACTCGGCCCAACACTCAATACTATAAAAGTACAAATAAATTCATCCATAACACAATATTTAAACATGCATGTCCTAAAGGCAAATGCCACACATTGTCTCATCATAGTAACATTTTACTTTCTTTTGAACATTATTTTATTAGAATTAAAAAAAACTTACTAGAAATAATATGATTATAATCTTTAAAGGATTATCACAGACCTATTTAAAAAGTTACCGTTCTGTATTCAAATATTTTCAAGGCTGTTATATTCCAGTTACTGTACTCATCTTGTTGGACCTATACACACCCAAAGCTAATTTTCACCCAAGTCCATTTATTTCCTTCTGAATTCCTCATTGTGAAAACAGTTTTTCACACCCCAAGACCCAGACCTGAGTTCTGCTTTGTCCCTAGTGGGCCACAGCCCAGTGCTGAGTTAATTTTTCTGTCTTCTACTCTTTCTTCTTACCCTCCCACCCCACTCCCTCTCTTCCAGGTCAGACTCTACCATAACCTGGATTATTATTCACTACTTTCCTGATAACTCTCCTACTCTGTGCTCCCTCCAATTATTTCCAGCTCTCAGCTGATGGCCAGATGTTCAATCGAGCATACTGTGAATGATCACCAGTGAGTATCTCAAGCTGTATCTCAAGCTTCCATTTCTGTATGTCAAGCTTCCTTGTCTGCAAGAATAAATAACAGCCATCTGCTGGGGAAACTACTCCCTAACACATATGAAGCAATTAGCCTAACTGCACTTAAGAGCAGTCAATAAGGGAGGAGAGACAGTATAGGGCTTAAGGCACTGGCCCTTCATGCAACCAGCTTAGGTTTGCTCCCTGACATCACATATGGTCCCTGAGCACACTAGAAGTAGACTCCAGAGCACAGAGTCAGGATTAAACCTTTAGCAGTGCCAGGTGTGGTCCAAAAACAAATTAAAAAAAAAAAAAGAGCAATCAATAAAGTTGCATCTGCTTACCCTTACACTCTTGATTTTTACTGTTTCTTCTGAACATGTTGGAGGAGAAAGCACTTACTATATGGTTCAAATTTCTTCCCTATCTGTCATCTTCTGTGCAGAAAATGAAAAATTGGTAGAAAGGGAAAGTTGTGCATCTCTTTCTGTCCTTCCATCAACTCACCCTTTAGTCTCGAAACCTGGTGAAGTATCTTTATGGTATTACAATCATGATGGGTGAGAAGAATATAAGAAAATTGGGATTATCTCATCAAGGAATTACCAACACTTCTGGATGCTGGACAAAAACCTACAGAGGATGCAAAGCAGGAGCTATTTCATTTTATTACTGCTCCCAGAACTGGATCATACGACTATTAAATACTATTCTTAGAAATAGATTAATTAACTGGCTTAAAGTAGTCTTTAATAAGTCATCTCAAATGATATTTCAAAATACTAAAAACAAACCCTTGAATTTTGTTATGTAATAAAGACCATTATACTTCAAAATAATGACAATATCGAGAATTAGTTCTTCTGTCTTTTATTGCACTTGAACAACATTAAATAGTAGACACACTATTTTTAGAAAATTTATTAATGTTGCCGGGTTTGGCATGTAGTTGTAAAGACAGGGTTCACTGAATCAAACATTTGAACTTAAAAGTATCTGAAATTGGCCAAAGCACAATAAATTCTTAATTTCCAGAGTTTTATAGATGATTGTGTATAAAAATCTAGTAAATTCTATATTATGCATTTATCAATTCTACATTACTTTTTAAAAATATAACTTTAAAAAAAGTAGTGCCTATAATTCACATAAGAAGAGCTTTATTAGAATCTGAGTAGCAAGTCTGTATGAACCCATATCACAGCTTGAGAAAATTATTGCTTTTCTTATTTTGGGTTCACTACACATTGGGTTGGCAAGCATTAACTTACAACATTATAACTCATCTATAATGATAAAAATATAAAATCTTTTGATTTTTAACCCAGAAGAGGAAAATCTAATTCATTTTATTTTAAAACAATGTTTACATGATCAAAAGCGACCCCTGACACATATACAAGATAATTTCTTTGAATTTTTGAAAATTGTATAACTCATAATCCTTTCAAAAGAATTTTGTAGCTACCTTTTCTAACAAGTGAATATTTTCACTATAGCAACCATATCTGAACCTGAAGTAAACCACACTCACATCAAATGAACTCCAGTGTAGGGAAAAAAAGGCTCATAATATTGTCAAGTAACAGTTGGTATATGGCTCTAGGAGTGTTTTCCACACATTCTACCAACCTGGTGAGAAGCATTTACTTTAGCAAATCTAGCTTTAGTGTTTTAAGAGCATTACTTAATGAATCAAAAGCATAGAATCTTTCAAGTATGCACCAATAATTTAAACAGCTTTTCTAAAACTAAAATATCAAGTGGACCATGGCTATTCTATGATCGGCCCCAAGTTCCCCAAAGCAGTTGCATATGATGCAGGAATTACCCTATATAGCCTAAGGAGGAATTTTAGTCTTTCCCGCTCATTTTGAAACAGAGATTAACTGTAATAATTTAAACTTTCATTAAAATATTATTTTTCTAAATAATGAGCTCAACATTATAGCAATCTCAAACTTGAAAGCTTTCCCTGAATATTCAAAGCCAGTGTAGAAATTTCCTATAAGGTATCAGTGCAGATATATACAACTCAAATTTTCACAGCTAACTATGAATGCTAATCATGTCAGTATGTCAAATGAGGCCCTCGTGGTGGCTTTCAATCATTTAGAATGCAGTGGACACAGTCTGTCCAGTAGTTATTGCTCGTTACTAATAATATATATTATAAACCCTGCCAGACAATACTTCTACATCATCAATAGAAAGATTAACTGTTGTCTGAAAAATATACATTAATGCAAATGCAGATAGGACTAAAAGCTATGTCACTTAAAAAAAAAAACAGAAAAAGGATTCAGTGGATGCACTATTGCTATCAAAAAGGACACGCAAGAATGCAACAGTACATGTAATTGTAGGCTCTAAAAAGCCCACTAAAATGCCAGTAGACTATGATTCGTTCAAAACATCTTTAGTGTTCATTCCCAAAGATCTTGGTCTGCTCAGAAATTACTTCGCAAGATCTATCCCAGTCATCTTTTGGAGCGTATGGTTAGAGTGGTCCTCCTGGGTAGTGGGGCAGTCTTTTTGAAGCTTTAAGAATCTGCAAAAATAAGGGGAAATCTAAATTAAAGGACCAACTAAAAACAGACTGCGAAATTGCTTCATTTTCATTCTATTTTTAAAACCCACCCACAGAAGTAATGCTTTTCTGTTTCTTTTAAACATTTTTGGGGGTGCTGTTTCCAAGGGCAACCTGATAATGGAAGGAGAAACTACCTAGAGAAAAGTCTGAGAGTGACTTGCAAAGTTGCTGATGAAAAAGTGAGGTTCTTTAGAACATCTGAGAATGATAACCACACTGAAAAATCTCCGTCATTTGGAAATTAAGGCATTAAATGTCTCTTCCATTAACATTTCCATTGTATTAAATACAAATGGAAAAAACTTAATGTGGCTTTTAAAAATTAATATAAAAAGAATTTTGAAGAAACTGATCACTCTAAGTTGCAGTCAAAATTTATTACTTTGATAAATTTGTTTCAACTTTTAATGTTGCTGACAATATAAAAAGCTGGTTAAAAATGTATACAGTATACAGTATTTAAAAAGAAGTATAATTCATTTCTGTCCAACTCTTCCAGACACTTTCTCATTCCAAACCATAGTATCTATTTTACTACTATAGTTAGATCTTTACTACAGTAAGAGAAAAAGCTGGTGTTGACAAAGATTCAGTCAAATTTTCCTCTTTCTTTTCCCTCTCGTTTCTTATTTCTCCCCCTGTGTATAACCAGAAATTCTTATATCATCAGAATCATTTGCTGTTAAATTAAAATTATGCACATATTTTGATATAGCAAACAGAAATGAGTGTTTTCTGTCCACCAAATACAGATTTGTTCCTAATAGCCCCAAACAGAAAATATTCACTACAGCTATCAATGCAGCAATGACTTTTTAAATTATCATTAAATAAAATAAAACCATATTACTCACATAACGAAACGAATAAAATGAGCAGAATGCTGAGCACAAAGGAGTGATGAAATAAGTATTAGAAATGTGTGTGTGTTTACTTAGAGGGAAAGTTTTCCAGTGTGCTGGAACCTTATGTGTAATGAGAACAAGGATGTATCACATGACAAGGTTCATCAAACTGATGGTTCAACACCTGCCTCCAGTAATTTTTTTGGAGGGGGATACAACCATCAGTGCTCAGTGCACAGATCCCTGGCTCTGTGCTCAGGGATCACACCTAGTGGGGTTCAGGGGACCACAGAGGATGCCTGGGATTGAACTCGGGTTGGCCATGTACAAGGCAAATGCACTACCCACTGTACTACTGCTCTGGACCCCTTATTATATTTTTTAAATTTCATTTTGTTTGGAGCCAAACCTGGCTGTGCGCAGGGCTAACTCCTGGCTCTGTGCTCAAGGGAACACATGTTGCCTCATAATCAAACCCGGGCTGGCTGCATGTAAGGTAAGCACTTCAATCCCTGCACCATCTCCCCGGCCCTTGACTACACTCTTCTGTGTTAATTACACCTTGGAAAAAGTTCTTCAAAACAAGTTTGTCTTCAGGTTCTATCGATTAGTTCCACTTAGAGAAGAATAAGCACTTCTGTAACATGTAATAAAATTCGCCTTGAGACTAGGAAGCTGAAAGGCAAATAAACAAGAACAATGCAACTCTAACCTCGTAAAAGCATAGAGACAACTTCACTCAGAAATGATTCAACACTTTGCAAACCCAGTATCACCTTTGCTACTTGACATTTTTTTCCAGCCTCTATAACTCCACTGGCTTTCCATCGTTGCAGGCAGCCATGGGATTATTAACACAGGACTGACGGGCTGGAAGTCCTGCATGAACTCAGCACTAAATTGGATTCTGCCAGCACGCATGGAGCCCTGAGCTGTGTGGAGTAACGCCTTGGTGATTCCCAGCAGGCTAGATCCGAGCAGTGGCACATCAGGAGATTGGAGGATTGAGTAATGAGGCTCATGCAAGCTTGGCCTCCAATCTCCAGGACTGGAACCCGGACAGTCTTAGTACTGCTTGGGTGTACCCACTCATTCAAGTCAGAAAGCAGGAATCAGCCACGACTCTTCCGGAATCACCCCCTTCTCTCCTGTCAAGTTGCTTCTAATCCCAATATTCAATGAAGTGATCCTTCCTCCGCATTTCTTCCATCACACTGCAGCTCCCATCTTAGATGAAAACTGTCCCCGGATTAGTCTTCTCCACCTCCTTTCCGCACTGCACTTTTCGCATCTAGGTTTGATCATCTAACGGCTTGAGTCAGCACCTTCCTGCCATTATCAAGACCTGATTTAAAAGCTGAAACATTTCTCCAAGAAGGAATACTTCCCTACTTTTTTCCCAGCTTGTGAGTTTACCCATTTTAATGGCACACTCTCTTAGTGTGGCTCATTTCCTCTGCTCCACACCTGCAAGTTCCTATTAGCACATCAAACCTCAGTCCTACGGCAATGACACGAGTGAGGCCTTACAGACCTCCCATGGGCCATGTCTAAATTAGCTGTCCCTCCCTCTGTGAGCTGCTATGCTGGCTCTCTGGCTAATGGCAGCATGTAGTTGTTTTACTCTGCTGTACGCTGACACACCTCTGACCTGCTCTCAAACGGTGACTACAGTGATCCCGGATCCTCTTTGCCCGGTACAAAGCCTGAGCCATAACGGCTGCTCAGTGTGTATTTCTTTTTTGCTGTTATCTTGTTTTGGGGTCCCACCCAGCAGCACTCAACACTTAGTTCTGATTCTGCTCTCAAGGATCAATACTAGTGAGTCTCAGGGAGCATTTAAGGGTACTGCGGTATGGTCTGAGTTGGCTATGTAAAAGGCTTCTCAGTGTGTATTTCTAATACTGTATGTCTGATTATGACTAATCAACAACAATGGAGTACAAACTAGGAACTTATTAAGAACAGGTTAGAATCACAACTGGCTATGGGCCCTAACACTCAGCGTTAGGAAATGACTAGGGCGGTATGACAAAGTTCTGGACAACGCACTGAGAGGCCATCATCACTACCAGAATATTTTACCATGAGATGAGGTTGCACATTTCAACTCTATTCTCAGAGACACAGTAGAAACAGATATGCTTGCATCCCTCCATTTAGGATAACATGAATTATCATTTTAAAAAATAAAGCTAACCTTTTCTTTTCTGCAGGTATTACACGAGAAAAGTGTTACCTGTATGGTTTTAATTTTTTTTAATCTGATATTGGAGCCAGAATGATAGAATAGAGAGTAGGGAGCTTGACCAGCCTGGATTCAATCCCCAGTACCCCATCTGATCCCCTGAGCTCTATCAGGAGTGATCCCTAAGAGCAGAGCCAGGAGGAAGCCCTGAGAACCACTGGTGTGACCCAAATAACAAAACAAAACGATAATCTGATATTTAGGACCAGAGAGATGGCACAGGGGGTAAGGTGCTTTCCTTGCATGACTAGCCCTGCTCTGATTACCAGGACTGCATATAGACCCCTGACCACCGGCAGTGATCCCTAAGCACAGAGCCAGGAGCAAGCCCTGAGCCCTACCAGGTGAGGCCCCCAAAACAACAAAATATCTGATGTTTAAAACGAATGAATTCTAAGCCAGGATGACTCATTTTTTAGGATAGGTCTTTTACATTCTTGCTAAGAGTACACAGGAAAGACACTTAGATCGTTAGAAATAGAAACAAAAGATAGCAAAACTTCTGAACAACCTAATTTTCTACAATGAATCATAATCAGTTGTCAACATTCCTAAGTCCAAGTTGAAAAAGTAATGTATGTATATATATTTTTTTAAAAGCCAAAGAATCCAACATCTATTTTTATCACATCTAAACAATTCTCAAAACCCCTGAGCTCTTAGTCTCCACATACTTTAAATCTTCAAGAGCAGAGCAGCCCAGTACAATGTCTAGAACCAGAATCCAGGTATCTATTCCAATTCTACCACTAGCCCGCTGTGTGATCTTGGGCTTGCTATTCTGCCTTACTGTGTCTTAGTTGTCTCATTTATAAAATGGAGATGACAGTACAAATTCCACTTGGATCATAAGAAACATTAAATAATTTAACTCACGTAACAGGCTTAAGAAAAAGAACCAATATGACCTTAATAAACATTAGCAATGTTCCCTAGAACACAGCTAGATACAATGGTGAAATAAGATAGTTCATGCCCTATGAGTATCACACCAAAAAAAAAAAAAAAAGCAATATTACAGATTACAGCCATAAAATCTAATCTTAAAACCTTCTAATCAGGAAAACCATCAAATACTTTCTGAAGGCAGGGAAAGGTGAATTTTTAGTATTATTATCCAGCATCTTACAGAGGTTCTGATTTTGATTTTTCACTGAATAACAAAACTGAAAAAAATTGTAATATAATAAGAAAATGGGTCCTGTAATCTGTGTTTCTAAAGATTCTGCAATCACATACCTATGAAATATAACTAAAAAAAGCCAGCTTACTGTATCAAAATAAAATTAAGATAGATTTATGACTATCATTCTTTTATATGCAGAATAGAAACACTGTAATAGAAAATAAAAAGGCAAAAGGTAATAGAAAATAAGCAAAGCAAGTGCAATCATGATATATAACTACTGCTGACTCCTACATGCGTCTTTGACAAGGTCAAATTACAACTGTGGAGAGACTCAATCAAAATTTTATGATACCAAATAAAAGGTTACAATTTCTTGAGCACCCTTTTCTGAATTTAGCTTTTCTTGATTCACTTCAAGGATCTGGCTAATTAATTACTAAACAATAGCCACCATTTTATTGAGAGCTTATTATGCATTAGGATACGTATATTAATCAAACCTTCAGCTTTACATGTTTGGGTCATTAAACATTTCATCTAACAGGCATCTTATTCCAGCAGCCCAACCACTTTGCATTTAATTTTATGATCCAAGAGAATTTTTAAGTTTAATTTGAAAAGCAACTATAGCTAAACAAAGTCAATGTCGTAGAAACTTTTCACTAATAAGAATACCTACGGAACACTTTTCTTTAAAGGAATAGTCGATAATTAGAATTGCTAAGTTAGTAATCTGTTGTACCTTATTGAGTCAGAAATAAGGCATTCTGTAAAGTAACACTCAAAAACAAAGAGCAAACTAACAAAACCAGAACCAATGTACAAACTTTCCTTGGATGGCCAACGCTTCTTAACCAGAATATTCATATGCTCAGAAGTTAACGTGCAAACGATCAATTTTTCCATGGATTTATCATTCACATTATAATGCCAACAATTCCATTCCCTTAAACATGTGTACTTATCACAATACACATATGTCAACTATCAGAACCTAAAGCATTCTTTCTTATCATAAAGTGAAGCAAAGCTGACGTGTAAACCTGTTCTTTCAAGTTCATGTTCTTCTTGAACATGTATCTCTTTTTTTCTTTTTGACTAACACCCAGCGATGCTCAGGGGTTACTCCTGGCTCTGTGCTCAGGAATTAATTACTCCTGGCAGTTCTTGGAGAACCATATGGGATGCCAGGGGTTGAACCCAGGTCAGCCACATGGAAGGCAAAAGGCCTACCTGCTGTACTATCTCTCAGGCCCCGAGTATGTATTTCTTTATATCTGCTTTTTTCCCCACTCTGGAGAAGCCCATGTTCTCTTCTGAACAAGGATTCCTCTCCACCTTCCTCTCATACCTTTATAAGTAAATTCTGTTTAATAAAAACAACTTGCTTCACCAAAACAACAACAAAAACCCTAAAAAATAATAAAAGATGTTCCTTATTTGGGAAATTGATGAGGTTTTGGCAGGCAAAGATGACTCTACTAAAATCAATAATAATAATATACATAATTACCCCAAAATTAATATGAGGCATAATTTAAAGTTATAAATAATATATTTGAATGAAGAAAGAAAAACAAAAAAAATAAAACACAAGTAATAACTATACTTGGCTGAGAGGACATGAAAACAACCTTCTTACTGTAAGAATACAAGGCTTAAGGTTTTAAATGTTAATTTTTGATTAGAGATTTAGTTAATGTCATCTCCAAATCCCATGTCTTACCATGGGGCACTAATTATGCTCTCAAGGAAAACAGGGAACAGGGAGAAAGAAAAATAAAGTCACAAATTTATGCACTAAACTTCTACCTTAAGGGAATCCTGATTCTAGGTTTTCTATCAAATCAGTCAAAAAGAGGAAAAAAGTAGCAAAAACTATCCACGAGCTGATTTGTAATACCACCACCATTTAGAACAGCAAAATTCCATGCTATTTTGGACATTAACCAGTTCCCTAAAAATGTAGCAGAACGAATCTGACATATAGTTCCCACGTTTTGGATCAGGTAATTAAAACAGAAAATCTTCTTTTAAAACTGAGATATAATTAAGACTTCTCTCTCAAGAGTTTGACTCTTCGTAAACATATTTCATATAGTTAGGGTGAATATTAACAGAATATTACAAATTTAACAATCTAGCAAGAAAAATAATCAATATATTTAATAAAAATGCCATACCTGGTGGTAGTTCCTGTTCTTCAGGAGGCAGAGGTATTTCTGAAATAAATCAGAGGAAAGGTTAAGACGGCCTAGAAGGGACAACTTGTATTTTCCTTCTGCAATCACAGAAAATCTACATCAAAATTTGCATTAATCTACACAGAAACTCATCTAAAACCCTGATAAACTAAGTTTTTATTGCAAAAGACAAGAAGAATGGCAACCAAATGGACTGGAGACAGAGTCCTTGCCATGAAAATAACCCGTGTCCAGGCCAGAGGCAGCAACCCAGAATTGATTTCTAAGGTGCAGAATTTTATCCTAAAGAGCAGAAACCGGGATGCCCAAATGCCTGGCACCCCAATCCTTTCCTTACAACTGTGAAACAGAAGACAAGAAACTAAGATATAAATAGGCGTCAGAGTTGAAAACAGATTCCATCGTGATGACCTCTACAGAGAGCTGTACCGGTAGAAGCCAGAGAGCATCTCACTCTCCATAGTAACAGACGTTCAGAGGTGAGTTCTATTTAGCCCGAACACATGGCTGAGTTAGTCCGGGGCTGAGGGATAGTTAATTATGAGTTTTTACTCCTGATAGTCAAATAGACCCAGCTCCTGCCAATCCACAATGGACTGCTTCTAAGCAAGTCACATGCCTGTGACAGCAACACCTCCAGCAGTGTGCCAGGGGGCTGCGCTGCCCGCTACACTCTCCTGCCAAACTCACAAGCAGTGAGATTCTGCTCTCTGCCAGACTGAGGATGCACTCTATCACCAGCTGGGACTGAGACTCAAAAGTCCTTTTCAGCTCACTCAGTTGTGTGTTCCTCAGTCACCACACACATTTCTGTGACTGTCACAGGATGATGACTGCGGGCACTAGCAACCTTGAATCCTGGGTCACTGGCCAAATCTCACTGAATTTGGTGTATAGAGGTCCCCAAAGACTCAACCTTAAAACTCAACCGGGTTGCTGCCCTTCTTAAACACAGCTTCCCAGGCCTGGCTCAGACCCCTGCATGCCCCAGACATAATGAGAACATGGACCCACGTGAACAGCTCAAGAATCAATCTAAAAATAACTTTAAATACAACCTCGCTTTACAAGCTACTTAAAGACTCCAGAGCAACAGTCCTTATATTAACTGAAATGAGAAGATCAAGAAGAGAACTTCAACAAAGACAGAAAACTTGGAAGCTAGAGGAAAGAGCAACTATAAAGTTAATCATAAAGTTAAAGAATACTATAAATTTTTTTTTAAAAAATTTATAGTATTCTTTGGAGCCATAGCACAGCAGACAGGGTGTTTGCCTTGCATGCAGTTGACTTGGGTTCGACAGCATCCCATAGGTTCCCAAAGGCAACGCCATGAGTTATTCCTGAGTACAGAGCCAGGAGTTAACCCCTGTGCATCACCAAAAAAAAAGAATAGAGGGCTAAACAGCAGAATGGATGGAGCCTAAAACAGAGCCAGTGAAAGTAAAGTAGTAGCCCATCCAAAAGACCAACAAAAAGAAGACACAATTAAAAAACAATGCAGACATTAGAGTTATGGAAAATCACCAAAAGGAAACATGCCATCATAGTGCTGACATAAGAAGAGAAAGAGAGGGAAAGGCAGAATTCTTAGCTGCAGAAATAATAAAAAATTCTTCAAGCTGAAAGTTAGATATGCAGCCCAGAAAACTCAAAAAGTTTACCCCCAAATAAACCCAGATAAATGCACACCAAGACACATCCCAACTAAAATGGAAAAATCAAAGATAAAGAGAGAATCCTAAAAACACCGGGAGAAAAGCAAAGAATCACAGATAAAAGAACTCCCCATAGGACCATTAGCAGATTTTTCAATAGAAACTCTACCGGCCTGACAGGAGTGATGCATATAAAATTCAGACTGGAATAAGGACTCATTCATTTATGATCTTACTAATTCTTTTCTTGTTATGCTCACTATATAAACTTCCGAGAATTTTAAATTACAGACACTGTATTTTTTTAGTTTGGTCATTTATTTTTGGGTTTTAAAAAAGTTCATCTCATTTTTCCATGGAGATCTCATACATATCAATTTATCATGAATCATTTGGCATTCTATCACTGCACACAGTTATAACAGATGTTTGAGGGGTCGTCAGGTATTTTAGGGAAGAGTGCTTGGTGGGCATTCAGCTGGCACTGACTCAATCTCCAGAAACACCTGGAGTGCAAGCCCCGACCCGCATCCCTCATACACCCATAGGAAGACCACAGAGCACAAAGCTGGGAGGTATCCCTTGCACCAACAGGGGTGGATCAATGCCCCACACTCATAAATGTTTAATATTATCTTACTTAATTCAATATTTGGCACAAATCAGAAAACACCAGTACTTTGGGAAAGGGAGACCCCTATATTAAAAAGCATTTTCTTTGCATCTTTTACTTATATTTTGTAAAAACATCAGAAACAGAAATTTTACTATTGGGGAAGACATTTCTAGGGAGCAACACTGTCACTGTATCACTGTCATGCTGTTGTTCATCAATTTGCTCAAGCGGGTACCAGTAATGTCTCCATTCGTCCCAGCCCTGAGACTTTAGCAGCCTCTCTGACCCAATCTTCCAAACAGTGCCATATTGGAGGCTTTTCCAGGGTCAGGGGAATGCGACCCGTTATTGTTACTGTATCTGGCATATTGAATATGCCACGGGGAGCTTGCCAGGCTCTGAGAGGCTCTAGGGAGCATAACTCAATTCAATTTACATTATACCTATAAAACTGGGATTCAAATCTAAATAAAATCCAAGAAACATCACAATTTTAAAAAACCCCCGAGAATAGAGTTTTTGGCTTTTGTTTTGTTTTGTTGCCACACTCAGTGATGCTCGGGGCTTACTCCTGGTTTTGTTCTCAGGGGTCATCACCCTTTTGGGATCATGGGACCATATGAGCTGCTCCAGATCAACTCAGGGTGGCCCCTGCAAGGCAGGCACTCGTCTGCTGTACCACGGTCCGGCCCCAAACTACAATCTTAAAATGTTAATCATTATCTTTAAGCCGTTTTTGAAAACTAATACTGAGATGACAGTTTTAGAGTATTAATACTAGCACAAATGCAGATACAAGTGTCTGTGTGTGTATGTGTGTGTGTGTGTGTGTGTGTGTGAGAGAGAGAGAGAGAGAGAGAGAGAGAGAGAGAAGCAAGATAGTTTCTATTGAAGTTTATTTAGAAAGATGCGAGGGGAGAGAGAGAGCGAAGTACATGTTTGAGAGAGAACACGTGCTTCTCCAGAGTGGAACAAAGCAAGCAAAGAAACATAGAGACAAGCAAGCAAGGTATGTGTTCAAAGGGGAATATGGGCTTAAAGAGAAAGCCACAATGACGGCTTTTTAATATTCAACCTACTTACAATTAAAGAAATTGGGATTTATCATGGAAGGGAATGATACGGTGATCTCACTTGCTCTATGAAAATCATGCCACACAGTGGTATATCCATATCACACCGCCCATTTAACTGGACTTAATCTAAAGATAAGATGCTATCTCTAGATTTTTTTTTCTCTAAGATTTGTAACAAGTTTTGGTCAAAGGAGGAATTCGTAATAGCAGTTTCTGAAACCATATATTCATGCAGTTCTCTTAATTATTTTTCTGTTCCATGCACAGTTTTTAATCCTCTTGCTTCACACAAAATGCTATACTTGCAAAGCCATGTCTGTTTTGTGGTGCTAGGGATCGATGCTAGGAACTCATATATGTGAGGAAAGTGGCTCTAACTTTATGTCATATCCTGGATGCCAGAGTTATCTCTGGAAATACTAAAACTAGTAAAATCCAGGGAGGTGTGAGGCTCTGGGTTCAATCACCAAAACTTCAGGAAGGAAAAATCTAAAGGCACTTTCCTTATTTTTGTTTGTTTTGGGCGACACTTATCAGTGCGTGGAGGTCACTCCTTTTGCTGCTTGGGGGCCCATAAAGAACCAGGGTGCACTGCAGAGCTCCCATATTCAAAGCACGGGCTCCAATTCTTTGTTTGAGCTATAGTCTCAACCCAGTGCTGTCGTCTTTAAGTTATATGAATTCACACAAATTATTTATAATCTTTGAATCTTATTTTTCTTATGTGGAAAGTAGGGAAAACACAATGTACTTCATAGGGTTTAATAAAATGACACAAGAAGTGCATGAGTAACTAAGGAATCTAGAAACTGCCTAAATCTGATGAATCTAATGATATAATTATGCGTATTTGCTAGAATTCTCCTACTGGTGCTTTTAAGCCCGAAGGAAGTTTTTCTGCACCTCAATCTTACATGCGATCAGTCATATATATTTAAGAGCAGGATTAATTTGTAGAAATAGTGATAGTCTACTCTGACTATATGTTTTTGAAGCACAAGATATATTTTATACCAAGACTGCTATGACTACAATATAAAGTAATATTACATCTTCTCAATCTGCTAAAAGGCAACTTGTGATGAATTTAAGAAATCTAGTCAATGGGAAAAACCACAGAAACATTCATAACTTCTTTGAAAACTGTCAACCACTTGGACATTATAAGTGACAGCATTTGCAGCTTACAAATCTATTCTCGATTCTTTACAAATTCTGAGTTGATTTTATCTATGTGTCCACATATGCATTTATTTATTATTTGGAGTTTGGAGTCACACCTGACAGTGCTTATACCCTACTCCGAGCTCTCTGTTCAGGGGTCACTCAGTGGTGCTGGAAATGAAACTAGGATCAGTGGCATGCAAGTATAAATACAGAACCCCTGTACTATCTCTCTGGTCTTATGGGCATATTTTAAAACAAGTAGGCAGCATAAAGCTAAAGCATCTCAAACCTTGGTCATCATAGTCTTGGTATATTACATTATCTGCAAAAAAAAAAAAAAAAGAATAAAACCAACATAAACAGTAAATGATTCCTTCTGTTTCATTTCTTAGCAAAAATTGTTAATATCAATACAAAATCTTGTCCCTTTAATATTAATGTGTGATGATAGTCAGTGACAAATGCCACTGCTCAAAGGCTATATAAGGCAAGAGTGGGCAAAATAGTTTCATAAAATTCCTCAAAGCGACATAAAGCAAGATATACAATACTAGCGCTAACAATTAACAGCTGATTTTGTTGCAGAGTTAGGCGTCAAGGAGGTGAAATATGAAAGCATCTTGATAATCTAATTTTGTTAACAAAGCTATGTTAGATCCTAAAATCACTTCTTTGGTTCCTATGTAACAAAATGTCACCTGCTAATATGGCATTGCCACTATAAAAGCCTTAATTATAAAATCTATTGAGTACGTTTGCCTACTACCTGCATCGTGTAGTATTCGTTCATCCTCAGTGCCTAATCGTTCACTGGCGTCTAAAAAAGATTAAAAAAAAAAAACAGAAAACTTTACCAAACTTTACAAAGCATATTATTTTGGAAGGTAAGTGTGAAAAAATAAATGTATAAAAATAAAAACCACATTATCTAATCAATATCAAGTCTACAAATAATACTTGTAGCTTTTATCTACATTAAATATAAATTTTTTAAAAATCCAGCCATATGAATAGTTTTTGAAGAAAAAAACATACATTACCAACATCTTTCTAAAATATTTAAAATCAGAGGCAGGAAGGTAGCTCAAGGGGCTACAGCAGATGCTTCACCTGCAGAAGGCCAGGTCCACACCCCCATGTGGACTCCCCAGCACTGGGTCCAGGACCCAGAGCACAAACCAAGTGAAATCCTAAAGTAATTATGATCTTCTTATTCATAAGATAGATATTAGCACTGCTGTTTGACAAAATTTAAATGCAATAAGATCTGATAATTAGCTCTATCAGTGACAAAGATAGGAAAGGACAGAATTAGAATTTAGCCCAATCTGAGTTGATATGTCATGTTGCTGTATTATTAAATTCCAGATATTTGAAAAGATCTCTCTTCAAAGACCAGGACAACCACAACTGACTGAATATTATAAAGAAATCTGGGTGAAATCAGCATAAATCATTAACCCAGGATTAAAATGGCTCTTGCTAGTACTTCCAACAAACAAACAGAACCAACCTGGATTTTCTTGTTCATACATTGCCTCGTCCATATCCTGATTGTAGACTGGTATTGCTATAAAGCAGAAACAATTAGGAAACAATAAATATATATCCCATAGAAAGTTAGGTTTGATATCCAAAACACAAGCAGTACAGTTTCTAATAATGACAGAATCAAAAACACAAACAGTACAGCTTCTAATAATGACAGAATTAAATCATAATGATGCTCAAATCTACTATCTAAAACAAACAGGCACTAACTATATTGTGGCGAAAACTAGAGAAGTGAATAAGGATAATATATAACTAAACCACGTGAGTGGAGTTATACTTCTCACCAGTTTATGAAAATCCAATTATAACAAAACAAAAACACAGAGATATAGAGAGAACAGTGCGGGCTCTTCCTCCCTCTCAGGGCGCAAGCACACCTGCTGATTAAGTGTCTCCCCCCTTCTCACTTGGCCCTGGGACCCTCAGACAACAACATAACTTCAGTGTTTACAGATACATGGGGCTGAAGCAAAGGAGATCCTGAATGCCAGCCACAACACCACTTGGGCCTCAAGCACAAAGAGAGGGATCTTTCACAACAGTGGAAGCTAAAAGTACTTGCTGGAGATACATGTGTCTTTCTCCAGAGTTTCATACTTCGAGAGAAGTGTGACATGTGACAAGACACACTTCTGATCTTTCACGGACTGTGTCATTTAAGACCACAAAACATTCAAGACCACAAAACATTCAATTCTGTTGTCTTTTGATATCAAAGCCAACTACTGAGAATAGCACAAATAGCACAAATAAAGATACATACTTATCTATAAAAATTATGACATCACATTTTATAAAAGAGCATGATTATTACTTACATATGATGAAATACAGCGTTTAAGTAAGCAATTATATATCAATTATATATTTTCTTTTATGATGCTTTTTTTAAATAGGGAAAGACTTGTTCTAGTAAAAATATCAAATTAAATCCTGGTGACCTAGAACTTCACAAGCAAGGCCCAGGTATGTGGCTTCCAGGACCTAATCTCCAGACTGCACGGTGGCAGAGGACCCGGGCTGTCCTTCCCCAGGACCCCGCCCACCCAGCAAACTGGCTGTCATGGCCACGATTTGCCTCCAGCTGCCATCTTAGTGCACCGATAGCCCTGGCCCAGAGACTCCCAGTTGAATCCCCAAATGGAGTAGTGCCAAAAAGAGATGTCTCTGGAACCCAACCATTTACAATCTAGAAATTTACATTTACAACCATGGCTGTGCGAGCTCTCGTGATATTCAAAATGAGCAATGGAAAATAAATTATCTAGCGTCTGCCCCTGGCAGGTAGGCTTGAATGGTGGTGGGAAATTTTGAGTAAAACGTAAGACCCCAAATTAGGGAGAATTGGGTAAACTGTCTGCCACAGAGGCAGGGTGAGGACTGGGATGTGGGGGGTGGAAAATGTGCACTGGTGGAGGGATGGGTGTTCCACCATTGTATGGCTGAATCTCAAACATGAAAGCTTCGTAACTCTATCTCACGGTGATATAATTAAAAAAGAAGTAATGTAGAGCTCATGCCCAATTCAGTCAGCTTTAATCAATGGCTGAACAAATAGCAGTAGTCCTACATTAATATGTATATAAAAAATATACATATTAAATTAAAATCTTACCTGTGTCATCTTCTACTTGGTAACTAATTTCAGCTTTGAGGAGAAAAGAAATCAAACAATATTATTATTTTCATCAAATGATATACATATATGCACAAATTGTATATATACATATACACACGTTATATACAGACTGTGTACATATTTTCTAAACCTAGGTTTACTTTTGAAAGCAAGTAACTTGAAATAAAAATATCAACAAAGTTCTTGCTAAACATGGTATCTTTTATAAGAGCTACACTTAGAGACGGCTCCTTGGGTCAGGGAGTTACCTGAAGGGCCTGGAGCACGGGAGGGACAGGCCGGATCCCCACCAAGGGGGCAGGCAACTGCTGAGCACTGAGGCAGAGTAGTCACAAGTGTAACTGGGTGCTGCCCAAACCCCCCAAAAATTCTCAAAATACTAAAGGAAGTGCTACTTCTACATTTAGGAATGTCTCAAACATTTCCTCAGTTGATTCACTGAACAACCCGATAAGAAGGAACAAACACTGTAACCTGCAGTAAAGAGAGGGGACAGTTTAGACAGAGTTGCAGAGTGGCAAAAGCGAGGCCAGGAAAGGTGCTTCCTTCCTGCCCACTTCACATTTGACTACGGTGCTCGATTTTCGAGACATACCATTTCCTAAAGCAAAAGGACACTATAAACAGATGTGAACTAGGAAGAAGGAGAGAGGAGACTTTAAGTTTAGGGAGCTTAGTGGTAAAGATGTTGCTATCTCAAACACATATCCCTAAGAACAAAAGTGCTGCTTGCCACTCTTGGAACTCTTACTTTAACAGCTCTACTATTTACTTATATTTGAGTTTTGTTCTTTTTAGTAAGCAGCCTCTCTAAATGAAACCTATGCCCCATTTAAAGATCTGGTGAAGACCTGGTGAGAAAAGAAGGTTCTTTCTAAACCGTTTAAAAGTGTTTCTTCCTAACATCAATCTATAATTCCCAATCTCAAAAACATCAAATTCCTTATGTTTGATTATCTGAGTGTCCCAACTGAAAATGTTTATAGAAGCAGCATTTAGAATACCCAAATTATGAATAGCTATCAATCTTCTTGTACCCTTTTTTTGAGAGACAGGAGAGAAAGTGATAGCAGAGAAATGTAGTAATCATTTTATCAGCATCCCTACACAGAAATTAGAGAAAAAACATTTCCCAAAGAAATCATGGAATATGTGATTTATAATACATATTCCAAACATTCTGAGTTTACTTCTCTCACAGAAAACTTCGCATTATAATCCTGTAGGTTGGTATGAATAGAACCATCACTTACCATAGTATTTCTATTTAAAAGTGCTGCTCCTTGGAATTTGGAAATACTTTTATTCATAAATTGAAAGCTGCCTGCTTCTAAAGTGGTTTTCTAATATATTAAATGTTGCAAGAAGCAGATATAATTACTTTTTAAAAAATTACATTTATGTTTTTAAAAAGTTACTGCAACTATTTCCAAGTGTATCAATAACCATGCAATTTTTAATTCAGACACATGCTATGGCACTCAAATCCCTACATATGTGCACATCTGATCATTATTTTGCTCTGCTCATACACAGCGAATGAAGCAGGATATGAGGTCAGGCATTGCAAAAAACAAAGGGTCTGCTCACACTTTTGCTGAACCCAGCTGCATTTCACCTGGTGAGTTCTGGTCAGTTATTTGTTTTGGGCGAGGCACTCCCTGAACATGCAGTCTGTTCTCTTTGCTTAAGGTGTGTCAGCTGTTTGAAAAGCTCTCATGGTGATCTTTATTATACTGAGGATTACTGGGATAGCACTACATCACAGCAAATGCTATCATAAGAGGTTCTAATTTCTAAATCATGGCGCTATGCTTAAACCTTCCTTCATTAGCACTGAGGACTTGGCCTACTACCTACTTTGTAGCCTCTGAATTTAATTTCTGCTTGAGCCCCTTCCAAGAACCTCTAATTGAGATTCTTTGTGGCTTGCGGTGCAATGAATGCAGTTGCCCTATGGTTAATTTTAAACTGATGTAATCAAGTTTTCTATTTGAAAAAGACCTCAAAATTTCAACTTAAACAAGGCTTTTTGGGTTTTGTTGTATATTTAAGTATAAAATTATATTGTATATTTTTTCTATGTGTTAAGTAAAATGACACAAACCAGCTATAGTGTAAAACTTAGGAGATGGAAATTTAAGACTTTGGGAGCTGAAGAGATAGTATAGTGGGTAGGGTATTTGATTTTCAGAGGCCCAACCCAAGTTCAATCCTAGCACAGCAAATGGTCCCCCAAAGCCCAGGAGTGATCCCTGAGTGCAGAGCCAGGAGTAAGCCCTGAGCACTGCTGGATGCAGCCCCCAAACTTAAAGAAAAAAAAAGTTAAGAATTCATTACGTAAGGACTACTAAGAAAAGATGACAGAAACTAGATACCATAAAAACTAAATATGTACATCTAGCAAACTCTCAAATAACTGAATCTCTCACATAAAAGCATAGAAGAGCACAAAAGACATGAACACAACATCTATATCAAAAGTAAATAGTTACCTTTCATTATCTTGTAACATATAATAAAAGTTATTATAATACTATTAGATATTATTGCCTTAATAACTCTAACTTGCCTACTTCAAATGATATACACCAAACACAGTTTAAGGTGCTTATTGAAATAACCCAGCGTTTTATTAAAAATATTGATACAGAGGTCAGCAAACAATATAGTCCGTTGTCAAGATGAAGCCTTCTTCCAACTCTTCAAATAAAGTTTTTATGGAACAAAGCTATATTCAGCTATTTAGGTATAATGCCACAATAGCAGAATTGAACAGCTGTGACAGCAATGTCTAACAGATCCTCTGACTTTTTACAAAACCACTTGCCAGTGATTGATTCAGAAAGCTAGCACTATGTTTTACCCAATCTACTGTACAGTTCATGTTAAAAGAACTTATGGTATATCATGTTAAAACAAGAGTTTAGATTTATTATATTAAAAAAAAAACGCTACTAAGGATAGTACTCGAAAGGGTATAAAATAAGCTAAAGTATTGTATTTTCTGTATAAAATTAACATATTCTGAAAGCTTCTCCTTAAAGCATTTTTTTGAAAGAACAAAAAAAAAATTTAGTTAGGTGCTTTGAACCAAAACTGAGTAACTTTTTATTTTAAGAAAATAATTCATTTTATTTGAAGTTTCTCAGTTTCAACTTTCGAATATCCTAGATCAATGTTAAAAGTTAAATACTAGTTGTACTGGTATTTAAAAGACAATCTACTGTTTATTAAAAAAAAATTGTACTTACATAACAATAAAAATATCCTACTGTACTCTATTTTTTTATACTCATATAATTACAATGACAAATTTCCTACTATATTTTATTCGAAAGCCAAAAATGCACTCTACCTTCATAAAAGGGTGCAGTGTCTGGGGGCTCAAAGTTATCCTCTGCAGGACTCGCTCTGAGGAAATTATCTTCTGGTTCCTGTTCTCTTGCTAGTTCATCATCTTCTTGTAGCAGGACATCGCCTTGAAGGACCAGGGACAAGGGCAGACAGGTCACAGAGGCCCTCCTACCACAGGAGTCCCACCCCCGGTCACACGCATGGATGCCCACTCTGAGCATCTGCTCTTGCTCCGGACATGTGCTGGTCCATGAAGGGGAAAGGTCTCTTCTGCTAGAACTCACCCAGGACAGATACCTCATATACTGTGTTCCCTGAATATGCTCAACACCTATGGCTATGCTGAATCACAGAAAGTGATACACGCTTTATGACTAAGCAAATTCATAACTAAGCAAATCCATAATCATGAATAGACGTAACTTTCCAATTAGCACTGAGCCAGAGGAAATATCCCCTTGCGATCGTTCACTGAAAATTGACAGAACATTTCATGAACCAGCCTTAAATAATGTTAGTCAAATGTTCTGTGCAAAGAACATGCAGTCACCAGACTACACCTTAGTGCTGGGTTATCCACGTAAGCTCATCTAACTCATGTTTAACTTCTACAGGTCGTAGAGATGCCTCTTGCCTTTGGAGAAAGGATGTATTGCACTGCTCTTTGGTGTTCACGTAGACAGATGTCTGACAAACATTATTCCACCCTAGTGTTTTTAGCTTGATATTCTGCTGTAAAAAAATGCTTCTGACACTAACTTGGTCATGGCTTCATCTGATCTGTATTAACACAAATAAAAGGACTGGAGTGGACTGGCCAGTGTTGCCAACCGTTAGGATGCAGAATGCATCGTCAATGACAACACGACTCAGGTCCATCTCTAGCACCTGTGTGACTCTGGGCAAGTTACCTGATTACTCTGCCTAAGATTTCCCTTCTATTAGAAAAGGAATAATAATGGAGGGATAGCATAGCGGGTAGGGCGTTTGTCTTGCACGGGGTCGACCCAGGTTCAATTCCTCCGTCCCTCTCGAAGAGCCCAGCAAACTACCAAGAGTATCCCACCCACATGGCAGAGCCTGGCAAGCTTCCCGCACTGTATTCAATATGCCAAAAACAGTAACAAGTCTCACAATGGAGACGTTACTGGCGCCCGCTCGAGCAAGTCGATGAACAACAGGTCGACAGTGCTACAATGCTACTCATAGCAATGCTGCCTGGATTAAATAAAAGGACTTACAAAATTGCCTGGCCCACAATAAGTACCTTGGTGTTAATTGCACCCTTGTCACAATAATAACAATATTGTCATTTCTACTGCTAATGAACTCTTCCCTCAAAACTGTAGGAAGTGGGAATGATAGCACAGCGGGTAGGGCATTTGCCTTGCACGCGGCCAACCCATGTTGATTCCCAGCATCCCTATTGGTTCCCTGAGCACTACCAGGAGTAATTCCTGAGTGTAGAACCAGGAGTAAACCCTGTGCATCACTAGGTTGACTTAAAAAGCAAAAAAGGAAAAACCCACAAAAACTGTAGGATGTTTTCTTTGCTTTACCTTCAGTGCAGTGTAATGATGCTGACAAATGTTACTGAATTTTGAAATTCCATTTCTACCAATTAAAATCTGCCCTCTGTCTTCTCAACAGAGCCTGCTCTACTGCTGCTCATCCGACCAGGCTGTCTGCTACTCAGCCCAGTGGTAACCCATTATAATTCCTCTGACTAATTCTAGGCTTTCTTTTCTACCATACCCTTTTATTTTTTTCCCCAACATTTCATCCAGTACAGTTTCGTGGATTTTACATGTGTTGAATTTTGTTTTTTCAATGATCACTATTCAATGAAAATTTGATGTTTTGGGTAGGAAAACAATCTGAACTTTGTACTCTTAACTTTGGTCTCCAAAGATCTATGAGGGGCAGGTCCGTAATAAAAAATAATTAAATAAATGTTTCCTGATTGATTCCTAGCACCTGGGCACTGCCATGTCATTGACAGTCATTACAGACCCTATGAAGCAGGTTCTATCATGCCACTTCGAATACTATGAAATTCATGCAACTTTGCTAGAGCCACAGAGCTAATGACAGGCAGCTGCAGGACCTTGGCCCAGAAACGAATTATAGAATGAGAGCAGAAACCCCCCTTTGAATTGGTGGTCAGGGAGAGAGCAAGTGTGGTGAGATAAGACACTAAGACCTGACAGACAAGCACATATGCAAACACAAAACACACCAGCATTTGCCAAGCGCAGAGGCCCTAGCACAGAGATAGGCTCGGACGCTGCATTACAAGGAAGAGAGGTCAGCGGGGCTGACACACAATGTCAACGAGGGGAGAAAGAGACAGGGAGTCAGTAAGGCCCAGCGAGAGAAGCCGTGTCAGACAAGACTGGAAACAGGCACCCACAGGAAGTGACTGCAGTGGTAATGGCAAGGGGTGCTGGTGACAGATGACATACTGCAGAGTCAGAGGCACAGCCAGCAGGGCCTGCTGTTCGACTGAATGTGAAGGAAGAGGAAGAAATCAATGCAAGCAAGGAAATCCCAAGTAACTAATGAAAATTCCAAGGCTTTTTGCTAAGCAACTTAAGTAGACAGGAAGAGCAAGGAACAAAAATATAGGTGACGGGGCTGAAGAGATGGTGCAGTGGGCAGGGCACTTGTCTTAACAGGTGGTCAACCTGGGTTTGATCCTCAGTTATAACAGGAATCACCACTTACCACTGCCTCCCCCTAAGTCAAACTTCCATCACGGAAAAAAGAAAACAGTATGGGGTTCCCCCACACCAAGCAAATGGAGATAAGAATTCCCTTGAATAAGCCGACCAAGCTACACATGCATATTCCAAAGCCTGTATACGTGAATCTCTTAGCAGGCTTGCCCGGGCAAGGGAACGGGGCAAGGCTTGCAACAAAATCGTAGGTTCTCACTTCTTTCCTTCCTCTACCTTGGGGAGAGGGGGGTAGAAATCAGAACCACTGATGGTCCCCCCTTGCCTCTGACCACCCAGCTTGACTTACGTGGCTCCCCTGTCCCACTCCCACCTGCTCTGTCGCACACTTTCTCCAGTTCACTCTCTTGTGCTGAAACTGAACATACAACCTTCTGAAAACCTCAAAGGCTTTAGACTGCTTTCATGAAAACAGTACAGCAGGTAGGGCACTTGACTTTTATGGAGCTGACCTGAGTTTGATCCCCAATATCCCATATGGTTCCCTATGCCCTGAGCACAGAGCCAGGAGGAAGCCCTGAGTACTGCTGGGGACGGTGGCCCCCAAAACAAAATCAAACAAGGAAGTAAGAATATCCCTAAATTTCCCACTCTCATAATTTATTCACACCCTGCTCATCTTGACCTACGCCTGTGTCTTTTACATCTAAACTTTCTTACAAGCCATGTTCACTGTTTAAAACTCTCCACATATCTGTCTTCCCGAGTACACCTTTCTTCAGCTCCTATATCCAAAAGCTGTCTCCTCCAGGAAGCAGACGCTGACTAAATTTGGTTAAGCCCAAAACATAATCTTTTTTTTTTCTTTTTGGGTCACACCTGGCGATGCTCAGGGGTTACTCCTGGCTTTGCACTCAGGAATTACCCTGGAGGTACTCAGGGGACCATATGGGATGCTAGGAATCAAACCCAGGTTGGCCTCGTGCAAGGCAAACCACCCTACTCGCTATCGCTCCAGCCCCCAAAGCATTATCTTGGGCTTGTAAACTATAGCCCTTATTTCACTATATTGAAATCATTAATATTTTTGGAATGCATCTTTCTTGGTGTGAGGTTTAAGTTTGGGGGTTTGTCTGTTAGTTTTTTAAAGATGCAGGAGTGTGAAGTCTGCACTTCTCATAACGATCAATAGCTGCCGCTCATCTGAAGTCTCTTTGCTAGCTGATAAATCAGGAAAAAAAGGACACAAGCTTTCACACTTCAACTAGAGAGTGGCAGGAACTATACCTCAACCCAAGTTACTCATTCAACAGGGGAGAGACAGTGGTGGGTAGGATATTTTAAATAAACCCAAAATACCTATCCATGAGTAATAAGCTAATTTGAATGGTGAGAAATTATTTGTTAAGAAATATTTCTTTTCTTGAGATTTCAAATCAAGAAGGGATATCAGGATACCAAGTATTTGGTCTCTTCAAATTCCTTTTGTGAGCTACATTTTAAAGTGTCTGACTTTAATGTACACTGGTGGATGGGTGTTTGATCATTGTATGATTTAAAATCAAACATGAAAGTTTTGTAACTACAGCTCACAGTGACTCAATTAAAAAAATTTAAAAATAAATAAATAAAAAGGGATGCTTCAGGGAACAGTATTTAAGGGCAGACTATAATAAGAAGGTATATGCTTTGCATGTATGAAGCCTTGGGTTTGCTTTTCAGCACCCAAATTTGGAAGAAAGAAGGAAAGAAGGAAAGAAGAAAAGAAAGAAAGAAAGAAGGAAAGAAAGAAAGAAAGAAAGAAAGAAAGAAAGAAAGAAAGAAAGAAAGAAAGAAAGAAAGAAAGAAAGAAAGAAAGAAGGAAGGAAGGAAGGAAGGAAGGAAGGAAGGAAGGAAGGAAGGAAGGAAGGAAGGAAGGAAGGAAGGAAGGAGAAAAATAGGATCAAAGTCTTATAAAATTTTAAAATACTGGTTTTAATATTCTTTGGCCATAACTTCACATGGTATTTATTTAGGGGCTAGAAAGATAGTACAGAGATCAAGGCTCCTGCCTGGCACATGGCCAACCCTAGTTCAATGCCCTCCACTCCAGATGGTCCCCTGAGCACAACCAGAAATGGCCCCAATCCCTCTCCTGGCCAAAAAAAAAAGAAGAAAAAGACATTTTTGTCTTTGGTAAGAGCTGAATTAAAAAAAGGCTTTATTAAGAACAAAGTGTATTTATTTTCCCTCTGATAATATAACCCCGATGATTAAAAGCTTCTCCACTTTGCTTTTGTAACCACGCTAACAAAATTTGAAAACGTACCAAATACTCCACTACAGCTTTCTTGGTTGTGTCTAATTTTCCTCCTCCTGATGTACTACGATTATGTCACATACCCCTCTTGCAGGGATGCTTAATCTCAGTGGTGCAGACCTGATGGTTCAGTGCTCGGGCTGGCTGTGTGGTGTTGTCAGGGCATTAGGGGACCCCAGCAGTACTCAAGGTCACCAGGACCTGGTGTATATTTTACAGAGGCTCTTAGCACTTGAACTAGCTCCCCAGTTCTCACCATTTATTTGAGGTGCAATAAGTTCCTTTTCTTAAGCTGGGCAAAATAAAACGTTCAAGCTTTAAACAGAATCATTTTATGTAGTCATCATTTTAATAATGTATGACAGAGAGAAATTTTTATTCATACCATGTTCTGTGGGAGCTGATTGGTGAAGGTGATGCTGAATTTGCTCTTGTACTTCATCTTCTTTATCAAATACTTCAATATTCTGAGATTCTAAAATAGTCACAAGACAGAACTAAGGAAAAAACTAGACACTGACATACAACAAGATACATGGCATCCATTGATACTCATCTAAATGAGTTGGTTAATGAACTCTACAATTTGGTTTTTTTCCCTTTGTTGGAAAGAAACTATACTTGCCAATACAGTACCTATTAAAATACTGATTGAGGTTTTTAGTTTTTTGGTTTGACAGCAGAAAGTTAAGAAACTTCCCCATAAGATTTCAAAGAAAGAAAACTAACTCAGGTTCAGATTTTTATTTACAAAATATTTCACATTCAGAAGAAAAGTACTTAGTTTTTAAATAATATTTTTCATGCTAATAAAAAAAGCTATGAAGGACAAAGCTTTCAGAAAAAAAGAATCATAGATAAAATGTGGAAGACATGGCCAGAGAGATAGAGCAGTAGCTGGGATGCACGCTGGTTCCACTCCTAGCACCAGATGGCCTCCTGAGCATCACTGAGCACGATCTTGGTGGTCACTGAGCACCAATGAGGTGGCCCTGGGGGTCCCTAAGTAGTGCCACATCCTTGGACTTTGTCACTGACTTGGTCCCTGATACTGAACCATCTATCTGGTTGATGCAGAATCACTAAGCAGAGCCCTCTGGTCCCATGGGCACTGCCTGGAAAGCCTCTTCCCAGAAAAAAAAAAAATGTGGAAGAAGTCAATATACATTAACATACATGTCCAATCACTGTCTTTGCTGACAATCTAGGGAAAGAGACTCCCCACCATCCCATTGGTATGACAACTGGAGTGGCCAGGGTTGGCTGACCATTCCCAGAACTTGTCAGGTAGCACAATGGAAGGCTAATATTCTAACTGACAGTTCTTTGAATCTGAGAGAACTGTCTGACAGTTAGACTCACCGCCTCAAGTAGATGTAATGTGGAGAAGCTAGCATCCAGAGTGCCATTCCCAGACACTGTGGCGCAGATCGGAATACTAGGCTTATGGCCACAGGATAGAATCAGCAGATATATTGAGTGTTACAATTTCCTAACACTGCCTATGTCCAACAATAACATAAATGCTGCCACGTTAGACCATATGAATGACATCAGTTAGATTTAATTAATCCCGATGACAAAAAAACCAGAACAGGTTAATCTAAACTATAGGTAGGAAAAAGGGCATAAAAAATCCATGATAATCCATGATGCTGACCAAATGAAAAAACTCCTAACTCACAAAAAGTATCTTTGTTTCCATACATATTTATCTTTTGCAAACCCCGTACACACATTACCACATAATTATAAGAGCCTGCCAATCTTCACTCTTGCCTCATTCTTCACAATGCCCAGGTCAGCTTCCAAACTAGATTCCCAGTTTTATACATGCTCATGCCATCACCCATAGAGAACAGAATATGAGTGACAGAAATGGAGAGTGGAACACTCTGCCTCGCTGCTTTAACTCACATGGATTTGTTGCCTAGAGAGACGAGAATCTAACAAGAACACAATTTAGCTCAGCATGCCTCTCCAGAATAACCATTAGCAGCAGTGGCTCTGAGCCTATGAGGGCACCAGGATATTTCGTCTGTCCTTAATTTCATGATGCTCTCTCCCCCCCAGAAGAGAACGGGAGAAGCAGAAGCCAGACTGCAAAGAGTTCAAAGACTGAGCAGTCAATAAAAAAAAAAAAATCACATTGTAAACTTTTCTTTTGAAAGTCTGACCAGTAAGTAAAGCAAGACTGCAGTGATCATTTCTTGTTTGTTTTTCGGTCACATCTGGCAATGCCCGGGGACCACTTCAGGACCTGCTCAGAGGACCACATGGGTGCGAGGGATCAAACCCAGGTCAGCCACATGCAAGGCTAGTGCCCTACCCAGTATATTATTTCTCTCACTCCAGGATTATAGAGATGAAGAGGTGCCTTGTTGTCTTGTACTTAAATGGAAAATTTGTACCTATGTTTACAGAATGAGGGATAATCACAAGAGAAAAGCTTAAGACATAAACAGAGCAAAGTCTGGAGGGTAACACTCTGACTAAAGAAAACATTGACTGCCGAGAAATTAAAAATGATAAGCACTGACTAGAAACCAATGGGTAAAAATGATGTTTATAATATATAAATGGACTGGAGTGATAGCACAGCAGGTAGGTTGCCTGCCTTGCACGTGGCTGACCGAGGTTCGATTTCTCAGTCCCTCTCAGAGAGCCCGGCAAGCTACTGAGAGTATCCTGCCCACAGGGCAGAGCCTGGCAAGCTACCTGTGGCGTATTCGATATGCCAAAAACAGTAACAAGTCTGAAAATGGAGACGTTACTGGTACCCGCTCAAGCAAATCGATGAGCAATGGGATGACAGTTATACAGTGATACAGAATATATAAAGAATAGTATTAACAAAAAAAAATTTTAGAGTAGAAGTAAATAGAACATTTCAAATACTAGCTGTGAAACCCAAGATTTTTATAGACTTACTGCAAGGTAAAATGCAAGCTTCTGAGTCCAAGCGTATATTTTTTAATATGAACTCTTTCGTGGGGGCTGGGCAGTGAGGTTGGGCAATACCTGTGGCAACTAGGGGTAGCTTCTGTACGCTTGGGGGCACCATGTGGTGCTGGGGAACAAAACGGGGTCAACAACATACAAGGGAAGGTCTTAACCTCTGTCCTATCTTTCTGGCTCCCAAATATGCATTTAAAACACATATTTTTAAAAAACCAAGCATAGAATAGTTTTAGTAATTATACAGAAATTGGCAATGAATTTTTCTAGTATGAATTGAATAAAGAAAATCAGAACAATACATGGAAATTAAAAAGGGGGGGGAGGAAACCAGTATTCATTAGTAGAGTGATAAAATCAGGTACCTGCAACTGTACTAAGGACCAGTACTTGGTGGCTAGTAAGTATATGCTGTCATACCTAGCACGTCCAATAGGTGGCAAAATAAAACCAAATTTCTGAGAACTACAAAGTGGAAAAAAAAAAGTACAAATATCAGCAAAAGCTGGAAATGATAGTTATTGATTCAAATGTCATTTATCAACTTTTAAAAGATTTTAGGATTTGTCCTTCGATAGGCCATGGTCCTTGGATGGCCCGAGATGACTTAATGTAGTCGTGAAGACCTAAGAGAGGCCAGAAGGCTCAGAGCGTGGCTGTCTGGGATGTCCGCTCCAGAAAGGAAGCTGCTGCATTCAGAAGATAAGGAACCCAGCAAAAGATGACAAAAGTAAGTGTGATAGCACATCTATTTGACTTGTTTTATTTTATTTTGCTTTTTGGGTCACACCCGGCGATGCACAGGGGTTAATCCTGCCTCTGTACTCAGGAATTCCTCCTGGAGGTGCTCAGGGAGCCATATGAGATGCTGGGAATCGAACCCAGGTCGGCCTCATGCAAGGCCAATGCCCTATCCGCTGTGCTATCGCTCCACTCCAACCCCCTCTGATTTTGCTTTTAGTGTCTTATCCAAACCGGCATAAGAGACTCCAAAGGGGGACTGGAGAGAGAGAGCTGATGACTGAGTACCAGCTCGGAACACAGTAGGCTCAGGGTCAATCCCCGCAAGGCCTGGGCCCTAAGTACTGACAGCTGTGGCTCAACACAAACAAGCAAGCTAGATAAATATTATCACTATTGAATTTTGAAAGGTACCCCATCATCCTATAAACACTGTGAAACAAAGTCCGGGTAAAGTGTGACTCTGGAAAGAGCTAACTCAGGATAGCTGGTGACTGAGCAGCCCTGTCAGGACCAGACTTACCTCTGCTCTCGGGAACTGGCTCTTCCAGCCAAGGGTAGTTCTCGACCTCGTCCGGCAGCTCACGTGGCTCTGAAGCAGATCTTTCTTTAAGGCCTGCATTTTTTATTCACAAAGTTAACTTAAGTTTCCTTTCTTTCTTTTTCAACTTGTTAAACCAGGAAAAATAACCTCAAACACTTCAGCAAGAGGGCAAGTACGTAAAGAGGAGTTTTCAACATAAAACAATATATGAAAATGTTGATAGGCTTAAAATTGAAGGAGGGAAAGTTTTCTCTGTAACTTCACAGATACTTACTTGCCTATGTTATTAACTGTATGTGTAAAATACAAGGAACCCCCCCCCCCAAAAAAAAAACACTGTATACTCAAAAATATTGTAAATATAATCGTGTGAATATGACAAGAAAAGTTTAATGTGAGTTCAAGCTTCTCATGTTCTTGAAAATAATAAATTCCTAAGTCTTGCACTCTGGATTCAACAATGAGACAGCTAAGATGCATTTAAATTTTATTGTGTGGTGTGAATTCCATGTTTTTATTTACATGTTCTTTTTGAGATCATAGTTTTAAATGTAACAATAACACATAACACTCTGGACACAATTCAATTGTATTATTCCATAAGACCTAAGAAAATTCAAAAAACGTTGTCTATGTCTTAAGGAAAATAAAACATTACAGTAAATTGGCACACAATCTTGTTTTAACATCACATCGGTTAAGATTTATCACACTAAGTTCTTTTCCGTTCATACATCATATGTAGAACTTTAAAGCTAAACTATTTCTAGGATCTGTCAATTCCATTTACCAAATCCTGGACTCTTCATCACCCTTCTCAGAAGCTGTACCAAGAGTCATTACTAGAAGAGTGTGTGTGTTCTGGCATCCACCATTACAGTAAAACAGATCTAATATGCCCAGGATATTCTTAATTGTATCTATTGCCCCAGCTGAATTATTACAGTCCCATAAAGTTTCTCAATTTGAGTTAAAAAATGCTATTACAGGATCATTCTTCATGAATCTCATCTGTAACGAGTTTTAAAACTATACTTCATGGGTTCAACTAGTAGTAAAATATTCTGCACACCAAAAATAAGCAATATTTTTGCAATTCAGAAATACAATGATAAAATACCCCAACAGCCAGCTTTCTCTAAATCAGTTGGGAGTTACTTGTCTCTAAATTAAAACTGGGAACACATAGAAAACACTGGGATCAAATAAAAGCCCATCATGAGAAAATATCAAGCTGTTTTCTTTTCTCTGAAAAGTAGTATTGAATTGTAAATTTACTGATATCTGGTCACAGCTATTTCCCAGAGATGAAATCAACACCAAAATTAATAATATTACAAATGTCAAAACCAACCAACGGAGGAACATAAAAACACATCTCATTTCCTAGATTCTTATAAACTTTGAGAAAAAATTCAATAAAAACATTTTCACACTAATTCTTACTGTTTTGATAATCAATGCGGATTATAAACTTTTATTGTAGTATCTCAAAAAGCTTTTAGCTTCCTCAAACCATTTTACTTCATAAATGTTCCTCAAAGAACAGTAGTAATTCTAGGGCTCATAAGACCTCAGGCAAAGAAGCAACCATTAAACAAGAAAAATAAATATATAAAATGCCAATTTATAGTCATAGGAAAGGTATTAAAATTGCACTGAGAGTTACAATGATGCAACAGTATAAGGAATATAGTCAAGATTACTTTATAAAATGACCATTTGAAATTCCTGGGCCTGAATTTAAAAAATACCAACTCAAACTGGCCTGATCAAGGACATGTCCGATCTAAAATTCAGTTCAAGAGGCAGGATGTATCATTCTTAGCATTGGCTACATCCTCAGACTGTGACCAGAATGCTAGGTGCAAAGCCCCCCATTCAGACAAGATGACATTCAGAAGCAAAAGGACCACATTGGGCGGCTTCTGTTCCTCTTACTAAGCTTGAGCAAATCCTTTCTCAAAGCTCTCATCATTCTTTTTAGTTTTAGTAGTAGTAAACTGGGACCTATTCCTGAATTTGAACCCTGTCACCCTGTGTGCCCCTGGATGTATTCAAGATGACCTCTACACAACAGCCAAGCATTGAGCCAGACCCCGCCCCCCATTCATGCTTAGGAAGACCCAAAACAAAACAAAACCCTGGAAATTTCTCTCCTAAGTGAGCAAAGAAAAAGGATAATCACAGCTGCCCTATAGTAATTATCAAAGGTAAAAATACAGAACTAAAACAGCAGCAGCAGTCTCCAATTATTTTTGGAAAACACATGAGTTCCCCCAAAATGTACCTAAAATGTACTTTATTGATGGTTGGATGCAGCAGACAAAATTAAGAAATAAAAGGAAAAAGTTAATTTATTAAAAGTTAATTAAGTAACAAAATTATATTTATTAAAGTGTAACTTTGCCTTCAATTTTAATTAAAAATGACACAGGACCAGAGATGAATCTGTTGCTTACTGTAGTCTCCTATCTGCTTACAAACTATACCTAAGTGTAAGGGGAATGAATACCACTTTCATTCTACAAATAAGCAATTGTTCAAAGAATAGTAAATTGCACAGTGCATTCACTCAACAAATATCTAGCACCTTGTAATGTAAAGCATTGTTCCACAGGCAATGAATAAACAAAATCTCACCTCCCACAGGAAGGGAACAATTTGTAAAATAATATAAAACACTTTGAGTACCCTAGATGAGAAAAGAGTATGAGGAAGAGTATGGAACTGGGAATATCACACCCTTTGGGAAAGTGGGCAGGAGTATCTACTAATTTAATGAGGGAAAATACATTTACATGAAGAGGTTCCCAGGGACAACCTGACCCTGGGGAAGAGAGGTTCAGGCCAGGCAGGGAATGAAGAGGCCTTGAGAGGAAGAAAGATCCTGGCGACCAACCACTGAGGCCTTTACTCTGGGTGAAAAAGCAAAGTTGCTTCTCCTCAATACATACAAACTGCTTCCTCAACAAAATCTGGGAATTATAAAAGTATATCCTGAGCGATAGCACAGCGGGTATGGTTGTTGCCTTGCACGCTGGCCTATCTGGATTCGATTCCTCCATCCTTCTCGGAGAGCCCAGCAAGCTACTGAGAGTATCCCGCATGCACAGCAGAGCCTGGCAAGCTACCCGTGTCATATTCGATGACAAAAACAGTAACAACGTGTCATAATGGAGACGTTACTGGTACCTGCTCGAGCAAATCGATGAACAAAGGGACGACTGTGACAGTGACAGTAATTCTGCTTCACAGATTCCTAAGCTTACCCCAAGTGCTCAGTGCTTACTCCTAGCTCTGTGCTTAGGGTCAGGGCCCCTGTCAGTGCTTTGGGGATCCTATGTAATGCCAGGGATTAGATGCAGGGTCAGCTGCATGGTATGAAAATACCATTACCCCCGTACTATCTCTGTGGCCCCCAAAAAGCACCATTTCAAATGAGTTGATCAAATATGTTTTACTTATTCAGTGTTACGCAGATGGCAGAAATCTAAACATTATCTAAACAGAATTCCCCCAACTGTTATTAAAAATAAAGAAGGCATATTCAGGACTGTTACTTCTCCAGAAATAAGCCCACTAATATGCCCCTGAATAATCTGAAGTTAAATGATTTAAGAAATATCAATGGGAAGTTCCAAAAAGGCACACTGACAGTACTAATCCTCATATTGTTTCTGGCTAATATAATCAGCAAATACAGACCTAGGTAGGTATCCCAACAGTGGCGCTACTATTGTGCAAATTCTGAGATTTAGAGGAACAAAAAGAAGTACTATATGCTACAGCAAGAAACATTTTAGACCCAAGATTCTTAAAATGACCACAGATCGCTAAGGCAGATTTCGGGAAGAAGACAATATAAATCTCAAACAAGAAAAACAGTGTGGGGTGGGGGAAAAGTTTCTGAAGACTGCTCGAGGGATGCCGGGAAGATGGAAAAGGTTCATATTCATTTTAGCATCTTGCATCACAAGCCACTGTGCAGCTATCTGGACGAGGGGACCAAGAGGGCTGCCTCCGCATCCCACCTGGTAAATGCATATTCTTCAACTTGGATTCCCGGGAAGTACGAAAAGGGTATAAATTGGAACTCCTCAAACCAGTTTAAGATTTACCTGAGATCATTTAACCTGAGCAATACAGACACATTCACCCTTTTTTTTCTTTAAGGTGTTTTCCTTTTTATTATTACTCAAGTTTATATGTATATATGGAATATTTGAAATGTGTCGTATATATTTACCTTTAAACACAAACTGAACAGCTATTATTGTCCATGAGCAGGACACTGAAAAATCAGCCTGCAGTGCTCGCGCTTAGGATCCGAGAAGAGGTGAGTGTAGTGAAGAGTTGCTGGATTATGTAGAGGCATCTGCCATAGGAATGGAGCACGGGAATGCAGAGAATAAGCAGTACTAATGAGAGCTCTTTCCATCATTTTTAAATCACTTGTCCTGTCAGAGCATTTCGTGTGATCACTTGTAACCCTACTGCTTAGCTTAGTCTGATACACCCAGACACCTAGATTTGTTGAAAGAAACAATACATGAGAAAGAGTTGACATTACATGGATTTATGTCATTGCAAACATAACACAAAAATATTGAGTATGTCTTCTCAAAAGACAAGTAATGTTTGAGGCAAGGAAGAAATGACAGACCTCTTATAATGTATGCATACTAATACAGAGTGCTACATAAGATGAAACCTATTCACCGGGCATTTTCACAAACAAAAGGAAAACAGACTTTCTCCTCTGCGAGGCTTAAAAACTAAATGCAGAAGATAGAGTGCTTCTATAAAAGTGATCTCCAAATCAGTAATAAAATTGTATCCTAGTACTTATGGTTTACTTTTAGGTAGATGCAGGTATGAAGACAAAAAATGTGGACACTATTACTAAAGATTTTTTTTTTTCAGATTACCCCAAATGGGGGGTGGGGGGGAGATGGGGGAAGCCTGGGATGTCAGGAGGCGTAGACATAATTGCAAATAAGACCATGCAGGATCTATCAGGCTTCTCCTCGTGCAGGCACAGCTCCTCCTCTGGTGTCTGGTCCTTTGACAGAGCCTCTGCTTCACTTCATCGACCACTGAGCTGAACAGTAGGGAAGGAGATGAGTCCCGCAGCTGTACTCAGTCGCCATTTGGCAATTTTTCTTCTGCAAGTTTTTGTTGGTTGATTGCGGGGTGTTGGGAACCCATTCCCAGCAGCATGGAGCTTGAAGAGTCATGTCATATTGGGAAATGAATTCAGGACTTCATGCATGCAAGTCGTGTGCTCTAGCCCTTTGATCTGTCTCCTTGGCTTAGAACTTTTATTTATACTGATAGCACAGCGGGTAGGAAGTTTGCCTTGCACATGGCCGGCCCGGGTTCGATTCCTCCATCCCTCTTGGAGAACCCGGCAAGCTACTGAGAGTATCCCGCCCGCACGGCAGAACCTGGCAAGCTACCCGTGGCACATTCAATATGCCAAGAACAGTAACAAGTCTCACAATGGAGACGTTACCGATGCCCGCTTGAGCAAAACAATGAACAACGGGATGACAGTGCTACAGTACTACCCCGAAGAGGATTTTCAAGAAAATCACACTTTTTGGTTTGTTATTAGCATCTTCAATGTCCAATGAACAAATATTTCTCTTTAGAAAGAATCAGAGGCAAAAAATGCAAAGAGCTTAACAACAAAGTAACCCTAATTTACCTTCGTGTTTCTCACATGCCAATAATCTATTTTCTGAAGTGACTGATGAACAAAGGTCAATTCCCACAAGTTCTCGCTTTGAAATATCTACTTAGATACAACCCATTCAATTCTCTGTATCTGTATAGGTAGGGATGGGATGTGAAGTCCAGGGGAAAATGCACTGTATTCGGTGCAGGTGAAATGTAGCGTTATCAAGAGTTATCAATTCACATCACCGTCAGTCCTGCATGAACCTATTCATTTGCTCATCTGATTCCTTCACCTCATGTGGATTTCCTTCACCACCCAGCTTAGGCGCAGGCACCACCCACGTGACACAGACCTCCTTAAATTGAAGCTTTGTTTCCTCCAACCCACCATTAAATAGGATTAGGAGAAAACATGAGCCTGTCAGACTCCGCCTGAGGCAGGCAGCCTAAGAAGGAAGCAGCACTCGTAGAGAGCTACACCTATGCACTGAGATCGCGAAGAATCATGGATGAGGGCGCAGGGACCACATTCACCCCTGAGCCAAATGTGAAATAATTCATTTTTGCACATGTAAGCTAATTTGAAGGGATCACACATGGAAGCAATCGGATTCTAGAAAATAATTAGAAATTAAACTTCTAAGTATTAAAAAATAATTATATACCTAATATTCAGGAAAGAACAATGCCTTTCCCCACAGAAACACCATCACACTGAGATTTGCAAAAGCAAAACACTAATGATTCAATCTATTTTTGTGGATGGGTATAGAAGACCTTTAAAGACCAAAAGAATGTGTCTGTGTACAAAGTAAACTCTCGGCTTTCACAATCACACTGATTATTAAACAAAAATTGTACTGATTATTAAAAAAAAATTTATTAACTTTTTCTAACCTTGCTTTACAATTCATATCCTATGTTCTCATATTGTAGCAATGCCATTTAAATACCTAGCAGATTCTTAAGGCTTTATAATTTACAATTACATTTACCTGCCCTCTCAATTATCTCAGCAGAAAGAATGAATTAGTACCTAGTATATCCCTTTCACAAAGATCCATGATTTACATATTTTTTTCACAATCTGTTGATTGCATACAGGAATCACAAGTTGATGCTTCTAGTACTTTAGAAACTAGTTGAAACCTCTTGGTAGAATTATTACCAGTCTTACCAAATTATTACAAATGACAGGGAAACATGAGTACCAAGGATGTGCTAGCTGCATGCGTTATGCAACACCAGTTGGATTGCACAACCCCTTGAAGGAAAGATAGTGTTCTCCGTTTATAAAAGAAGAAAGCCAGCATTTCCAGGAAGCAGTTGATAGCGAGATAATCCAAGCAATCAATCTAGAGGATTATCACCAATGGGTATTAAAAAGAGAACAGTGAAGGACATAGGAGGAAAATAAAAAAGTACAGAGGTAGCCTAAGTCCCAGATTCAGTCACAAAAAAAAAAAAAAACCCACAAAACACCTTTAACCTTAAAACAGCTAAAAGTAAAACTCACCTCCTTGATTGTCCATGTTATTTTTAAACAAAAGTTTCTCTAGGGAGTCCTCATTATCCAAACAATCATTATGAGAAACAAATAACACAAAATTGCATGGCTAAGCCCATTAGAACACTATAAAATAACTTCTACCAACCAGCACAAAATTAACCAGCCTAGAATAATATTTGTGCTAATTTCTATCACTCATCATTGTGCTGACAGGGCACTGATACAAAGTAAAAAAAATTATATTGTAATTATGTTATAAAACATATGTATACATTATATATTTATTTTAAATATATATTTTAATTAAAATTAACTGATATTAACCATAACTGAAATGTAAAGTTAGTAACTTAGAAGTTATACTATACAACAATATATATCATAAAATCAGTGATGATGAAATGCTTTAAGAGAAATAATCAGGACTAGAGCGATAGCACAGTGAGTTTGCCTTGCAGGCGGCCAGCTCAAGTTTCATTCCCAGCATCCCATATGGTCCCCTGAGCACCACCAGGAGTAATTCCTGAGTGCAGAGCCAAGTGTGACCCCAAAAAGAAAAAAGAGAAAGAAAGGAAGAAAGAAAGGAAGGAAGGAAGGAAGAAAGAAAGAAAGAAAGAAAGAAAGAAAGAAAGAAAGAAAGAAAGAAAGAAAGAAAGAAAGAAAGAAAGAAAGAAAGAAAGAAAGGAAGGAAGAAAGGAAGGAAGAAAGGAAGAAAGAAAGAATCTAAATGAAGATAAAATAAAAAGATTCTTGGAAAAACTATTAGGCTCTCAAAAATTTCTTATAAAATTAAGCATCTTTATGATAGCGTGGACTGTGTGTGATATACTGTCATATACACAGTTTAAGGAAAATTGCACCTATAGTGTCATTTCTTTAGAATTCTAAGCATCAGAGTACAATTTAAAGAATATGTAAATGATACACTTACAGTATTAATGTTTAATTTTTTCTCTGCAGATTACTTGATTCCCAACTACTCCATTAAACTTTTGTTAGTTGACTGATTTCAAAAATGAAAACTTGGGGCTGGAGCAATAGCACAGCGGCTAGGGCGTTTGCCTTGCACACGGCCAATCCAGGTTCGGTTCCCAGTATCCCATATGGTCCCCTGAGCTCGGCCAGGAGTAATTCCTGAGTGCAGAGCCAGAAGTAACCCCTGTGCATTGCCAGGTGTGACCCAAAAAGAAAAAAAAAAAAGACACAAAAATGAAAACTTTTCTGATTTTTATGTTTTAAGTGACATCATAAGACAAAATACAAAAAAAAAAAAAAACCTACGCATTGTATTTAAAAGTGGACTAAAATACTACTACTAGCATAGTTTTAATTCATTAGTCATGACCTTATTTTATGAAATTTTCAGTTGAATAGCAAATACAAATGTAGCTGGATAAAATGTGAACTCAACTTCCATAAAAGACAGTACTAGCCTTTATTTACTTCAGAAAAGGGAAGGAAAACAAAAATCTTACAAGAAATTCCAGTTCACAGGTGTTCTTCAAAGGAAAACAATGATAAAACTAAATTGCTAAGTGCATTACTGAATAAATAGCAGCACAAAATGTTCATATGCTTGTGCTGATTAGATTATGCTAAACTTTTTTTCATTGTTTACTTAGAATTTACCACTTACTTTCTTTTGCTCCGAGACACTGACCCTTCAGAAGTCAGCTACAAGATTATCAAGTTTACAAAATCTTCTAAAAGTCTTAAGAATGCCTTCTGTAAAAGTTATTGTAATTAACCAGTGTCCAACAGGAGAGAAAGAAAGGAGAGAGAAAGAAGAGAGAGAGAGAGAGAGAGAGAGAGAGAGAGAGAGAGAGAGAGAGAGAGAGAGAGAGAGAGTGCCTGCCATAGAGGCAGGCAGAGGGTGGGGGGGGTAGTGGGAGGGAACCTGGGGACACTGGTGCTGGGAAATGTACACTGGTGGAGGGATGGTTGTTGGAACACTGTATGACTCAAATCCAATCATGAACAGCTTTGTAAAGATATACATCACAGTGATTCAATTAAACAAAAAAGTTAAAAAAATAGAGATGAAATTTAATTTCTACTTGGTAAAAAAAGTAATTGCAATTATCTAACCTGCAATTGAGAAAAAAAATAGAAACCTTAGCACTTGGTACATAAATTATCAATTTATCTAATAATATCTAATATCAGATTATAATTTTTAAATCTTGTGACTGTATGAGTGTCAATATCTGTTTTGCCTCTTATTCTTTCCAATTTTCTCCTAGAAGTATTCTTTCTCACAGGAAACGGAAGAACCAATAAATCCCCACTCCTTTATGCAAAGGACTCTATGAAGAATATCCTTTTTTTTTTTCCGTTTTGGGTCACACCCAGTGATGTTCAGGGGTTACTGCTGGCTCTGTGCTCAGGAATTACTCCTGGCGGTGCTCGGGGGACCATATGGGATGTCGGGGATGAAACCTAGGTCGGCCGCGTGCAAGGCAAATACCCTACCCGCTGTGTTACCACTCCGACCCCCAAATAATCAATTCTTAAGCACTAAAATGTCCACATATGATCACCCAGTCTAATCAAGTAACTCACATTCCTGTGAGGTATTTTTTTCTCAAAGGTATTTTTTTCTCAAAGCCAATCAATCTAGAAACTTTCTTTGCATTAAGATTGCTGATCTAAGAGCGTGTCTGGAGCCTGTGGACGGTTATCTCCTTCCGACGAAGCACCATCTTCACAGAGGACAGGTATGTAGAAATCAGCAGCCAGAATTGGAGAGAACAAGGAAGAAATGGAACTCAGATTCCACATCTATGCTCAGGATCAACTCACCTAAAATCAGTGTCCCTTTACCAGCCAGCCAAAAGGAGCCTCCAAACTCCTTCTGTTTCACTGTGTTCATAATTTTTAAAATAACCCAAAACTGACTAATCAGTACATGAAACCCCAAGTTATGGCGTGTTACAGATTCTTTGTGCTTGACCGCACTGCCTCACAACACTTCAAAATTTCATACCGCTCTCAACCCAGTAGGATCCTATAAATCTGACGGGAAAGTTGCACAGAAAGAGTAACACAAAAGGTGTAACTAGCACTAACTAGTACGGTAGATCCGCAGACACTGAACTAACATCATTGTGAGATACAATAATTATCACAAACTAACTACTCTCAATCTAAGGTTTGATAGTTCTATTTGCCTTTGTGTTGTAATAGACAATAGAAAGTAAATCCATTTGTGCCTGCAAATGGGCCGGCGGGGTGGTGTGTAGGAAACTGGGGACACTGGTGGAGGGAAGGTCACACTAGTGTCAGGACTACTGGAGGGACTGGTGGTGGAACAGTTCAAAGGCTTGATACAACAGTATAATAAACAACTTGGTAAATCACGATGCTATAATAAAAATACTTTTTAAAACAAATTCTTTGGGCCTTGGTACTGAGACAATGAAATGGGATTAGATCATGTGACATAATAGATCATGTATTATTTAGAATTTCCTCCTTTGTGTATGATTCTACTTAACTGAATTTTGGCCGACTAAGTATTTTTTGTTTGTAAGCAATAAAAGGTACGAGCATGCAAGAAAAGTACATAAGACTTTTAAAAACACACTTAGTTCAAATCGTTCTTGATTTGAAATATGCTTAAGACAAAATCTGTTAAGATATTCAGGGGAAAAGTGAAAATTTAAAAAATATTTATTGACGGGCAGCAATTCTGATTGCTGCAACAAACTAGCATGTCCTTCTCACAGTCATTCACTCCAGTTCCCTGGCATTCACAATTAGAGATTTAAATTTCCAAGCAAAAAACAGTAAAAATCATTTGCAGAAATATAACTCGTTGAAATCTCATTTTATTGTTTTCTAACAAACTAAATTCTGATCTCTAGTTAGAACTGAAATCTGTAACTTCTAAGAAATAGTAAACAGAGTACAATCAAATATGAAAAATTGATGGTATTCAATCAAAATAACTAAAAACTAGCAGATACAAAAATGACGAATAGTCCTGATTGAATTAAAGCATTTTATAACGATCCTGAGCAAATGTATCTTAAATAAGAGTTCTAATACTTTAATGCTAAATAAAATTTTCTTTTATTTATGACTATACCCAGAGTTCTCAGAACAGACTATCTGGCACATAGTAAACTTTTCCTGGATGACATAGGGAGCCTGGGGGAAGAAAGAGTGAGAAAGGGAGAGTCATGGAGGAATAAGAGGGAAAGGAGACAGAGGAAGACTAGAGGGAGAAGGAAAATCTAAGTCTGTGAGGGTTGGCATCCGACAGGAATCCGGGCTACAGCCTAGGGGTTGGGGGCTAGAGTTGGGGGATAGGGAGAGAAGGAAAACAGAGACAGGCATTTGTTAAAACTCAAACCTGTTAGTCTTCCTGCAAATATATACTACATTCTTATTTAATACCAATAAAAGTATTCAATGTGTTACACTGAATTCATTATACCCCATTACAATTCATATTATACAAATACATTTATCTGGATACATGAATAAGTTAATAAAATAGAAGTTATTATATCACATTTTGTTACATATTTATTTAAGCTTCATCCTTTAAACTATGAAGCATGAGAATTAAGTTTCAAAATAATTTCCTTGCTGAGCACCATAAGTTACACCGAATGGTTAGCTGTCACATTTCCCCCAACCAGAGAACAATACCAAATTTTTTATGTCCTTTAGAGCAAACTGTGACGAAGAATATAACTGTTTCCTGGGACGGTGATGCTAGAGTTGTTAGTTCTTTCTTTTCTGGTCATTCCCCTTCACTAGTTGTGTATGTTTGGTAGCGCTTCTACCTTCCTTTCTGTCATCTCTATCTTTGGATGACAATTTATTAGCAATGTCCTTTGCATTTGTTGTTTTTTTCCTATTTTCCTTTGTTTTAGCACTTTTATCTAGGTCCACTTTCTCTTTCTCTTTTTCTTTGTCCTTTTTACCCTTAGAAGACTCTTTCCTGGATATATCTGAATCCAAAATTTTCTTATCTTTCCGGTCATCCTGTTTTTCTTTCTTCCCCTTTTTTCTCTCTTCGTTCTTACTTTCCTTCTTTGACTTCAGTTTCTCTCCTTCCTTCTTGAGTTCTTCTTTAGAGAGTTCTTTAACTTTCAGGTTTTCCAAAGGAAAAAATGTTTATTGAAAGCATCTCTTAATTCACATAAAATAAACAGTACAAAAGCAATGCCTTTATTTATCTTCGCCAATACATGAAGCACTCATTCAAAAGGTGACTTTTAACCTACTAGTTTTAATTTGGCAAAAAACAGATGCTAATGTCTATAAAATATCAACAATAGGAATTGCTAAAAACTGGCTATCACATTTTTTCCAACTTGAAATACGATTTATCTTAAAACAAGGTTAGTGTGCAAATATTAACAAAATGAGTCTATCCACAAAGAGTAAATATGCAGTGTTAACTCATTTTCAGAATTCTAATAATTAAAGGAACACTGGCAACACAGAAACAAATTTTCCATACACTGAAAATATTTGTATCACAAAAATAATTTTAAAAAATTTGCTGCACAAAAGAAGTCCTTAAAATATTTCTGCTTACAATCCTAAACACAAAAAAATACATAAATTAAAAAAAATTAAATGCTATTTCATTTTCTTAGCTAAGGAAAAACCTGAAAATTTAAATCCATGTTCTGTATTATTTAAATGACAAGCAACTGTTTATTTTGTTACATTCAACTTCATATCAGTATTCCTTTAAGTATACTCTGTTAATTTAAGTAGAATCATTCAAGCAAACACATATGTTGTCCATGCTTTTAAAAAGGCAGGGCAAAAAAGCAGCTAGATGAAATACCATAGATGCAATCATGTAAGTTGAACAGAGCTGCTAAGAAAAGCCTGAAAAGCCTGAAATTTTACCTTCCTGCAACTTAATAGAAAATTTTTAATTGATTCATGGTGTTTACTACCGAATGTTGTATCTAATACAAAACCAGGAAAATCAAAGACATATAATCAGACATATGAAATCAGACATATAAAAATATGTCCGATCTTTTTGCCTATCAGATCTTGAAAAATTCAATAGCACAAAACATTATTCAATTCTTCCTAGAAGTAATTTTAAAATCTTACAAAACAACAGGAGAGCACATAAAGACTCAACCACTCAGGTGCTCCTTCTAGCTCAGTGCTGCTCAGAGAAACAAATGAGGGGAAGTGTGTGTATATATATATATGTATATACATGCATTTATATGTATTATATGTACGTATGTTTGGGGTCCACACCCAGTGGCGCTCAGTGGGCTGCATGATGTGCCAGGGATGGAGCCCAGGTCCGCTTTGTGCAAGGCAATAGCCCTACTGCTGTACTGCCTTCAAGCCCCTGAGAAACACAGGAGGTGACTGCAAATGAGGAGAGTGTGTGTGCAATGCTGCCACGTCATTTTCCGTATACAGTTCTTCAGACATTCAATATCTACATTTAACTTGCCTGTCTACATAAAAAGTGAAAAATTATACTTTGGGGCCTTTTTATTTCATAATTACTTTCATACGAATAAAATTGTAAATATTATTTTTCCCACAGAATTATTCAATATTATTTTTTTAATTTGCTAATCTTAAAATTAAACTATAAATCACTAACTATAAATTAAAACATAAAACTGCAATGTAGTGAAAATATCAACCTGTTAATCTTTTGCTAACTATATATACCAGTATGCCAAGCATTTGAACGCACAAGAATATTATCACTGTCACTGTCACCCCGTTGCTCATCGATTTGCTTGAGCAGGCACCAGTAACGTCTCTATTGTGAGACTTCTTGTTACTGTTTTTGGCATATGGAATACACCACAGGTAGCTTGTCAGGCTCTGAGGTGCTGCAAGATACTCTCAGTAGCTCTTCAAGAGGAGCGGATGAATCGAACCCAGGTCGGTCACGTGCAAGGCAAACGCCCTACCCGCTGTGCTAGCGCTCCAGCCCAAGAATATTAGAAGCTTATAAAAATGACCATGCACTCCAACCCCTTTCTAAAAGTTTTCTATTAATCAGGAAAAAAAGTCACAGGGCTGAAAAAATGCAGCTATAACAAAAAGTCATCAGCCTACTAAACAGCAGCTGACAGGTATAGTAAAAGTTATTTACTTAAGGAACTAAAAGAATTTATATATAATTAATATAAAATGTAAATAATGAATATAAAATGTATTAATATACTGCAATTTCGCTTTAATAAAAATAAAATATACATAAGCTACTTAATATTACATATTACTATTTAAATAATTAAAATATCATACAGAAACCTCCATACCAAATTAAGACTGCTCTACATTATCCAGATTATATATTTTTTATTTAGAAATTAAAACTTTTACTAAATATAAAACTAAAGCTTTTATTAAAAAAGTATCATGAGAGCTTTTCTAGAAATAAAATCAAATCTCTGATGAAGTTATTTCTTTCCAATAGTAATTAAAAAATTTAAACAAGAAAGGTTTTAGGTTGAAAGGTAGGATGTATGTGTATTAATATGTAAATCTTGACTCAATATATATCCTTAATTTAAAGATTAAATTTTGATAGAACGGAAATTCCTTAAAATTGAGATAAAAAATTCTTTATTGCAGTCTTGATAAAACTACCTATGACCAAAGGCACACCCCAAACCTAAAAGCAATAATATTTTCGCATTAGTATCTGCATTTACAAAACATATCTAGAAAATGTCATGCATTTTCAAGCATTAAATTAGATTCACTCAAGGCTCATTTGAAACACAAAAAAATACCTTTAGCCTTAGCTTTTCTCTTGGCTACCCCACCAGGTCCTTCTGTTGGTATTTACAAGATGAAAATAGGTTATAAACAGAAATATCAAGATAATTTTTTAAAAGACTGTAAAAGAGTTGAAAATGATACCTCTAATTTGCAAACTAAGCTAAATATCTTTAAAAACACTATAACATATAAAAACAATTCCTTAAAATTTTACAACCACACTTTTACTATTACAAAAAATATATATTATAATCAATCGACTTTTCAGTTAACTTCACCTTAGACCTGTAAGAGTCAACAGCTTTAGAAATACTTGATTATCAATGGAAATGGCATTTAGCTCTCAGTGAACCTGGAAAATCAATAAACTTCAGGGCACCAATTACTTGAACCATGAATGAAAAGACCCTGGATTCTACTTCTCTACACAAAATAGGGCATATTTTGACAATTCCAGGGGCCGGTGTTAGATCAATGCCTTTCCCCCCATCAATAGAAAATTTTCTTTATTAAAACAATTATACAAGCAAGGAAGAAGTATAACATTATGTAGCATCTATAATCTTCTACAGTCTTCAAGGAAAAACTTTGCAAGAGTTCTCTACTTCCTCTCTTGAAAAATGAAATTCTGATAACAGATTTACTTGTAATGCCCTAATAAATGTCAACACCATGTATTTCTCAGTATGCTCATTCCAGCCAGGTTGTACTTACTGTATCAATATTCCCAATTCTATCTTCTAGTCACTTTCATCCTGTTATATACTTATCTCTGAGTTAAATTCTAAAGTGGCATTATAAGTCAGCACTCCATTTCTTAGGCAGGCTAGAGCAGTGGGAGGTACGTGATAACTGATCATTTCCCGTGGGCAAGTCACCATGCACACAACATGTCACTTAGCAACTAAGGCCTAAGGGGCTGTCTCACAAAACCCCCTAACTTCTATTCTGCTGGAAGCTGTACAACCCAATCTACAAGAGTAAGAAAGCCATCATCACATCCCCATTTCTAGAATAAGATGTCTTTAGTCTCTGTTTTCAAATCTTCCTTCCCTGAATTCCTTCCTCACTCTTTCCTAACAGTTCATTTACATCAAATGAGAATGGCCATTTATTCTGGTTAAAATATCATTATTTTTCAAAAAAAATAGCCATTATGTCTTACCACTGACTACATTAAAAACGTAAACTGTTTACGTGACATGTCCAACTGCAAGATACATAGACATAACTATAATCTGTGTGTATGTAATTATTTTTCATAGAAAAAACTGGATTCTGAAAACAATATGAACATTCCTAACAAATCTAGGAATTAAACTTCCATTTCACCCAGTAACTTCCCTCCCTTGCATCTATCCCAATGACCCTAAAACAAAATTGAGAAAAGACATCTGCCTCCCTATGTTCCTTACAGCGTTATCCACAATAGCCAAAACATGGAAACAACCCAAGTGACCACGAGACTGAATAAAGACACTATGGTACATATACACAACAGAATATTACTCGGCCATAAGATAAAGTTATGAAATATGCTGCTATCTGGAGGGACCCAGAGAGTATACTGCTAAGTGAAGCTGTTCAGAGGGAGAGACCCAGAGTGGTCTCATGAGTGACCCATTTCTCTCATATGAGGAATATAAAGAAACATGATGGTGGAATAAAAAATACTCAAAGACAACAGAAACAGAGAACATGAGAACTGGTCTTCAGTAGAAAGCATGACACTTGAGGGGGTGGGAGAACAGGACAGGGACGGAGCATCATTTATGACAAAGGGAAGCATTCAACCAGGAGAAGAAGGAGAAGAAAGGGGGTGGAGGGTTATAAATAAAACCCTAGCAGCAACAACATGTAAGTTTACACTTTGGTTTACAGCACTGTTGCTGATAGGGTTTCAGTTATATCTAAAGAGCCTCTCCTAGAAGCAGTGGGAAGCAATGGGTGGGAAGCAAGGGGGCATTGGTGGAGGAAAGTGGACATTGGTGAAGGGATTAGTGCTGAAATGTTAGGTTCCTGAAAAATCAATCATAACTGATTTCACACTGACTAAGTTAAAAAAAGAAACACAAAAACTGGACTCCTAAACTCTATCAAAAACAGCAAGCCACCTTGCAAAATACCAGTTGTCAGTTGCTACTGACAACTCCCTGCTGAAATTTACTTTAAATTACCATTTATTCTCGTAGTACCAACTTTCAGACATGTGTTATGTAACAGCACTGAAGCATTGAATTAGCACCATTAAGGATGTAAATGCCCCTCTCCTAAAAGGTCTTTAACAATTCAAGCCCAAATTCTCATAATGTAAGCAGAGCAAGAGGAATCGAACTACCTCCCATTCTCAATTCCAATTGCAATAGTGGAGCAAAAAAAACACACTATTTATAAAAAAGCTGAAGTTAACTTTCATCATTAACAAGTCAAGATATTAGACCAGCATCAGATTAGTGAAAGAGAAAAAAATATATGTCCTTTATGTAAAACATTTCCAGTCTGGCCATAAATCCTTAAAGTGATACGTGTATATTAACAATGCACAACATACTACATAAAATTTCAAAATTACAACATAAATTAACCTTTATTGAACTCAAAAAGTTACTAATTCTTTCAATACTTGCTAACCACAATGATCATATTGAGTCTTAGGAGGAGGGAGTATGGGCATAATAAAAAGAAGAGGGCACTGTATTTGGAGAACAGAAAGTTGGTAAAATGCCTCTACATAATAAAGAAGGTCAAGGGGCTGCAGAGCTAGTATAGTGGTCAGGGTGCTTGCTGAGCATGCAGCCGATCCAGGATTGATCCTCGCATATGGTCACCAAGCCCCACCAGGAATGATCACTGAGCACAGAGCTTAGAGAAAATCCTGAGCACCACTGTGACCAAAAAAAAAAAAAAAAGGGGGAATAAAAAAAAAAATCCAGTAAATCCAATGTTCTAGAAAACAAAAGGGTACTTTTAGGTAGGAAGGCATGGATAAGAGACTAGCATTGGAAAAGTAATGATTTAGGCATTTACCAAATGTCCCGAAGGGTGTTCAGATTATTCTTTACAAGCAACAGTGATCAGTCATATTACTGTTGAAACACAGTGAAAATGAAGAAACACAAATTCAGGCCACTCATGAGGCCTCTCTTACACGTTCTCAGAAGCAAAATTGCTGATACATACAGAATTAATTTCCCAAGATACTGATGGAAAGAAAAAGATTAAGAACATAAAGGATTCAATCTGTGTGTGCACGTGATTTGAAGATCAAAGGAGACACATGTCTATAAGAAAAAGAAACTGGATTAGTGTAAGATGAAAGAATGACTAAGTCAAGGTTATCTTTAGAGAAGTCAGAAGATGACTAAGTCTGAAAAGATGACCAAGAGATGAAACAATGATTCAACAAAATTCTGATGGCAAAGAAATGTCAAGCATAGAGATATGAAAATAATGAGCCCAAACTAGAGCTGAATATCCCAATAAAAAGAAGAAAGTAAAAACACCTCTACAGAAGACTAAAATTACTCTGAAATAAGGAAGTAAATGGAAATGGGTTTTGAATTATCTTCTCAGGACAGTAATGATCACAGAATAATGAGCATCCCATAGAAGTTTGAGTGAAGTAAATTTGGAATAGCTCGTTTTCCAAAAATGGTGGAGAAGGTGCCAATGTTCATCCAGAACTGCCAACTCTTAACACAGAGGAAAGGTTTGGGAAAGTTCAGAAAGCAGCCACAGGAAAAACAAAACATGATAAGTATACAAGAGACCTTCCCTTTATATTATTCCTTATTCTAGGGAGAATTAAACTTGTATCATCTGTATCAGTAATTGATGTGAGCTACAGTGTCAAATAAGAAAAAATATGTCCGAATTTTCTCTCTTTATCACCAATGCCATGTTATAGGGAGAATAAAAAGGATAAACTCCATCGATAAAATTCATGAAAATACAGTAAGTCACTGAAAGTCTCTAGTAAGGAAAAAATTTTATCAATATAAGTCTGAAAAGGGAGCATCTTTTATAAAAAGATATTTACTTTGTTAGAAGTTATATGGAGAACATGAAAATAAAATCTGAAGACAATCATCAAAGCACTAAAATGTGGTTAGAGTCGAAGAGAATAGCAAAAACCAAGCAATAACCATGACATTTACTTTCTTTTAATTTTGATGCTTTTTAAGTGCTTTTTAACAGTTAACAGCTTTGTTACTTGGAAATTTTTACCAAGAAATTTGAGGGAAAATAAGCAGATCTTATATCCAACCCTTACAACATGAAGGAGCTGCCAAAAGCTTTATTTTTGGCAACTGCCTCTGAGTCACTATGCCACAAACTTTTTTTTCAACAAGAAACTTAAATGTCTGACAACTGATCAGATGTTAAGTTCTATCACATACAATACACATAATTTTATAAGAGCAGTTCTGTTATTGAAACCCAAGCAGCTACAGATTTTCAAAAGTGGATCATAGATTTATTAGGCTGGACTCTGCTCACACTTAGGTCATTTCAGCCACTCCCATTAGCCTCCATCAAAAGAGTGAATCACTCAGAGCCATTTTTCATCATCTTTCTTCCACACTGGAACATTACAATATCAACAATGACAACAGAGAGCAAAAGAGGACCCAGATCCTTCAAAGGTAAAAGTATTGATCGTGAGTTAATTCTCTAGCTAATAACATTAAGTAGATATGCTTTAAGAATAAAGAATCAAGTACAAGACAAAAAAAAAATCACTCAGTATTCCATTATGGATAAAGTATCTGCACAATTTCCACTGGTAGCGAGGACTCGGGACTTTAATAAGATAATTTAATAAGATAAGAACTTAGAAGACATTTCTTCAACTGACTTACCTCCCCCCTCACCTCCGCATCCCTCTCCCCCTCAGATCCCAGGATAAATCCTGGCTGAACAGAGCTAAAGCACAGAACTGAAATTCGCAGAGTGCCACTTAGTTGATCTTGGACCCAAATCCAGGAAACGCAGCTGCTGTTTCGGTTGGACAGAAGGCAGTGCCACACGATGAGGAGAAAACACTACCTTTGAACACAGAGCATGTCCCACAAAGGCCATTGGTTACTCAAAGCTGGAAAAGCAGAATAAGTACAGTACAAGAGAAAATTCAGTAACTATAAATAGTCCACGGCAGACTACAATTCGGCCTTTTAAAGTAAGCTCCTAAACTTAAAAGATCTAAGCTAGGAAAACAGAGTAAAAAACATAAAAATTTTAAAGAAGAATTCTGAGAACGAAGAAGCATAATAAACACAAGCAAATTTGATCAGTTTCAAAATATTGTATACCAGTTTTTAAACAGCTTTATTTTCTCCCATCAAAAGGAGACTTATGCACAAATTGAAGGAAGTCACAGAACTCAGGGGTTCACCAGCTACTTGGATTTGACCTTCCTCAGAGAATTTTTGAGGGCTGAATGCAATATACGAATGCAATCCATCTTGTGTCCATATTTTTCACTTGCAAAAATGAAGCATAATTAATTTCTGTACATAAGTTTTTCATTAGTATATGACAAAAAACAGAACTTGATAAGAAGTTAATGATTCCAAACACTTTTAACACACAAATTATTTACCTCTAGTAAACTGAGGCCTCTGGAGTTAGTAGCAATTATATACATGTGAGGTTACTTTAAAAGATACATTTAAGACATGGGCAAGGGAAGTTTATGGGGAGTAAGGCTGAAGATGGCTTTTTTTTTAACTTAGTAAATTTTGGTATTTCATAAAACTCAAAGTGCAAAATAAATACCTTATGGATATAGACAACTTACTATGTAAGTTTTCATAAAGATGATTAAACCATACTCATTTGTTCCAGAACACTAACATTTCAAAATAAGAAGCTTCTATCAAAAACAAAAATAAAAAGAAACATAATTCTTAAATAAGGAAAGACAAACTCAACTTTTAATAGCTGTTTAATCTTTAGATGTCCAATATGCATATTCAAATGCAACAGCTGCTTCCAAGTGTTCCTTTCATTATGTAAGGTTAGCAATTGAGCTATTTCTCTAAAAAATGAAAATTCTGAGAGGAGAAAACTGATGGACTTCCTACACCCTGATCGAGACTTTAGCTTTTGGCCTATCATTTTGATAAGCTACAGAGTAATTTCCACAAAATAAAAAACTATACTTGCTGATTCCCTCCGAGGGTTTAAAAAAAAAAAAAAGCATGAATAATTCATTTACTGAAAGCAACTTGACTAAATCTAAATAGCCAAGGAAGCAATAAATATTTGAAAAGTAAACATGATTATTATTAAATGAAATGCCAAAATATGCAAACACTGTAATATTAAGCTCTATGAAGCAACAAGGCTAAATTAAGTTTCAGAAATACTCAGAGATTTTAAAAAAGGAAAAAGTGGGATGGGGGAGGCAGTAGAGTGTGTAAGGTGCTTGCCTTGCACACAGCCAACCTGGGGTTCAATCCTTGACACTCCATATGGTGACCCAGGTTCATAAGTAGTGATTCTTGAGCATCCTTAATTTGTTGGTGTGCCCCCCCCCCAACAAATTAATTAACTACAAATAGAAGAAAGAGGAGAGAAAACTAAAGTTCACAAACTTCTCACATTTTAGCTTTAAGAGCTTCCTTAGCTTCTGAAAAGAAATGGAATCTCATTTAAGTAGAAGACTGATAGGTATATGGCGAATGCAACTGGTTTTGTGATCATTAGAGCAAGCTCGTTTTAATGATCAAAGGACAAAAGTTTTAAGATTTTCTAATAACAATTTAATGCCTAAAAAAGAATTACCACTTTAATAAACTGAATATACAAATCTAAAAATCATGCTGTAACTAAGCCAAAGTTAATAGCCAACTGATAATGAAATAAAGGAAAGTCTAGTATTTAGAATGAATAATTTTAATATGTACATTTACGATACATATTTACACTTTTCCTCCTGAATAATATACCTGCTTTAAAAAAAATACAAATTACTTTCTCTGAATGTATCTTTGTAAATAAAATTAAAAATAACTTTTGCTTTCGTAGACAAATAGACAAATGACAATGTGAATAAAATAATTTTACTACCCTAAGGCAATTACATAGTTATTTTAAGTTACTTTAAAAGCACCATTAATACAGAATTTTACACTGAAAAATTAACCTGACAATCAAATAACCCTAAACAAATTACAATACAAAGTACCAGTTTTATTAAGAATGATCATTTTACACATCAGTTATGTTAAAGATGAACAAAGAAGCATCTATAAATCATGCTATAGATATTTTATAATCAACTCCATTATAATCATCTTAATAGTATGTTAGAAAGACAGGCATCCAGGTTAATCACAAAACAACTTGCTATTAAGTTTCTATAAAACTTAGTTGAATACAGAAATTGAAACAAAACCATACAGAAACCAATTATACCACTAAGAACATTTTTCTCAATGTACTTTGTAGACTACTCCAAGGATGAGGAATGACACTTCCATCAACAGACTAGGGGGCTGAGCAGGTGGGGGGTGGGGGTGGGGCCCTGGAGCTGTCCTAGGAGAAAGAGCACATGGCTGCCTGGGAGAAGATCACAAGTGCCCCATTGCACATCAGGCCCTGGGTGAGCAAGGGAAAGAAAGAAAACGGAGACTGCTTCGGGTTCTCATAAGCCAAGGGCTTCGGTCCCTGAATCAAAGTTACTGGTTATGTAAATCCAAAATGACACAAGTCTTTCCCTGAACCCCTTCATTCTGTGACGTACCATCAACACCATCTGCAGCTTCGCTTTCTTCTTCTTCTTCTTCTAGCATTTCAAAAGGAGTCATTATATCATAGAGAAATGAGAGGAAACCATAAAACCAATCTGAACTTTCCTCTGCTAAAATATTAAGGACTTCCTCAAGAGAATCAATATTTTCATTACTGCCATCTTTGGTCAGGCCTACATAAGAATAAAGGAAGAGAGAAAGAGAAAACAAGGAGAGCAGTTAGGTGGAAAAAAAAGAAAGCGAGGAAGAGTGACTTCACAAAGGAGTGCATCATGGTCACAGACGTTTACAGAAGATATTTTGAAAAATAAAGAAATTGATTAAGATGCACACCTTACAATCAACTCTCAATCATATGTATGAAACAAAGCAAGGCACACTCTGACTCAGACTCCCAATCCTACCAGCCCCGAACCAGTTTTGCCTTGAAATCTACACTCCAAAGCTGAAAATGATCAATCAGCCAAACTCACTAATGCTAATAAGAAGAGTAAGTAAAAGCAATGTGAAGGTAACAAGTGGCACACTGTGACAACCTTCAGATGCATTCATTTACTGACAGCTATTATCGAGAGTTGATTATAGAGTTTTACATATACATTCATATACATATACATCCAAATGTTCATTGAAAATAATGGTTCAGTTCCTGAAACTTCTCTCCGCACCAGGATTTACTTGGGAAAATCTGGAATTGTATGATTAGCAGTATTACTGTTTCACCTCCACTGACTGATATGAATGCATTCAAATTATGTTATAATTAACCTGTTATGTTATGAAATGTGATATGTCTATAGTGCTCTGGCTACTGACTCATGGTCTTCCAATTTTTTTTCTTTTTTTTTTTGCCACATCCAGCAATGCTCAGGGGTTATTCCTGGCAGGGGTTGGGGAACCTAATGGGAGGCTGGGGATTGAACCCCAGTCAGCCACGTGCAAGACAAGCACTTGCTGTACTATCTCTCCAGCTCCAGGATCTTGTACTTTTAATATTGAGACATCTATTAATAACAATTCACTCTGCTGTAAATATGAAATATGATCAAGTCCAACACTAGTCATATGCAATAGGAACATTCCAACCTGTTCTCTCCCCATCAGTCCACGAAATAAACTTCAAAAACCTCTGCTGACTGCTGTTTCTAAATACCGATGCGCAAACAAACAGGCCACCTCTATGATTCGGGTTCTCCTAAGCCAACGGCTTCGGTCCCTGAATCAAAGTTACTGGTTGATGAAAAGAAAGCAACATTTATACTGTTTCCATCTTTTTTTTTTCTGTGAAGAACTAACTTTGAGCAGGAACGTTCTCTTGACTCCTGTAGGTATCCAAGTCCACCAATAGTGCCAAGCTCTAGCAAGGCCCACAATTCTGAGAAGGAAACAACAGGGTAGAGGTTTCTGGCTGTAAGAAATATAAATATCTGTGATTTCAGAAAGTTTCAAATTTTGACCACCTAATACAGAGGTTTAGCAACACGCAGAGTTTCTCCACAGAGTGTAATTAATCCACAATCAAAATTAGCAGGAGTACTAGTATAATATTAAAGAATATAGTGCATTTTCTCCACACAGAACTATATCAAGTTCTTCTTTCTATGCGCATGGGAGCTAAAGAATGCAAATTGCAGTTGGCACCTCAATTATTTTCTCAAGAACCTGTAACTTTTATACACTGAAGTTGACAGCTGACAAGTGCTATGAACAGTGATCTGTTCATACATAGTCTCTATGGGAATAATAGTTCCTATTCTTTTTGCCCTAAAGCACTATAGCTAAGTACCTGGGATAAACATTTTTATTTTTCTCCATTTTTCACTGTAATAGCTCCAGGTATCAAATATTAAACATAATACATCACCACCCTTCAGGAGTGACAGGCTGAAGTGAGCAACAAATAAACAAGAGCTTCAACACAACTACCTTCCCAACAACTATGTTCTCTTCCACCTTCCTGTGAATCTTAAGACAAAAGAAAGCAATGCCAAACGAAAATGAGAATATGTGACATATACCAGCTCCTTAACTTAAAGGACTAGGTCTACACCAGAGTTTTTGACTCAGCAGGGTTCAGTCTAGTCTGTCTTCAGCTCACTGACGTCTGTGCTGTCCAGTCACGAACATTCATCAAGACTCATAGAACTGTTGACTGGTTTCCCCTCTGTTGTACAGCCATTTCTGGTAGGATGCCAATTACGTCCTAGTCATAGGACAAAAGGACAACCCTGTAATCCTTAAGTGGTGCTACTCTAGGCCTCTATTCCTTCAGGTTATTTCCCTGTTGATCTTATCTGACTTTATGCATACTGATCTTATCTGATTTTATAAATGTATAGATCATACTAAAAACACGTTTTCCAAACCATGCCTTGGTTCACCACAGTTCAAACCAAAATCAAAGATACTTCCCCATCCCCAAATTAATTTCGCCACAAAAGTAGGAAAGCAATGTGAAAAAGACAGAATAGTTTCAGAGTTAAGGGTGAGGGCCAGAAGGAATCAAATAAAAATAATCTTGATTATTGATCTTGATTTACGCACAGATGTTTTTCGTTTTTTATATTTCACATGGAAAGTTTAAACTTTTCATCAAACTAATGTGAAAGAAAAGTAAATATGAGTGTTGTATATTTCCTCAAATTGATAAGATTAAGATTTATGTAGAATTGAGAAATCAGAAAGTAACAGGAAATAAATACCCTCTGTGACAGTTCAACAGATCTCAACTATTAGTTGGAGCTAGTTAATGGTCTCCCATTTCTGATTTCCTAGTCTATCGCTTCCTATGGACCCCCCTTTGCCTTGATCCAAAGCCCTTGGTCCTGAGCTACCTCTCTAATGAGAAAACTTAAACAGAGAGTCTGGCTTCTTTGGGAGTGCCTACTCACTAACTATACATAGTGCACTAATCTCTCCAGACCTCAAGAACATTGCCAGGTTCTCACTTTCCAACCATCTGCGCCACTAGTGGCCTCAAAAACTAGAAAAAATAACTGCAGCCATACATTCATTTCCAATTAAGAAAATTATGTACTTTATGTAGAAAATTCAAACACTGTCGATGTGTGAGTCTGACACCTCATCTGTGGCATATTTCAGCCGCAAATTCTCTGTGAATGAGGACAAGTAAAGAAGTTCATCTCAGTCTTAGTACATGAAAGAGCCAAATTACCAAAATGAGCACTGAGATGAACCACTCCTGGTTCTCCCGCTATATAACAGGTTCTTACAAGAGGAAGAAGTTATGATCTGGCCCTACTAATTTTTCCACATGCAAATGGCAATGTTCTGTGTTAAAATTAATTTCTTAATAGTTGCAAAAAAATTAAAGGAAAGAAACTGGAATGAAAATACATTAAAAAGCAAATGATGAACAGTTTTATATGAAAGTAAAATTGTATAATAGAAATGACAAAATGCTTAAATGTTTCGTAGTTGGCATTTTTCTACCTGACAGACCTGATCTGATCGCTGATTTTATGCCACCCTCTCACCCACCCCAATTCAAAATAACTTTGGAAAGAAGGAATAGTACTTTTAAAAATTAGGAAAGTTGGTCTGCATAGTTATTTTAAAAATAAATACAAAGCGTGGGATTTACCCAAAGGAGGAGGGAGACAGCTCAGGAGTCAGGGGTGCATGACTTGCACACACAATGCCTCGAGTTTGTAGTGCCAGAGGGCACTACACTGACCCTCAAACCCCACTGAGTAAGCCTCAGTGCCCCACGCAACTCGGTCCAGCAACACTATCACCAGGGCCTTAAAACTGAACTGTCCAGCCTGGATGGCTGAGTATCACACACAAGTGTCCCCTGACTTCCCCCAACAATGAACTGCCATCACCAAATAAATAAGAAAAAAATCTTTCCTATTCAGAATTCATCATTTAAAAGCAAAGCAAAAGCATCACTGTCACTGTCATCCCATTGCTCATCAATTTGTTTGAGCGGGCAAGCAGTAACGTCTCACATTGTGAGACTTATTATTACTGTTTTTGGCATATCAAATACAATACGCCACAGGTAGCTTGCCAGGCTCTGCCATGGGGGCACGATACTCTCAGTAGCTTGCTGGACTCTCCGAGAGGGGTGGAGGAATCGAACACGGATTGGCCTCGTGAAAGGTGAACGCCCTACCACTGTGCTATCGCTCCAGCCCAAGTAAAAACATAGAGTAATAAAACATAAAAACTCCATTAAGGTAAAACAGGCAAAAAAACATCACGAATAAGTTCTTAAGAAGCAACAGTTATTCCCACTGAGCACTAGTAAGAAAATATGAGCTACAGTCAAAATTAAGAAACTTTTTTATATTTAATCACAATTGAAACTCCATTTTTTGTATGGAGGCAAATTAATCTGATGAGAAGTTTTATTGATTATAGAGATGGCATGCACTTTTTTTATACCATAAAATGTATCCAAGTTTATGTGTAAAGGAAGAATTTCTTTGTGCCAATTTGAATTTCCAATTAATCTTAGTGTGCAATATCATGCCATCTTCATTATTTTTCAAAAGATGTTGATGAAAAATAGTCTTAATACCTACTATGCTACAATTAAAGAACACAAAACAGAAGTGTCCCGCAAACAAATCTATCTCTCATCTCAAGTTAAGTTATATAAAATAGGCACACTAAAATTAGTAACAGCCTTCCTGGTAAGAAAGCATATAAAAAGAAGGGGGCATAGAATATCTTTATTTGGCAAGTAATCCTGGTTATAGAAAGAGAAGAATCCATGACTTTCAAAATACAGAAACCCTACCATAAATTGCTAGTATGTATTTTAATATTATCTTTAAAAACATATGGGGCATTTTAATGTTTACTACCACTAATTATTATATACTACTATAAAATGAATTTATGTAAGCCTTTAGAAATTTACAATTTTAAGAGGAAGTAAATGATGTTAAATGATGCTTGAAGAATGGCAATAATAACCATATCTGAAAACAGACTAGGAAATTATCTCTATATTGTAAAGTTAAATTCAGAATATTAAGTGCTTTAATATGAAATTATTATAGCTAAAGTATATGTACAAAAGCTTTAACTTTATCCACTTAGAAAAGTAAACTAAACTTATCTAAGCCATTTAACATTGCAAACAAAATGTTTGATTTAAATAAGAAAATATCATCCATAAAATGTATGTAATCAAAAGACATTATTAAAGCAAAAATATTCTTTTATTTCCACATTCTACCAACACTAATAGTAAATAAAATGTATACTTGCCTAATAAAACCTTGGCATCTTCCACATCAAAATCTCCATCACCATCAGCATCATAAATTCCCAGTTTTCCTATAACAAGGAAAAGGAAAATGGGGAACAAAAGGGAACATAAATGTGAAAGTAGTACTAAACATCAACTATAATATTATCAACTGATATAATTCATGATTTGTCATTTAACCCTAAAAGGCAGTACCAAATAAGAACTTTAATTTATAATAATGGGCAATTCCCTTTGGAAATTCAGGAAATATTCACATAACAAACATAAGAAACAACTAAAAGAACATCTTCTTCAGGGTTTAACATTATTCTGCTTTAATTATTTCAGAAGAATCTACTGCTATAATGCAAAAAATATTTCAGGCAAAATTTCTGGCATACCAGAAATGAACCAAACCCCCCCCAACTATCAATACACTGCTAGCAGTTAAACGAAACAGTCTGATGTGTCAAAGGTATATACAACATCAATGCTCAAAATACTATGCCTCAAAGACTATGTAAAAGTACTAAAATGTGGGGCTGGAGTAACAGTACCCCAGCAGGGAGTTTGCCTTGCATGTGGCCTGCCTAGATTTCATCCCTGGCACCCCTAATGGACCCCCAAGTCCAGCCAGGAATGATCTCAGCGCACAGAGCCAGGAGTAAGCCTTGAGCAGTGCCGGTGTGATCCAAAAACAAGCACCAAATAAACCACAAAAAGAAGGATAACAATGTTATGTTTTACAATGTCTTACAACAGAAACATCATGAATCAAGCTTTGGATTAATAAATAAGAGTTCCAGAAATAGTATTCAAAACTGGATTTATAAAATTACAAAGTCATTATACTTTAGCACTGGCTATCCATTACTAAGAAAAATAATGCTTAAAACAGATTAGCTAATGTGACAGTACTACCATACCCTTTTGTCTTCCAGAATAACAAATACGCATTCTAAGACTTTACTGTTGAATTACTTAGGAGCACTGCTATTTTTTTTAATTTAGCATTTCAAATGTAAGTCAAATATATCTAATTTCCTAAAAAATTTCAGTCAATATGATTTATATAATTCACTAAACAATCATTGAAGAAACATACTAATATACAAAGATACACAAATATAGTGTTAGTACTGTATATCCAATTGGCAGCACTATTACTATTTCTTTAACAAAAAGTAAATTACAACACCGTATAAAAGTAGGTGGAACTTTGCAGTAGAAACAACTTTTATCCTTCCTCTGAATTTTTGTATTACTTGAGAAAATACTAAAGGCATTAAGCAGAAGTCTGACATAGCACATTAATAACAAAGATGATGGTTACAAGAGATTAAAAAGCTTTTCTTATTCCAAAGAAAACTACAAAGCTCTCATCTGCACATAAGGGCTTACAGGTAGCACAGTTCAAAGAGCACACACACACACACACACACACACACACACACACACACACACAAGAAAATACTGTACCTTCTGACAAATATAGAAGCTTAGAGGTAGCACAGTTCAAAGAGCGCACATACACACACACACACACACAAACACACAAGAAAATACTGTACCTTCTGACAAATATAGAAGCTTACAGGTAGCACAGTTCAAAGAACACACACACACACACACACACACACACACAGACACGAAAATACTGTACCTTCTGACAAATATAGAAGGAAAAACTGGTCCTACCACTTAGGTTTTCTGATGCAGATGATAACTAAATTGGAAGTATATAAGGATAAAGCTATAGAAACTAAAATAAGTAGTCTTAAAATCATCTCAATTAGCCTACCTTGAAGTACCTCTGATAAGTTATAACGGAAGTCCTTTGCTTTGGCTGCATGCATGCAAAAATATGAAAATTGTTACTTGTGTTCAAATGTACATATATCTCAAACCTGTTTTGCTTAATGCTATCACTAACACCGTAGCACTATAAATCAATAAAGGAACATATCTAGGCAGAAATACGTTTGCATATTAAAATTCTTTTACTAGTCTATCCAAAGACACTTTCCTTAGAGAGTAAGAGTGGGAAGATGCCAAGGTAAACAGAACCTGCAAGCATGTTCTAGTATTCTTTGCCTTTTTTATCTTTTATGTATTTAGTTTCCCAAATGACAGCTGCAACCTAACAAGTCAAACACAAGTACAGGGCATTCTATGTAAGAAAGGAATCATTCTACTCAGTAATTTTCAGCCATTTTACACCTGTGAAACAGCTCTGGTCTCATTCTTCCTCTATAGAGTACTATGCATTTTTTTTTTTCTAGTAAACATGGACCCATCTTTCACTGCATTACTAAAGAAGGCCCTTTATTCACCATAGCAGTAAGTGCAAACAACTTAAATGCCAATGGCTGTTGAATGCATACACAAAATATGGTGCATCCAAATATCATTCAGCTGTAAAACAAAATATGCAAAACAGCAGATACAAGGGGCAGATACATACTGTATAACTCATTTATAAGACAGGAATAGAAAGTAGAACTACAGGCAGAGAGAGGAGATTAGTGCTTAGCAAGAGACTGAAGGCGGGGAGACTAGGTATTTGGGGAAAGAAGATAATGGAAATATTCTAATGAGATTGTTAACATGAAATGAACAAACTGACAACCACTGAGCGTGCAGTTTTGTTCTTTTTCCTTTTGGCGGGGGGTCTGGGCCCCACATAGTAGTGCTCAGTGTTTACTCTGAGATCTGTGCTCAGGGGTCACTTCTCTGTGCCCAGGGGACCATATGGGGTCTTAAGGATTGCTCTGTCTCCATGAACTGTCTATCTTAAAAGACTGATAGTAATGAATTTTAAGCTCAATACTTTTTTCAAAAACTGAAAGTGCAAAAAACTATAATTCAAAAATGGTCAAGAGCCATTCATACATGAGGGCTGGAGAGATAGTATAGCACGTAGGACACTTGCCATGAACACGTCTGAGCCGGGTTCAATCTCCAGCACCCGATATGGTCCCCAAGCACTGCCAGGAGTAATTCCTGAATGCAGAGGCAGGAGGAACCCCTGAGCGTGGCTTGCTGTGACCCAAAAGCTTAAAAAAAAGACATTAATGCAAAAGTTAATGAAATATTAAGTGCTTACAGGAACAGAACAGGCAATAAGAAGTGTATCTACCAGGAAGAGCACTTCAAATTCCTCAGAGAGCACACAGACCTACTCACTCACTTACTTCCACGCATACTTATCTCAAAGGTCACAGGGAATTACACTTTGAAAACACTCTCAAAGTCTTGAAAATGGTGTTTATTGTTTATGATCCATAAATGGGACCTCAAATAAATTTAGTGGCTCTCATCAGTACTTTTAGTTGATAATTTAACAAAGCAGAAATGAAACTAGTGAGTACTATATAGAGTGGGGGGAGAAAAGTACAATTTGATAAAACTTTTCTTTTTACTATAGCTCCTATAAAGTCCCTACGTTCTCTGTTTTACTGTGCTACTGGATGTGCAAGGCTGCTATTCCAAGATAGCCCTAAACACTCCCATGGGTTTCTATCTTATTGCAAACTACTGAAAGGCTCAGAAATTAACAGTAACAAAAATATGATTAAACATTGTTAAGATTGCCGAGGGCTGTCGCTTGCCCTTTGACAAAGACATGGAAGAAATGATAGTACAATTCTTACCTAAAACTTCCTCATAATCAACAAGCTCAAACCAAACGACAGCTACTGACGTCCAGACTCCGAGTAATGCGATGACCATAAACCATGTGAAAAATGAGCTTCCAGAAATGCCTCCTTTCCTCCCATTCTTGTGTCCTCCATGCTTTGTCTCTGATGGAAAAATAAAAATGCAAAATTATTAGAGAAACTTACTGAACACCCCTTCAAATTAATTTTTCCGTGTGCCAATTCAATTTCCCATTAATTTCATTATACTTGTTAACGGTAGATCACTTCAAAATTAGTTTTCAGCTAAGTTCTCAGAAAAAACAACACTAACAATATTGAAAACAAAAGATACACCACAGACAACACAATACACATAAAACCTAGGTTTCAAGGTGACGAAAGAACCTAAAAATGGGCTAATCTTTTTTTTTTTTTTTGCTATTAAGAGTTTATTGGCTCAACAAAATTGGGTCCGCCCACTACAATTCCAATTTGCTTGGCTTGCCCTCATATTTATAAGCAATTGCAACAAATTGTTTCATCTTTATGTATTTAAAGTCAGGGAATCAAAATATAGAGACAGCCATCCCTTGTTATCTTCTTTGAGCAGAATTCTTTCCTAAGGGTTTCCACTATTAAGTAACAATCATGTCTGATCAAAATTGTTCTTCTATGGCTAATCATTTTTTAAATAACACTTGATATACTACTTCAGAGTGTCTTTATCCAAACTACCTTCTAAAAAAAAAAAGGAATGTCTACTTCGTATTTCATAACACAGAAAACTCTTCACATAGAAAAATAGCCAAATCCTTATTGGTCCCATTTAGTAACCGGAGACTCTTAAAAACCGTTAAGTGACAAAGAACAAAGGATTTTGCTTTTTTTTTTTAAGTGAAAAATAAACAACAGCCAGAGAGATAGAGAAGAGAAAGAAAACTAAGGCAACAGAGGTCAGCACAAAAAAGAAGCAAGAAGAGTATAACAATTCAGTCATCCTCTTTTATGAGGCCCACAGGGATCTACGGAAACAGGAAAAGGCTTGTTCACAATCGGTTTCCATGCAGGAAATTGTTTTCTAAACTGCTGTCCGCCCAAAGTGCCATTCATTACATTGAAGAATATGATACCTCAGCCTTCAGGAAATTTTCTTCTCATACACAATGTAAATATAAATCATGATTTGGTAACATCAATAGATAATGGACAACATTCTTCCCTGCCCCCCCCAAAATCATGCCAATCCCTTACAAGAAATATAATATACAAAAATATTAATGAATGAATGAAAAGTCTACATCAGATCTCCACATCCTTTGAGAGAAGGAAATCTTTCTCAAGCAGATAGAAAAGTGGAACAATGTTTTTTATATTTGTCAAGCATGAACCATCTCTTCTGAACTGCTTTCAGCATAGGGCAGCAAGCAATGCCAGCCAGAGTTTCTCAAGAGTGGCTAGTGTGAGGCGAATTTTCAGCCTCTATAATTTGCTTCTCACATGCAGAACAGCAAATATGTCAGGTTTCCTCTGGAGCCAAAGATAAGTAGGTCCCAAGGATCATAGCAAAAATACCCTTAGGCATTTTCATATTTCCTCTAAAATAAAAAAGCCTGGTTAAGAATCAGTAGAGATAAGGAGAGGAATATTCATCTGTGTTATAGAAGGATTAAGAAATTCACCCTGAGTCATAGCGATTATTAGTACAGCCACGAAATGAACCCTAATTTCTATGGTCTTAAGTTCCTTGATATGTGTGTGTGTATGTGTGTGTGAAAATAAAATAATTTTTTAAAAACCTTAATAGCTCTACTCTAGAACCTGCTTTTTCTAGCCCAAAAATTCAGTTCTCACTACAGAATACTAATAGTAATTTTTCAGTGGCTCAAAACAATAAGTTCTTTTTTATTCTTAATTTAGATTTATTTGTGGTGACTTATAAAGCTGTTCCTATCAGTTTCAAGCATTCAATTATATTGTTAATTCTCTCAGAAGGAAAAACTAAAAGGGAATCCTTATTTAAAAAGACATTTATAGTATTTTTAACCTACCATTAGATCAACTCTTAAAAAAACTTAAATTATAAAAGCTAAATTTTCATAAAAAATTAAATTGAGCTGAGAAAAAATATATATGCATATAGGTAAAGGCACTCAAACATATTCATCTATTTAATAATTTGAGTATGTAAAATAATATCCCAGGTAAAATTCAATGGGATAAACTTGAGTCTCAAAGGGTGAATTTCCATTTTTACAATGTCAGGGCGGGAATCACCCCTGGATGGATGGGGGGTGGGGACACTATGGTGTAGGGATTCAACCTGGCTGGCCGCATCCAGGCAAGCACCTGAGAGACAAGACTCTCTCTCCAGCCTACAAAGGAAAGCATATTCATCCAAGGAAAGTCAGTGATGTTTAATTTTCATGACCTGTATCATCCAATATAAGTAAAAAGTGGGTTTTAGGAAATACTGCATAAAAATATGTACCGATGCTAAGAGAAAGAACTGAGAGAAAGAGAGACCTAAATGCATTAAATAATAAATCTTCACCTAAAATCTAAAGTTATTTTAGACATGATTATAACAGTATATACAGCACAAATCTAAAGAACAGACTCAAAACACTCTAATCCCGAAGAGTTACAGCCACAAAGTGTTGATGAAGGCCTGGAAATAAGAGTTGACATAAGAATTAAGATAAACAGTCTACTTTCGGCTCGTATCTCCCAGCCTGAGCGGGTCCTCCCGACACCCTTTACTTGGTGTTTCCTTCTCTATCTGAGCTGCCTTCTCCCCCAGCATGTCAGACCAGCTTCCCAGACGTGGACCTTATCTCTACCATGTTTGGGTATTAGTCTCCTATTCTGTTACTTTATATTCCACAGATGAGTGCAATCTTTCTATGTCTGTGTTTCTCTTTCTGACTCATTTCACTTAACATGATACTCTCCATGTTGATCCATTTATATGCAAATTTCATGACTTCATCTTTTTTAACAGCTGCATAGCATTCCATTGTGTAGATGTACCAAAGCTTCTTTAACCAGTCATCTGTTCTTGGGCACTCAGATTTTGGCTACTGTAAACAGTGCAGCAATGAACATACAAGTGCAGATGTCATTTTTACTAATAGACCAAACATGATGGCCACTCAATACCTCTATCGCAAACCACAACACCCAAAAGGAGACTGAGAACAAGAGGAAATGCCCTGCCACAGAGGTGGGGTGGGGGTGGGGGGGTGGGATGGGAATGATGGGAGGGCTCCTGGGATTACTGGTGGTGGAGAATGTGCACTGGTGGAGGGATGGGTACTTGATCATGGTATGGCTGAAACGCAAACACAAAAGTTTGTAAGCCTGTAACTGTACCTTATGGTGATTCACTGATTAAAAAAAAATGAGTAATTTATAAGCAAGAGGAGTAATTTATGACTGATGCTTTTAGGCAAAGCTGCATAGTCCTCCAAACAATCCTTAGCATAAAGTAAAAACTGTTATTTTCATCTACCACTAAACTATTAATTTGGAGGGACTTGGGGTCAAACCAGGTAATGCTAGGTAGTTCGTCCCAGCACACTGCTTGGGGGTCACTCCCTGAAATGCTTGGGGTAATCAAGCAGTGCCTGGGATGGAATCTCCATCTCCCACATGCAAAAAGCATATAGTCCTCAGAGCTATTTTCCTAAACCCAAAGATATTAATGTTTTTAATAATGCAAGGATATATAAAATTTTAGAAAGACCTTCATGTTTAATATTTTTAATTAAATAGGCTTGTTAGTTTGAAAGTTAAATGTTAAAAAGTTATATAAATTAAAATACAAAATTATAAGCAACATTTTATGTATGCTTTATAACACCAAATGAGGCATGACTTTAAGATTTTAAATCTGATACTGACACTATTTACTCAGTTTATTAAAAAATAACAGTAAATTATAGTCTTTCCATAGATATTGTTTACATGAAAATATTTTTACTGACACTAGTTAATAGATTTTTGTAAATATGGTATGCTAGCCTGAGAGGGCAGATCAGTTTTAGAACAGTTAAACACAACAGAGGCGCATAGTAAGCTAGAAGGTAAACCCCTTCAAGAGCATTTTAATCTCTTCTACATGCAACCAAACATTGAAAACCACTGTGGGGGACACTGAAATGTCTCTCTCCAAAATGAGGACAGGTCTGAGGAGAATAGGTAACTTTACTGCTTGAGGAAAGGGAAGACAGAAGATGCACACAGCACTTAAACGGCAGTGAATTACCTCAGTGAATCACTACTAATCAAAGTGTGAGTCAATTATTTATGAGTTTTAGTTAGCCATATGCTGGAAATTACATATTTACATAGAAACCTTACTCCTCCATGCAGACTATCTCCATGGAGAAGCAGAAAAATGTTTCTAACAGCACTGAAATGGGGCATCTATCTCATTTTCTTCGTCCTGGGCACATGAGGCACGTTATCAAAATAGTCAAGTGAACCATTCTAACCAATTACTCAACACAGTTTTCAAAACAGAGAGACTCATATTCTCTATGCTATTAATAGAAATCCTTTCGGTGGCTGCTTAGGCAGTTAAGAGTTGGAAGTAGTTTTAACATTTCTATTTTTCTTTCTTTAAAAAGATTTCAACATGAGTAGATAATCTTAAGGTACAAAATAAAGTAAAAGCAAACATAAAAAATTCAGATTCAACATATATAGGCTTAATGACTTCATTTGAGAACCGAAATAAAATCCTAATGTCATTTCTTTGCAGTTACGCTCAGCTTTTTTTTTTAAAAAAAAAAAGGGCAGATTTTAACCAATGCTAAGTCTTTGCTTGAGCTAATCAATTTTGGTCATTAGTAAGATGAGACATAAATGCCTTTGAATTTTTTGTAATTTTAAATGATCACTGAATACATTTGATTCTTTAAATTTTCTGCAATTTAATTCTTTAATTAAGGAATTCTTTAAATAAGGAAGACTTCTTGTACATCCTTTCTAAAATTTGTAAAACATGTTCTCTGTAATAAACGATTCCAATTAAGACATGACAATATTCAGTTTAAAAGCAGATTATTTCATAAAAAAAAATTAAACTGTGAAAGTGAATGTCTCTAGGATTTCAAAGTAGAAAATGTGAAGGATATAGTCAAAGGACTTAACCGAAAATATTTTTAACAAACACAACCGCAAATAAACTTCGAACTTGCCAAGCAGATTCCGAACCAATTTTAAACTCAACAACAAAAATATACCTTTACCTTCAGCCATTTTGATTTCTTCAATCCATGAATAAAAAAATATTATTTAAAAAAAAAACAGATTGCTAATCAGCAGGCATCAGGTACGCCACACGCCTTCCCAATCTACTGGAGCTTTAAACGGACCAAGCACTCCACAGGCCTCTAGATCTGAAATTGGACCTGACGGCTAACTGTTGGCCAGTTATTTTTAGAGGCCTCTACCTCATGGCCAAATACTGCTAATTGCTCAGGCTGAATGGACTCCAACCAAGTCTTTCTCCCACTTGTTCTCGGTTGCACTTAACTTCCAACTTTACAATCCCCCCTCCACCCCCCCCCCCAAACCACAAGCATGTTGAAAAAAATAAAACAGAACAAACTGTGTAGTCACTTGTGTCTTTAAGAATTTTAGTCTTTGATGAGTTGGTATTTAGGTAACAGACTCTTGCTAGAAAATGTGGCCCCATGCCCAGAAATAGCCTGATTTGGCCCTTAAGCACCTAGTCAAATGCCTTTATGGAAATGACCAGTAGGGTGTTGAAAGGAACAGAACCCTACATGGAAAGAAATGGGTGTTCTAGATTTCTGGTTCACAGGCATTACTGTACTAGGTACAGTTCTTCCCGCACCACACGTTGGCGCATGTCAGGCACGTGTCATGATTCCTGTGCTTTCCTCAGCCCTAGGATCTAGCTTCTTTAACCCTGGATCACTACCTCATACGGAGTCTAGTAATTCAGGAATGTGGGGGCTAGGAAAATCTTAAATATGTGGCCTGGAGATAGTACAGTTGTAAGGCATGTGCCCAGCCCAGCTTTAACTCCTGGCACCACATCTCCAGAGACTTCGGAGTCCCTCTGGGGTGACCCAGGTAATCCGTGGTGCCAAGGGGCCCGAGCTATGGTTCCTCAAGCCTTACATTCAACCACTGGTCCTACTGGATGAGAATCACCAGTTGAGCCCCTAGACTTCCCCCTAGACTTCCTCAGCAGTGCTTGGGAGCCAACCCCCCCCCCCAAATAAGCTGTAAAGTAAGTTTCTTCTTCATAATATATTATCAGTAAATGTTTGATGTGTACACCTAGAGATAGCTATCACTGTCACTATCATCCCGTTGCTCATCGATTTGTTTGAGCAGTCACCAGTAACGTCTCTCATTGAGAGACTTATTGTTACTGTTTTTGGCATATCCAATACGTCACGGGTAGCTTGCCAGGCTCTGCCGTGCTGACGCGATACTCTCGGTAGCTTGCCGGGCTCTCCAAGAGGGGCGGAGGAATCGAACACGGGTCAGCCGCATGAAAGGCGAACGCCCTACCGCTGTGCTCTCACTCCTGCCCAGAGATAGATAGGATCACATAAATTTTCTCAGGCAAAAATACGGGTGTGAGTGGAAAATATTAAAGCAGCCCTCATCTAGGAAACACTATTTTAAATATCTTAGAGAGAACGAGAAAAAGACTACATCGATGTTATTATTCTGTTTTCAACTACTTCTCTCCCATCCCATCTATACATATTCTCTTCTCTGGAAACATATCAGCTCAAATGTTGACTCATTTATTGACTGACTTAAATTAGCAGTTTAGGGCGTGGCCAGAGAATACAGCAGACAACCTGTTGCCTTGCATGCAGCTGACCCAGGTTCTATCCCTGGCACCTACATTCATGTTTGTATTTGGTTTATATCCCTCCACCAGTGCCCATTCTCCTCGACCAATGATCCCAGTATCCCTCCCACCACCCCTATCCCAACCTCCACTACCCCACCCTGCCTCTGTGGCAGGGCATTCCCTTTTGTTGTCTCTCCTGTTGGATGTTGTAGTTTGCAATAGAGGTATTGAGTGGTCATCATGTTCGGTCTATAGTCTACTTTTGGTAAGCAGCTTTCAACCCAAGTGGGTCCTCCCAACATTCTCTTCTAGGTGTTTCCTTCTCTGTCTCTGCTGCCTTTTCCCCCAGCATGTGAGGCCAGTTTCCAAGCTATAGGGCAGACCTCCTGGTTCTTATCTCTACTACTCTTGGGTGTTAGTGTCCCATTCTGCTACTTTATAATCCACATATGAGTGTGATCTTTCTATGTCTGCCTCTTTCTTTCTGACTCATTTCACCCAACATACTTTCCATGCTGATCCATTTATATGCAAATTTCATGACTTTGTCTTTTCTAACAGCTGCATGGTATTCCACTGTATAGATGTACCAAAGTTTCTTTAACCAGTCATCTTTTTTTGGGCACTCCGTTTTTTTCCAGATTTTGGCTATTTTAAACAGTGCTGCAATGAACATATAAATGCAGATGTCATTTCTACTGTACCTTTTTTGCCTCTCCAGGATATATTCCCATGATCAAATACCTTGGAATCAGCTTAACTAAGGAGCTAAAGGACTTGTATAAAAAAAAACTACAAAACACTACTTCAGGAAATAAAAGAGGACAAGAGGAAATGGAAAGATATCCCCTGCTCATGGATTAGAATTAATATTGTCAAAATGGCAGTACTCCCCAAAGCACTGTACAAATTCAATGTGATCCCTATAAGGATACCCTTGACATTCTTCAAAGAAATGGAGCAAGCACTCCTGAAATTCATATGGAACAATAAGCTCCCACGAATAGCTAGAGCAATTCTTGGGAAAAAGAAAATGGGAGGAATCAACCTCCCCAACTTCAAACTCTACTACAAAACGGTAGTTATTAAAACAGCATGGTACTGGAACAAAGACAGAGTCACAGATCAATGGAACAGGGTACTATTCTGACACACCACCCCAAATATATGAACATCTAATCTTTGATAAGGGGGCAAGAAATGTGAAGTGGAGCAAGGAAAGCATTTTTAACAAATTGTGCTGGCAAACTGGACAGCTACATGCAAAAAAAATGGGCTCAGATCTCCACTTATCACCATGTACAAAAGTCAGATCAAATTGGATTAAAGACCTCAACATCAGACCAGAATCCCTAAGGTACATTGAAGACAAGGTCGGCAAAACCCTCCAAGACATTGAAGCCAAAGGTTCTTCAAAGATGACACGCCAATGGCCAAGCAAGTGAAAACAGAGATAAACAAACAGGACTATCTTAAACTAAGAAGCTTCTGCACCTCAAAAGAAACAGTGACCAAAGTACAAAGACAGTCTACAGAACAGGAAAGGATATTTACCCAATACCCATCCAATAAGGGGTTGATACCAAGGATATACAAGGCACTGGTTGAACTCCACAAGTAGAAAACTGCCAACCTGATCAAAAAAACGGGGTGATGAAATGAACAGAAACTTTCCCAAAGAAGAAATCCGAATGGCTGAGAGGCACATGAGAAAATGCTCTACATCACTAATCATCAGGGAGATGCAGAACAAGACAACAAGGAGATATCATCTCACACCACAGAGACTGGCCCACATCCAAAAAAACAAAAGCAACCGGTGTTGGCGTGGTTGTGTAGAGAAAGGGACTCTCCTTCACTGCTGGTGGGAATGCCAACTGGTTCAGTCCTTTTGGAAAATAATATGGACGATTCTCAAAAAATTAGAAACTGAGCTCCCATTTCTCGAGCTTTTGTTACTCACTTTGGGTGGGTTGGGTAGGCATGAGAAGATAGTTCTTAGGAGCTCTACAGTGAGGGCAGGTGGTCCTTTTCGGGCTTAGGAGACCTGCATTCAATTGTCAGCTTTTTCATTCACTTTGACATGGAAAAATTCACAAACTTTCAGGCTTTAATTCCCTGGCCTCTATATTGTTTCCAAGGATAAAGCAGGCATGCAAACGTTTGTTGAAGTCATCTATGCAACACATTTTTACTGAGTCAACTGAAACTGAGGCACGAGTCTCTTCCTCGCCACAGAGTTCGTTTCTCACGATCTGAGACTGACAGCTACGTCCTGAATTCTACCTCCGTGGCCAAATGTGGGACTAAGAATTACAGATAGTAAACTAGATACATATCCAAGCTAGGGCTTCTTGAAAACACTTCTGATGGTTTACATCAAATATTCACACACCCTAGAGCAAACTGTCTCCTGACTTTTGAACCATTTAACAGATGTTTATCCAAATGTCTTCTCTCCTGTAACACAATAAGGGCTTACTCACTCTGTGTAAGGTGACCAATATAAATCTCTCTGAAGTAACATTTAATCTACCACAACAATTGTTGTTGTTTTGGAACACAAGTGGTGGCGCTCAACAGCTTAGTCCTGATCCTGCACTCAGGGGTTGGCAAACGCCCTACCTGCTACTATCTTTCCAGTCCAACAATAACGCTTAAGGAAATAAACAAAGCAATTTCTACTTGTTTCTCAGAATAACAATTTATTGAGAGAGAAAAAAACGGGGGAGAGACAGAGACAAACAGAGACACAGAGAGAGAGGAGAGAGAGAGAGGAGAGAGAGAGAGAGAGAGAGAGAGAGAGAGAGAGAGAGAGAGAGAGAGAGAGAGAGAGAGAAGGAAAGTGTCTGCCACAGAGACTGGTGCGGTGAAGAGGATGTGGGGTGTGGGCAGGAACCTGTGATACTGGTGGTGGGAAACGTACACTGGTGGAGGAATGGGTGTTTGAACACTGGATGCCTGAAACTTGAAGATGAGCAGCTTTGTACCTGTTTTCTTATGGTGACTCAAAGGAAAAAAAAAATAACAACTCATTTCAATTAAAAAAAAGTTCATGGGGGGCCGAAGCGATAGCACAGCGGGTAGGGCGTTTGCCTTGCACGCAGCCGACCCGGGTTCGATCCCCGGCATCCCATATGGTCCCCCAGCACCGCCAGGAGTAATTCCTGAGTGCAAAGCCAGGAGTAACCCCTGAGCATCGCTGGGTGTGACCCAAAAAGCAAAAAAAAAAAAAAAAAAAAAAGTTCATGAAAAATTGCAAGTGTTTAATTTGCAAACAGAAAATTATATTTTTAAATTCTTGAGGAAGGGCAAAAGAAAATGAAGTAGAGAAAAAAGTGAAATTGAGAATATGAAAAAAATACTGAAGAGACACAGAAAAAAAAGGTCTCAAGATTTTAGAAAGCAATAAGATGTTGCTCATCTTACAACTACATTCATGTTGCAACCATTTGCAAATACTTACAAAGCATTTCACATTATCTTTCACAGTAAGGCCCCAAGTTGCCTTGTTGCTCTTACAGACATTGCTCAAATTTTATAGAATGAAGGTTATCATGGAAATCCTACCTGATAGGAGAAAATAAGATATTAGGGTCTAGAATGGACCAAGTGGACAGTTCAGTGCTTGGGCCTAGGAAGTAGGTGCCGCACAAGCCCTGTGGTTCCTAAGAGCCCCAGAGCTTCACCCAAAGTGAAGGGGATCGAACTTCCTTCAGGGCCGCACAAACATACCTCAGTCCTCAGTGTTTTGTTAATTATGGAAAGCATTTCCCTCCAAGTATCATTTGTGAATTTAAGTATCTTCATTTGAGGAGCCAGAGAAAAAGCACAGCAGCAAGAAAAATCACATCAAAAATCAAAAACCTCATAATAAAGTCCAGGACCAAATATCTTCACTGGAAAATTTTACCGAACATTCAAAGATTTAATCCTTCTCAAACTGTTTCAAAATACTGAAAAGAAAGAAAAATTTCCAACCTGATTTCACACAGTATTATCATGATATCAAAACCAGACAAAGATGACAGAGAAAAAAGAAAGAGAAGAACAAGAAAGAAAGAAAGAAAGAAAGAAAGAAAGAAAGAAAGAAAGAAAGAAAGAAAGAAAGAAAGAAAGAAAGAAAGAAAGAAAGGAAGGAAGAAAGGAAGGAAGAAAGAAAGAAAATTAAGGCCTACTGATGAACATAGGTATAAAACTCTTCAATATAATTCATTATTAACAGGACTATACACCAGGACGAAGTTAAGATTTATTCCAGGATTCAGGACTGGTTCAACATTTACAAATCAACATGATGCACTGCTTAAACCAAATGAAGGAATAAAATTATCTGATCATTTTCCCTCACCTGCTTGGCTAGCCCCTGCTGTGTTTCTCCTTGACACGCCACATAAAACTACACGGGAGCTACATAGCAAGGTGGTACAGGCCTGACAGTTGAACGATCAGGGCCTTCAGTGCTCACGACCCCGGCAAGGATGGGAGCCACCAGGGCCACCCCATCCCACATTCCACTGCAAGAGCATTTTCACATCTGTCTCACTCACAGTCAAATTTCTCCTTCAGCATAGTATTTCATTGCCAATCAGGTCACTGTACAATAATTAACTTCCTAATCACTACCTCTGGATTCCAACTTTCATGAATGGGGCTTTTTCCCCTTTGCTCGCTCTGGTACTTCTGCCAGTAGGAAGTCGACAAATATTTGTGAAGTGAGCAAACTCTTTTTCAAATCCTTGCTATTGTGTGAGTAGCCAGACCTCTCCTAACACTTCAGGTAGAAGGGAGCAAAGTTTAGTTTAACAACTGCCTGGTCATTTCAGGCTTTCTCATCCCGATGAATTCTTTTACCTTAAAATTAAGTCAGGACAGAAAAAAAAAAAATACAGGCACATTCTCACCATATCAAATACTAAGAACTTTCAACAAACTTTCAACTTTCACAACAAAGCTGAAAGAATTTCATAGAATACAATATGTTTATTATTTAGATTAGTATATTAACAGGCTGGAGCAATAGCACAGGCCGACCTGGGTTCTATTCCTCCGTCCCTCTTAGAGAGCCTGGCAAGCTACCGAGAGTATCCCGCCCGCACAGAAGAGCCTGGCAAGCTACCCATGGCACATTCGATATGCCAAAATCAGTAACAAGTCTCACAATGGAGATGTGCTCGAGCAAACTGATGAACAACGGGACGACAGTGCTACAGTGCTACAATATATTAACATTTTACATCTTATATCTGTTTTCCTTTCTATAACAACATTTCCCAAAGAGGGCGATACCACCACTGTATGGGGTGTGTGTGTGTGTGTGTGTGTGTGTGTGTGTGTGTGTGTGTGTGCGTGTGTGTGTGCGTGTGTGTGTAGAGGGGTGGTAGTAGCTTGGGGTGCAATTGTGGGGTGCTTTCTATATATCTGCTTAAAGAAGGTGGACTTCCAGGGTTTCCAGAACACGAAGGTGAGTTCTTTTCTGAAAAAAGGGGACAGTAGGTCAATACGTTTGGGAATATCTGCTGTATCTGTTCAGGAATTTAATAAGTACAATGCATTTCCAAATAAAGTGTATGCATAAACACTTTTACCTCCTTACCATAAGCTGCAGCTCAATATTATCCTTCTTGTGTACATTCTATATAAATACACAGAATATGATCCTCACAGCTAGTTCCCTAGGGACCATCTGATTCACATGATATAAAACTGCATCCCCAGAAATAGTCCCATTATAGGTTAGTTTTGCCTGTTCTTCAAATGTCATATAAACAAAGCTTTTCTCCCTCCGAGTTATGTTCCTGACAGCCACATTTTGTGTGGTAAAAGTTCGTCGCTTTCTGTTGCTGAATAGTATCCACTGTATAAATATACAAGAAAGAGTTTATACATGTGTGTTCCTTCTCCAACTGATAGAAACCTGGACCCTTACCAGTTAAATATAGCTGCTAGGAATATTCCAGCAGAAGACTATGGCTTGTACTGTACATATACATACATGCATTTTACCTGAGGAAAAAATGTAGGAGTGAAATACTAGGGTGACTGTTTAATGTTCTTGTTTATTACTTTATTATTCTCGTAGTTGTAGCATATAAGGGCTGTGCTCTAACCACTGTACTATCTATCTGGCCCTATATATAGTATTATACGAAACCGTCAAACCTATTTCCAAGGTGGCCTTACAATTTTATAGGTTCATCAATAATGTATGAGAGTTCTCATCAATTCAAAAGCCTGACTGTATTTTCAATTAAACTGTTGGGAAAATATAGATTGGCCATCTTAAAATGTCAGGTAACTTAAATAATGAATAAGAATATGAGTTAGTAAAGGCTTACGGGGGGAGGGGTGTTCAGAGACAGTGTGAAATACCTCAGTGCAATGAGCAAAAATTACACTAATGTACCCTAATTGCTGGAAAACTAGATCAAATCAGAACTGGTTTTGTTTTTTTCAGTATTCTGCCCTCCTAGTGCTCTCAGCTTTGTTTTCTAAGCACTCAATCTTTTTTGACCCTAGAATTATGTCATGGGACATTGGTCAACCACTGCTGAGTCTATTTTTCTTCATTCCAAAAAAAAAAAAAAAAGGCATGTATTTGCCCGTTCAATATGTTTGCTAGTTAGGATTATAGTTTCAAGATTCTTGATACATTTCCAAGTTTTCCTCATTTCTGTCTTCCTTTCCCTACTCCACGGCCACACACGCCTCGTTTGCTCAGGGCCATCGGCGACTCTGCAGTTCAAGTCAGGGCTGCTGTGCTCGCAGCTGAGATTTCCTTGCTGTGCCTCCATGCCACTGCGCTTGGGACCCATCAAATAACGAGCCTTTAATTTCACTAGGCAGTTTACATGATGCTATGACAAAGACCTAAATTGTACATATAGATTATATTTTTATCTAATTTCTATGATACAACAAATCAAACGTACAGAGTTGGCTAAAAATAAAACCAACCCAGCCTGCGATGGAGAAGCTGCTCGAGGGGGAGGGGGAGGACCCCCCAGACACCGCTTCATCCTCTGGCTGCCCCACCCCAAAGCTGATTTTCAAGTCTTTCCCTTTCCCTCCCAATCTGACCCTGACCCAGCACCGACGTGAAGTCAAGGTCACAGGTTCAGATCTCCCCGAATTCTACTCTTGCTGACTCACGCTAGGCTGAGCTCCTTCCGGAAAGCCTTCCTCAGTCCCAGCTTTCTCCAAATGCACTCTCTTTCCCCTGGCTGAGGTCACTCAGAAAAAAAACCTCACCAAGCATCCTAGCATCCTGCCTTTCTGAACAAAGAGTGCTTCGCCACACCATGATCAGTCTCTTGGTCACTGGGGGCTTTTCAGAGACAGTGCTCTGTTATTGTAAAATTCTCTGAAGGATCCAAATTAATCTGAAGTTAGGCAGTTAGCTGTGACATGCCCCCTACGCCCTCCCAACACATCAAGGCTGAAGTCTTGAAGCTTTATGTTTCAAGTGACAGAGAAGTTAGTATGGTGCCAGTTGACACTGGTCTTACAGGCAATGTCTTTTGGAGCCGGTGAGGCCGAGCTTCCTCGCAGCAGTGAAAGAGTTCTTATGCCATGCATGAAAAAAAGCTTCTACTAAACGGAGCAGTTTGACCAATGTGTAATTTATGAAACAAAGTATTTCAGCTCTGTAAGTGGACACAGATTTAAGGGCACTAATGAACACAATCGAAAATAGTAAATCATAGGGGCCAGAGAGGTAGTTCAGCATGTAAGGCAAGTGCCTCGCACACAGCTGACATGGGTTCAATCTGCTGCATCCCATAGGGTTCCCCAGGCATGATTAAAGACGGCATCGAAGAGTGTTTCCCGAGTGCAGAACCCAGAAGTAATTTCTTCGTGTCAATCCAAGAATAACCCCTGAGCATAACTGGGTGTGGCCCCAAACCAGAAAATGAAAAGGGTAAATTGAAACTGAAAAAAAATACCCCAACTGGGAACAAGAGCATCTGTCTAGTTTACAGTCCAGCAGTGAAGAAAAGAAAAATTTATCTTTGGAAAGTATTTTATTTGGATAAAAGATTGTAAGCCAAAAAACAGAGAGAATTCACTTAGGAAAAATTTTGAATTTTAAAAGTATAGTATTCTTGGGGACAAGACAGACCGGGATTCAATCCCCAATACCCCACATGGTTACCTGAGCACTGCCAGGATTGATCCCTAAGTGCAGAGCCAGGAGTACGCCCTGAGAACCAGTTAGCAGTGTTTACTTCATAGTTTCATATGGATTTTAATCAAAATCAGCAAACTTTGTCTTAAATCCTAAGAAAATATTTATAGTTCTATTTATAAAGCCCCCCAAAATGGAAAGAAAATTTTGGTAGCATTTTAGTATTTACATAAATAATTTTAGCTTATCATTGAGTCATATTTAAAAGTAAAGTGAATGGAAAACTAGAGCCTTGCAATAATAAGCCCCACCATTCTAACTTCACAAAGCACTGATAAAGTACAATTCATGCTTCTACCCAAATTTCTTCTCAGTCAGAATGAATAGCAGGAGAGTGTCCCTCCTGGCTCCCTAAGGGCCAGCCACTAAACTTCCCAGCACAATAGCATGATTCTGCCTGTAATCAAGCTCAGTGCCCAAACAGTAACTAGGAAGGATTATTCCAGGAGTTAAACATTCCTCTATATTATTGTTTCCCAAAGGAGGTGATACCACCCCCTAGGGGACACTGAAACACTCAGGAGTAGCCCTGAGGGCAATAGGGGGCACTTTCTGTTTGTTCACTTAAATAAGGTAGATTTTCTTTAGGGTTCTGAGCAATTTCTTTTTCTGTTACGGGGAAGGCAACAGCGGGCCAAAATAACTGTTGGAACCTTTGCTCTGTACAAACAAAATACACATTTCCAACAATTTTGTTATGTTTCATTGGCACTGACACTTAAAAACCTCAAAATTCACCTAACCAGCAGAGAATCTGAGGGTACAGATTACATTCAAGGCAGTGTTACATAAGTTAAACCAGTGGCTACTGCCAATGTCATTTACGCTATATAAGAAGACTTACCATTATTGGCTTATTCCAATATTTACTGAGAATCTACTATGTCCAGAAAAATCAATGAGCACTAGATATATAAAGAAAATAAATAAAGTTTGTCTATACCAAACATTGGTAGCAACTCTCCCAAACCTAATGTAGCATACCTTCCATTTTGTATGAACCAGGAGTGAACAATGGTTTTTCTTTTTTTTTTAATCACTGTCACTGTCATCAAACTGCTCATCAATTTGCTCGAGTGGGCACCAGTAATGTCTCCATTGTAAGACTTGTTGTTACTGTTTTTGGCATATCAAATATATCACGGGTAGCTTGCCAGGCTCTGCTGTGTGGGTGAGATACTCCCGGTAGCTTGCCGGGCTCTCCGAGAGGGGCGGAGGAATCGAACCTGGGTTGGCCATGTGCAAGGCAAACGCCCTACCACTTGCTATCGCTCAAAGAAGGAATTTTGGTTACATCTGAATATAAAATAAAATTCAACTTCCAATGCACATGAATACAGTTTGAGTGAAAAGTATTTACCCTATTATCTATGCATTATCAGATCATCTAAAATTACAGCTCAATAATAAGACAACAACATAATTAAATAGTTGTCAAGAGAGCTAAACAGCTCACAGAGAGACCTCATAAAATAAGATAATGTGTATGGTCAATGAGTATACGAAAAAATAAATAACATCATTAGTCATTAAGGAAATAAATTTATAAACTACAATATAAAATCAACAAACTCCCATCAAAATGACTAAAATTAAGACTGACAGCTCCAAACCTTGGTACAGATGAAGAATCAGAATTCCCACACATTGTTGGTAGGAGTACCAAATAAATTTGCAAACTTTGGAAAAGTTTGATGGGTTTTTGTTTGACAAAACACAACTCTGCAATCCCCCTCCGAAGTAGTAGTATAACAGAAATGAAGCCATATGTTGAACCCAAACCAAACTCCTACGAAATTACAAATTTCATAGAAAATTCTTCATAACAGCTTAAGTTTTCACTAATAAAAAATGGATAAAAATAGTGTTACCTAGGGACATTTAGTCTATAATGAACTGCTTCACATTAAAAAGAAATACACATGCAACACAGATGTAGAATTTTATATGAGGTACATTTCGTATAACATAAAAACATGTTATAGGGAGCTGAGAACTATAAAGAAATGTTGAACTCTAGGGAATGAAAGGCATATAAAAATGTTTAGGAGTAAGTTTTAGTGAGGTCTACAATTTACTTTGAAATGCCGAAAGAAAGAAAAAAAAAGCAAGTTGGAGAGATAGTGCTTGCCTGAATGTGGCAACCCTGACTCGACCCCCTGTACAACATATAGTCTCCTAGGACCACCATAAGTAAGCCTGAGCAAGTGTGCTCCCTATTGCCCCACAGAAAATAAAATGCAAAAAGGAATCAGATCAATTTGTAAATACAATAATAACAATCACACTAAATGTTAATAGGTGGTGGGGTTATGATGCACTTTTGCTAACTTCTATGTATATTTTTACATTTTCATAATAAAATATTTAATAAACTACAAAAACTACATCAAATAAAAAGATATAGAGACTTTTGAGTAAAATTATTAAAATATCACAACAGTCTAGCAGATAAGCAACTATACTATGGAGAGGAAGACAGTATTTGAAGTATGCATTTGTTCCAAATTATTCTCTAAATTCAAGGCAGTCAAAATTCTAAAACATTTTTCATGAAACATTCTAGAATGTGTAAGGACAAATATGGAAAAGTTTAAAACAGTACAGAAAGACACATTTCCAAAGACAGTCTGGAAAAACTTGCCCGAACTAGAAGGTGCTCAAAGCACCACTTACGGACTCTGAGCTACAACAGGCATGTGTATTTACCCAAAAGTGGTAACGCTGCACAGCAATGCAAAAAAAAAAAAAAAAGGCTCATGGCACAGTCAGTTGTTACTATCCATCTTTATAAATATTAAATTAGATCCCTCCTCTAATATAGTGAGATTTATACCCAGGACTATAAGGATTTAAATGTGAAAAGACTGATTTGAAGGTATTTTTCAAGAAAATAGAAGTCTGTCATCTGTGTTAAAAAAAAATGCCCTAAAATACAAAAGCAAGGTTGGAGAGAGTGCAGTGCTTAAGGCACTTGCCTAGCAAGCACCGCCTGGTCCCCAGAGCATTGCCGGGGTGCAGACCTGGAGACTCCACACTGCAGGCTGTGGCATGGGGTGATCCCTGGCACCACAAGGCCCTCACACCCCCATCCTGGCATTCTGGACCCTCACACTGAACAACAAACCAGGTTGGCTGAAAGTTACTGAGAGAATCAGAGATCTTCTAGGCACAGCTTGGAAGACCCGGTAAGCAAATAAAGAAAACACAAAGCACAAACCATAAAGTAGAGCCCTTAAAAAGTTCAATTATGCATAGATGACCATCTTAAGCTTCAGCTCAATAAACAAAACATTAAATGATAACATGATCACAAACTGAGAGAAGCTCTTTACCACACCAAAAAGTCCCATTCACAGAAAGAAATCCTACAAATTCCAAGAGTAGAAAAGAAATTGGGAAACTATTCAAATAGACTATTCACAGGAGAGGAAATCTAAAGAGCTCTTCTCACTAGTAATCTCACTGGTGATGGAGAAACTGCAAATTTAAATCATGAAACACTTCTTCACACCCACCATCGTGTCAACAGTCAACATGGTTTAAAAAATATAATTTACATGTAGATTTCGTTCTGCAATGTGGTTACAGAGTGAAAGGAACGATAGTTCCCCTAGGTGAGCGTATAAATTGGTGTGACTACTTGGAGATGAAAAGGACACAGCAATCGCCAGCCAAGTTCCAATGCGGCATTGTAATGACCCGACAATTTCACGATTCAGGCTCTAGTGAAATGCTAGAGCAGCCCTCAAGAGAAATGGCTAAGCAAAAAGTGACCTTTTCTGCAGTAAAAACTATTTCAATGAAAATAAGGACTCAAGAATTTGGTAAATGCCAGATATAAACCCACTTCTTAAGAGTCCATATATGCTAAATAAGTGTCAGATATACTATTTAGACAGGTAGGAATACAAAGTACACTTTCTCAGCAATTTTCTGTATGTGACTTGTAACAGTACGTTTTATAAGAACAGATGCATTGTATACAATGTGCAATATAATGTAAGCCTATGATACATGTTAGAGAATGATACTTAAGAACCATTATCACAAATGTCTGTGCTTTGGAAGGAATAATAGGAGAAACCAAAAATCTGTTAACATTTTCAATTCATTTTCCTGCACGGTGGCTAACAGTATTCAAGGCATTACTTTACCAAGCAGCACACGAAAATATTTGCAATTTAAAAGTTAGAGATGGCTCTCTGCCAAAGAGCAAAACACAAAGAATAATTATATTTTTTAAAACTCAAAGTGACAAGCACGTTAGTCATATTTTTCAAGAACGAAAAATATAAAATGCTAGAAATTCTTTCAAAATGTACATGGACTTTGATCTCCATGTTAAAAAAAAAAAAAACAAAAAAACAAACCTGTCCCTAAATAAAATCTACATGTAGATTTAAAACCAAAGAGGCTTTCCAGTATTTTAGGAAAATTGCCACTAAAAACAGTGTGGGGCTCAGAGGACTAACACAGGGGGCAAGAGCTTGCCTTGAAATGAGTGAACCTGCTTCAAGGCCCAGCACCAGCCCTCACACACACACCTGGGAACAGGGTATGTATGACCCAAACTCATCCTCCTCTTCTCCCCCAAACAAATGCAATATAGACAGGGACAGTGGCTCAAGCCTAACACTGCACATGCATTTCCCCCACATCCTTCACATGCCCTCACCCACAACAGTGATGGGTGACCCGCTTGAAACCTGCTTTGCAGGCTCCCAAGCAAAATCATGCAAAGCACAGCATGGTGTGGCTCCCAAAGCCATTTTCACAGAGCAGCGGGCATGATGGTGTTTGCATCCCTTAGCAAGAAAGACAAGAACAAGAAACAGAAGGTAACGGAGAGAACCACAAACTAGCAGAGTCTGGACTAAGGAATGGCCAAAAAGGCCCTTGAACCTATATAAAACGCAGAAGAAAAGCCATAGCATACTGGTCACGGGAGAAGATTGATTTATTTTACTTGCTGACTTTTGTTAGAGTGAGTCACTGTGTTAAACACAGTGGAGCACACGAGGGGCTGGAGCATCAGCAACACGGGTAGAGCGTTTGCCTTGCACGCGGCCAACCCGGGTTCAATTCCCAGCATCCCATATGGTCCCCTGAGCACCACCAGGGGTAATTCCTGAGTGCAGAGCCAGGAGTAACCCCTGTGCATCGCTGGGTGTGACCCAAAAAGCAAAAAAACAAAAAACAAAAACCTATAGGAGCACATGAGAGAGTGACAAGCTTGCCGGTCCTTCCCGGAGCAGAGCAACAATGGATTCCATCCCCACAGCATTCCCTGGAAGCTACAGCTGGAAACCGCGCTGCCCACACCACAACCAACAGCCCCATTTCACTCACTTCTTACCCTCTTGCAACAAGGCAGATGGCAAGAGTTAGAGGACTGCCAGCAAGACAAGGCCAGCCACCTGCGTCTCTCAGGCGGCCAGAGAACAGCCCAGATCCTTCAAAGATCTTATATAACTATTCTTTGAGCCAGATGCAGATGGCTGAAAATAGTCTTTAAGTCAAATAAGCAACCTTTAGCAAAATGTGTCAAGTGGCATCAATCTGATCCAAACTAAATGATATTCTGTGATCTGCCAATAAAAAATAACCACATCAGCCAAAGGTGCCCAAGAAATTTCCCTAAAAAACAAATACTGAAAACTGACCAAAGGGGTGAAACACCCTCATTTCATAAGATCAAAATGAAAACAACAGTATTGTTTTTGAATATAAAATAACAGTACTGTTATTTATAAATAGTAAATTTGTCTGTAATTACTGTTACAAAATAACAGTAGCTGATAAGAAAATAACCTCTTGGTTCCCAGGAGTAAGGAAATGAAAAAACCATAAAGAGTTTTAGGATACACCACTATAGAAGCACACAGAGAAGAAAAGAAGGAAGAAATAAACATTCGATCTCTAGTACTGTAGTAGAAATGGTCAGAATCTTAGGACTTAAGTGGAAAACCTAAGATCAAGAAACAACCATACCTAGGTCCCACCATAGGGGACAAGCTGAAGGTGCAGACACTAAACTTCCCAGCAGATATTAAATATCCAATTGATTTTGAGTCCTAGCAGCTAAGCAGAATAAGGTCAGAGCACTTAAAAGACTGCAGAAGTATCCAAAAGACAAACACCTCGGCATATTTCCATCATATTGAAAGAATACCCTGGACTTGCATCAAAGGACTACCCTGATGCTAGGTTTTATTAAGCCAAATATGATAGAACTCTGAGGAACTGGAGGGTTAAAACACCCAACTGGAAGGCTGATGCTACAAGTGGAAAATTTAGTCCCCTAGAAGAAATCTGTAGAGTCCCAGTATAAATACAACATCTAGGATACTAATTTTGCTTATTAAATATGCTGGAAAATAAGAAAGTTATTTTTAAACCAATTATCAAATATACAGTCAAGTATACTCTGAGAAATAGTCTGCTTAGCTCTATACCATTTCGTATTCCATAAGTAAAGCATGCTTCCCTACTAAAAGTGATTTAGGGAAAGACTGGGAATGTAGCTGAGAAAGGAGAGCTGTATCCCCAGGCAAGAGCGTAGGCCTTGCATTTGAGAGCCCAGATTCCGTGCCCAACAACGGTAAACAAAAAGTCCTTCAAGCAAAGATTTGAGAAATATGACAAAAGGAGAAAACAGTTCTTCCCATTTGAGATACCTATGGTCTCCATTTGTCAACACTGTCTTTAATAGGAATCCAGATCATTCCAAAAGAAAAACACAAAAAATGTTTACTGTATTGACATCTGAAAGCTCAGGGTACCAGAAATATCCAAAACACAAGGTGACTACATTTCTGATACAAATAAAAAATAGGTTATAGAGTCTACATGAATCTTTATCCAAGTTATTGTTGGCAAATTAGCTGAAAATCAGTCTCTCATGTTCTACTTATCTGTCAGGATCGTAAAACTAAATATTAGAATACAGGCTTTTCTTTGTACTTGGTAAATCCCAACAGAGGTCAGCATGCCTGACCTGTTTATTTACTCAGTAGGAATCGGGGAAGGAGGGATGTCAAACCCAGCAGTGCTTGGAGGGTCTCACCACTCCTGGTAGTGCTCCAAGGACTGCTTTGTGCTGGGGTCTCCTGGGATTCCTGAATGCAAAGCACACATTCCAGTCCTTTAAGGATCTCCCTGGCCCTTTTTAACCTTTGTAAAATAAGTTCAGAAATTCCCTCCTTTTTTTTTTTTTTAACGATGCAGTTTCATATAATCTTAACAGGCTGAACAAAAACACTGTTTAAATGAACACAAAACAGCACACAGTCTAAAAGAGAAAGAATGAAGGCCTTCCCATCTTTCCATCCTAGAATGACTAATGGAGGATTAAGTAACTGGCCCTAACTGATTAATTCTGGCCAGAGAAAGGGAATTTCACCAAGGCCTTTTCAGTAGTAACCCTATAAGCAATCCTGAGTGTATTATTTTCTTTAGTTGCTAGGGCATCTAAAAGATTAAAAAAATATAGAAGTGATTAATAACCACAAAGCTAAAATGAAAATGTTTAAGTTTTAGAGCACATGAATACAGCTAATTCAAAATAAACAAGCCTACATCCAATAAAGGTATTAGGAGCAAACTTTCATTACTAAATTTCAAATGTATACTGGTAGAGATTAGAAATAAATGAACAATAGTGGCAAAGAGGTTTTTGTAGTTGTCCATCAATCAATCATCATTTTCAGTGTTTCTGGAGGACAGAGTAAATTAAAAAAGAATGAATGTCACACAATGTGCAGCTTCAAAGTGGAGAGAAGCATATTCTACAGCGACACCTATCGGTTAAGTGAAATGAAGAAGTGCAATGCAAAAAAAAGACAAAAGCAGATGTTTACTTCCCTGTTAACCTTTTAGGAGACAGTGAAACCATGAATGATACTGAAAGGGAAAAATAACACATGCAAGAATTTTGACAAATACAGTGCAAAAGACTATCACGACCCTTTCTAACTAAAGGTTTCCAAAATAGTAAAGTTCAGTTTCTAAGCATCACTTTTTAACAAAATTATCACCAACATATAGAGAGGGCAAACAGTTTTTAATATGTGTGCAAACTTTTACCTAAATTGCATGCTTCAAAGGAGTATGTCCTGCTCAGCCATGTTTTTATATATAAATTTAAGAAATAATCATATTTTCCTAGTTCGATCCCTGGCATCCTATATGGTCCCCAGAGCACCTCCAGGAGTAATTCCTGAGAACAGAGCCAAGAGTAACCCCAGAGCATTGCTGGGTGTGGCCCCAAAAGCGAAAAAAAGAAAAAGTCATACATAATGGGACCAACATCACCATCTGCAAAACGTCTTAGAAAACTGAGGCCATGTATTTATTCTGGAGCTAAAAGTTTCAAAAAGTTTCAAATATAATTTCCGTTAAAGAAAATGTAACTTGTGGGCTGGAACGCTAGTAGAGTTGAATAGGAAACTTGCCTTGCATGTGGCTGACCTTCAATCCCCCAGACCACACAATGCCCTGTGCCCCACCAGAAGTGATCACCAGGAGTAAGCGCTGAGCAGCTCTGAGCACTGCCAGGTGTGGCGCCAAAACGAAAACAAAGGTAATTGGTAATAAAAGGACACTCTCTTCTTAAACAATTTGGTGCAGGGCGCTGTAGAGTCAGAATGAACTACAGACATACTCTATCTAGACGGCCATAGAATAGCTCAGTGGGTAGGGTGCTTGCCTGCATATGACCAACCCAGACTTGATCCCCAGAATCCCATATGGTCCCCCAAGCACTGCCAAGTGTGATTCTTGGATGCAGAGCCAGAAGTAAGCCCTCGCATCACTGGGTTTGGCAAAAAAGAAAAAAAAAAAAAACAGAAAAAAAAACTCAGTGTCAAGATTTCTATAAAATCTTATGTATTAGAAAATCTAAAATTCAATTACAACGGTACTGTAAATGAATGAAAGAAACCTCCACTACTAGTCTTGGTTCTTCAATTACCTGTTGGGTTTTCAAGAATTATACAACATTAAACAACCTTTCAGGACACACTATCCATAGCTGTAATATTACAGGAGCAAACTATCTTCACACTAATGCCACTATAAAAAATTTCCTCAGCTTCTAAGTTTCTTCAGCCAAAATGAGGATTTGAGTATCAATGTCTATCAATACCTCAATTATCTAAAAACAGCAACGAAGTTAGTTCCCTGGGCGGCAGACGTGTTTGCTTTGCATGTGGCTGGCCCTGGCTCCATCCCCCGAATCATATACAGTTCCCAGATGAACACCAGAGTGATCTCTGAGCACAGAGCCAGGAGCAAGCTTTGAATATCAATGCATGCAGGGTCTGGCCTCAAAGCATCCCAAACAAAGTAAGTTCCTTCATCATTCCAGTATACTGTGCTATATATAAGAATACAAGTAGGGGCTGGCTTGAGTACAGTGAGTAAGGCACTTGCCTTGCATGCCAGCAACTCAGGTTCTATCCTCAGCATCCCATATGGTTTCCCAGGTGTAGCCCAACACTCTTCCCCAACCCAAAAAAGAAAAAAGAAAAGAAAAAGAATAAATAAGAGACAAAATAGTATAACATATTTATACTGCAGAGTATTAGTGAAAATAAAAACAAAACAAACAAAAAAAAAACCCCTCAGTTCTAGGTCTTATTTATACCACACAGTCATAATTCAGCATTTACTCAAGGAGGAAAAAGAAGGATGTAAAGATTATTATGTATATGCCAGACTCTGAAACCAATCCTTAAATGATCTGTATTTGTCATACTTCCACTTTTCTCTCTTTCTTAGGGTGGCGGGGCAGAGGAGGGGGCACACGTGGCACTGCTCAGGATTTACTCATGGCTCTGCACTCAGGGATCATCCTGGTGGGCTCAGGCACCATAATGGGTGCTGGGGCTGGAACCTGGGTCAGCTGCGTGCAAGGCAAGCACCCCATCTGCTGTACTATTGTTCCAACCCTGCTACTTCTCTCACACACATATACTCTTTGACATACTATGTATGTTGCATGACAATTATGGAATCAATGTGCAAAATTCTTAGAAGAAACTTGTAGCTCCTCAAACACAGAGCTTGTTCTGAAATGCCTGAATATTAGTCAGAACCCATTCATTTCGGTCACTTAGTTATAATGGATTATCTGCCTGTCAGAAATGGTTCTGTTATTAAATACCCATACCCCAATGCTAGGGCTGGAGCGATAGTACAGCGGTAGGGCGTTCGCCTTTCATGCAGCTGACCCGTGTTCGATTCCTCCGCCCCTCTCAGAGAGCCCAGCAAGCTACCGAGAGTATTGCGCCCGCACGGCAGTCTGACAAGCTACCCGTGGCGTATTGGATATGCCAAAAACAGTAACAATAAGTCTCACGATGAGAGACGTTACTGGTGCCCGCTCGAACAAATCGATGAACGGTATGACAGTGACAGTGACAGTGACCCCAATGCTGATCGCTACCAATATCAGCCCTTACCAAGTGAGCAGCTGCGATGCAACCAGTCCTCTGTGCCAATGAGCAGCAGCAGGCAGTGAAAAACAGAGCTATGCTTTACTGGTAAGTAACTACCTGAATCCTTTGAAAACAATTACCATTAGCATCTTGTTCATCAGCTCTCTCTGCTCCACTGAACAGCTTAGGGACTCTTCTTAAAAACTAAAAAGTGTAGCCAGAACTGCCTGAGAGATGACTTTTCTGCCTGTTTAAGTAAGTGGACTTTTTGGCCAGGTGAGGAAAGAACACAAACTTACTTTATGTCAGAGATGAATTAGCAAGCTTGGCTTTAACTTCCAACTGTGTGTATCTTTTTCCATTTACAATACCAATATTAGTTCTAATGTAAATGTGTGCAGTGTCTTTAATGCAATACTTTAACTTACGCAGTCACAAATCAAATATTTATTGAGCACTTAGTTTGAGCTGAGAACATTCTAGAAACTGGAAACGAAGATGAGCAAGGAGAGGAATAAGAGAACGACGAGATGTGCAAAAATAAACTCAGGTAGCAACTAAGTGCTATAGAAATAACAGCTCCTTGAAGAGTGACAATTATCTGAGTAATACTAATTGATGCTTTTGATATAGACGAATAAATGTCAGTAGACAAAAACGTTAGTAGACAAAAACGATAAAGTGTAAAAGATTGCAGCTCGCTTCCAAAATCCACGTATATTGCAGTTTAATATCCTAAATCAGTATAAGAAATCCAGACCCACTGAAATAAGAGACGAAACAGATTTCGAACATCTGTTCTCCAGAGGGATAGTGCAAAAGGAGAATGGGGACAGGGAATTTTAAAAAGGAGGAAGGGGAACAAGCTCGCCCAGAATTCTATGGTATTCTAAGATATCATCATCCGTGACGCATAGGTAAAAAGCTCTACAAAGGCAAAACTATTTTACATAATTTCGAAATATTCAAATACTCCTTTTTTTCTTCTCCAACGCCCCCTCAAACCCCTCCCCCCCCCCCAATAGTTCTCTAAATTGCTCTTAAAAGCTCCTGGTCTGGCAAGAACTTCTTTTCCCTCACTTTGGCTCATGTTCGAGCTTCCCCCGAAGATGCAAAGGTTCAAAGGGGGATCGTTTCTCTAGCTCCCATCTTCATTCGCACGGGGAGTCCCCCATCCCGCCACCCCCCCCACACCCCCCAGAAAGTGTGCGTCAACAACCTCCATGTCGGGTGCACCCTGCAGGTGAGAGGTGGGCAGGGGAAGGAGCTCCCGGTCTAGCCGATCCCGACGCGGCCCTTTCCCAACCCGCCAGCCAGGCCAAACTCGCGCGGCCTGGCGCCCCGAGCAGGGACGCCGCGGAGGATGCAGGAGCAGCTCGGGACCTGGGCAGAAGCAACCTAGCAGCGCGGCGCCCGGGCCCCACCCCCATGGGCCGGCCCAGGATCGGGGTCCCAGGCCTCCCCATCCCTGAGCGCCTCTAACCTCTCCGGCTCCCGGAGCTGCTGCTGCTGCCGCCGCTGCTGCTGCCGCCGCTGCTGCTGCTGCTGCCGGAGCCGCCGCCGCCGCTGCTACTCCCGCTACTGCCGGAGCCCTGGCTGCCGCTGCCGGAGCCGCTGCTGCTGTTGCCACCGCCGCCCTTGGCATTTTTCCGCGGGGCCATCTCACGCACGGCCCGGGCGAGCGAGGGGTGGGGGCGGGGGTGGGGTGCGGGGGGTGCAGAGACGCAAGGGAACTCCGGAGTGGTCGGCCGGAGCGGACCGCGGCCGCCGCAAGCAGAGCCCGTGCTCCGACACCGCCCGCCGCGCGCCCGGGGTGGACTCTCCGCGGCAGCCACCGGCGCTGCGTGCGCTCCCGCCTCGCGTGCGCCTAGCCGCGAGTCCTCCCCCGGGCGCCGGAGCGCGGCGGGCCGGCCGCCGAGGCCGCGCCCCTTCCCGTCCGGACCCCGCCTCCTCCCCGCCCGCGGTAGGCTGAGTGACGGCGCCCGGGAGCCAATCACGGGGATGCCCCAAAGAGGCGGAACCCCCCCCTCCCCGCCCCGCTCTCCAGCCGTGCGCCGGCTAAGAGAGTTGCAACCTCGACGCCGCCGCCGCCGCCGCCCGGGAACGCCGTGAGCTGCTCCTGGTTCTCCAATCGATCACGCTCCTTTGGAACGTGGCACACATGTGGGCGAGCAAGAGGGTTCTCGCGAGCGTTGGCTGACCCCCCGCAGATGGGGATGGAGCGCGGCGCGGGAGCAGGGCCCGTGCACACGCGGGCAGGCTTCTCCTGGGGGAGAGCGTGTGTGCCCCAGCTGTGTGTCTCCGAGACACCGGCCAGGTGGCCCCCACCGAGAAGTGTGTCATTCCCAGTATCGAGACCCTACTGAAGTGATAGCGGTAGTTCGCAGCTCACGCCTTACCGCGAGGGCACCGTCGTTTCTTGAAGCGGGGCATCGTTTGTGTCTTGGGCTTCTGAGAATCGGAGTTAAAAGGTGCAGATGTAGATGTCAAAAAAGCAAATTCATTGTCCTGTCTGAAGAATCTTCCCGCCCGGCTAGACGCCTGCCATCCTCTCCTCAATATCCGAGGCCCGACCACCCGTGTTACCTCTTCACTGTCCACCTGGCCTTAAAATTATTCTGGCCAGGTGAATGGCCAGGCAGGGACGACGTGCGGTAAGGCACGTCATCGTCATTTTGTGTCGCCAGTTGCCAGCACAATGTTACAATGTGTTTTGTAACAAACAAGGGAGGAAATGTTGGGGGATTTGATAACTTTGGGGGTTGGGGGTCAGGGCCTCGGCCTATCAACAACAAGAAAAATATAAGACGGTCACTCCACTCTGGACTATGATTTGGGAATGTTCCCAGTGAGTGGACAAGGCTAGAGAATCAGGCAGGGCAGTGGACTGGAGCATTGATTTTGTCCCCCTTCTCCAGTCTTGCCTCCGTTGCTGGCGTGCCTCGGAGCCACCCACCAGTTCTGTGAATGTCCTGCTGGTCCAAGGTTCCCAATGATCTCGTAACCAAGGGCTACATCCTTTTGTGGAATAAGACATCCTTTTCCTTTTCGTGAAATAGTGCTAGTGATGGGCTGGAGCGATAAGTACAGCAGCTAAGGTGTTTGCCTTCCACGCGGCCGTCCTGGGTTCGATTCCCAGCATCCCATATGATCCCCTGAGTACCACCAGGAGTAATTCCTGAGTGCAAAGCCAGGAGTCACCCCTGTGCATCACCGGGTGTGACGCAAAAAGCAAAAAAAAGAAAAATGAAAAAAAGAAAGGAAGGAAGAAAGAATGCTAGTGATTAAGATAACTAGAGGCAGAAGCTCACAGACATTTGACTGGAGCTTCCCTTCGACTTTTATGTCTATGCATTTCCTCCTATCTCCCATTCATCCGTGTCCCCCGACATTTTTTAATGGAGGTTGAACAACTGGGCTTAGACAAACTTAAGGGATAGTACTTAATTACAAAACACCCATGAGAGAAGTAAAGTAAAAACAATATTTCATCAGAGAAGTATTTGATGTGGCCAGAGTGATTATATAGCTGGTAGGATGTTTGCCTTGAAGATGGCCAACCGGGATTCAATTTTGTACCCCATGGGTCGCCTGAGCAGCCAGGAATGACCCCTGAGCCCAGAACCAGCGGTAAGCACCGAGCATCACAGAATGTGGCCCACAAACAAAAATTATATTTGAACTCTTAAATGCTCACAGAACTATTAGACGCTCACAAAATTAATTAATTGTGTTTATTAATTATCTAGCAGACCCAAAGAGACTAGATTAAACTTAGTTCTCATAGCTCTTAAGTAACAGGGCACTTGAATTCAGTCCATCCAGCTCCAGGTTCTGTGGTCCAGAGTTTCCTTCGGGGACAAAGTTTCACCTGAGCAGAGAAAGTTGTCCCTGGCTCCTTCATCAGTTAGCAGTTGTCTCCCCTGCGTTCAGTTGGCAAAGATAGTATAGAAGTGAATGAAGGGTGTTTAAAATTAAGTCTACCTGTTTCATGAATCAAGTACATTTCTTTTGATGAATTTCTTTAATAACTAACTATAAAATATCATTGTAGGATGCTTTATCCCTGCTTTCCAGAAATCTAATCCGATACTGTTCAAAAGGTACACTTGGGGCTGGAGGGATAGCACAGCGGGTAGAGCTCGATTCCCAGCATCCCATATGGTCCCCTGAGCACTGTCAGAAATAATTCCTGAGTACAGAGCCAAGAGTAACTCCTGTGCATTGCTGGGTGTGACCCAAAAAGAAAAAAAAAAAAAAGGTACACTGTTGCATTCCTTTCCCTGAGCTCCCAAATAGTGTTCAGAAAGCCCTAGGGCCCCACCTGCTGTTTTGGACAATCAGACTACTATAAAGACCTAGAGCAATAGGGACTGTGCTGGAAACCTCAGCAGTGCTGGGGACCTCCAGGGCTGTACCCTGAGATGCTAGGGAACCCTGTGGTACCAGGAATGAAACCTGGTGGAGTGCATACTAATCATGTGCCCTAACCATTGTACCGATCCCAGGACCAGCCCATGCATTTCTTAACGCAGGACAAATAGATGCTTTGTAAATAAAAGTTCCAGGAATTTAGAAGTTACTTTGTACTAACAAAATCCAGCTTTAATAACATTTTGCACCCTCAGATTATGAACTGCAAAATTCACAATATAACAGCAGACACCACTACCTGTAATCAGTTTACTTTCAGAGACTAAATTCCCCCAAGCTTACTATAAGAATTATACAATTTGTATTTGTTCCAACTTCCCACTATATTAAAAATGAAAACAACAGAGCTTTCCTTGAACCCAAGAATGTCTTCCCTTGGGCCCTTTCCTCAACAATGGGGTGGCAGAGGTTAAGAAGTTAAAGTTTGAAATTGAATAAAAGGTCAGTTTCCCTTGTTAGCCTATTCTTTTTTCTGAGAATGTTATGAATGAACCTTAGATAAAACAATGTTATGAGGACCTTAAAGACAAGACTAAACTAGGGCAATGTATTAAAATAATAATTTAGTAAAGCTTTTGAACTGGGACAAGTGTGCCTTTCAGATATTTCTATAAACTTTCCATTAGCTTCAGTGGGATTTCTAAGTGAGAACTTGAGGACAAGATTTGTCCTAGTTTTGAGTTTTTGTGTGTGTTTCCCCCCCACCCCCATATTGACCCTTCACAGCATGCAATCAAATGCTTTCAAATTCAGTATTTCTAAACACACCTCTAAAAACAGAAATACTGAATTTCTAAACACACCTCTAAAATTAGAAATACTGAATTGCACTTTAACCTGTGTCTTAAAAAGTACTTCTCATTTTTTACATGAAATTGTAAAAATAAAAATGAGCATTACTCATCTTTATTTGCCACAGTAAATTCAGCCCTAGTAGAAAAGTTGAATTTCAAGTCACCATAATTTCAAGTCACCATAATTCAGTATTACATTTTTATTTTACGTTAGTGGAATTTGATGCAATGAATACTCTGTGGGTAAGTAAAAGAGCATTTTTAAATCTTACCGAAGTGGGAGTGTTCTCCAATCAATAAGTTAAATCTCAAAAATTAACAAACTATCATTTCCATTGAACATCCTGACTTTATATTACAGTCTTAAAACAATCGTGGTTATCAACTACATTTAAAACATATGGAATACCACTCCTGGGAATATATCCCGGAGAGGCAAAATGGTATAGTAGAGATGGCATATGTATTTCTATGTTCATTGCAGCACTGTTTACAATAGCCAGAATCTGGAAAAAGCCAGAGTGCCCCAAAACAGATGACTGGTTAAAGAAACTCTGGTACATCTACACAATGGAATACTATGTAGCTGTCAGAAAACATGAAGTCATGAAATTTGCATATAAATGGATCAACATGGAAAGTATCATGTTGAGTGAAATGAGTCAGAAAGAAAGAGACAGACATAGAAAGATTGCACTCATATGTGGAATATAATGTAACTGAGAAGTACAAGTTGGCAACGATGCAACTTCTGGCAGATATCTCTCTGGACTTAGTTACTAAAATACTAAAATACAGAAACCCAAAACTGAGAGGCCGCTAAGTGTGGTCACTCAACCTCATACCTCTTCATCCTCAGCAATGGAAAACAAATTATCTAATGCTTCCTTTTCAGCAGGTCTGACTTTAGGGGAGAGACTCTCCAAACAATAATAGTGAGTTTTGTTGAAATATTGTATGCAATCAAAGTGAAAGTAAAGTGAAATTTATTAGTTACACAGGCGGGGGGGGGGGCTAAGGGTGGGGGGGCTAGGGGTGTGGGGGGGTTAGGGGTGTGGGGGGGCGGGGTGGAGCTATACTGGGATTCTTGGTGGTGGAATATGAGCACTGGTGAAGGGATGGATATTCGTATAACTGAGATTTAAACCTGAAAACTTTGTAACTTTCCACATGGTGACTCAATAAAAAATTTTAAAAAAAATAAAATAAAAATAAATAAATCTAAAAAAAATAAAACATATGAAATAAATTTATGTGAGCAGAATAAATTCTAAATCTAGCCAACATATACTAGAATTCTAAATCTGTACCATGATGCAGAAAAATGATTAGAGAATACACTAAGAAGCCTATATATTTTTTTAATTTCAATTTTTTATTATCTATCAGAACCAGTTCTCAGTACCACATTTCTCTCCTAATATAAGTCATGGCTGTTGCTCATCTTTTGTTTCTATACATATTTCTGGGAGAAAATCCTTTGAGTGAGAAATTGATGCACCTTAGATGTTCACTGAAACTACACTTCCCAGCACACCAGAAAGTGGGGAGTATTAATCTAGCAAAGTGTGCTGGATGAAAATGGTCTCAGGCAACTGTCCATATGTTATATAATTCTATTTTCTGTACTTCATTATAGATTGATATTATACTTTGTTTTATGACTCCAATACCAAAGAAGCCCAATAATTAATTGAAAGATAGTTTAGGGGTTAAGGTGCTTGCCTTGCATGTGACCCACTCTGGTTCAATTCCTAGCACCAGTATAGTCCACTGAGCACAGGGCCCCTAATTACCACTGGGTATGACCTAAATTTAAAAAATAGAATTAATAAATGCATCTACCTTAAACAAGCAACTGCTCAAAAGCCTAAGTTCAGGAGTTTTGACTGTTTAGAGATATACCAAGAGATCATTATTTTATCCCAGGATATAGCTCAGTGGTAGAATATTTGCCTTCACATACGGATGCTAGGTTCAATCCCAGGCACCACTCATGCCCACACATATTCTCTTTCCCAATTCTGCGAAAAATCAAAAATCAATGTCAATGGTTTAATACAGTGTTTAGGTTTATATAAAAATAAACCACTGGGCCCAGAGAGATAATACAGAGATTAAAGTGCTTGCTTTGCATGTGGCCAATTTGGGTTCAATTCCTGGCACCACAAATAGCCCCCTGAGCCCTGCCAAGAGTGATCCCTAAGCACAGAACCAAATTTAAGCCCTGGGCACAGTCAACTGTAGCCCTAACCTCCTTAAATAAGAAAAATAGTAATAATTATTATTCATGACCCCCACCCAGGTTTCAGTGTCACCTCAGAGCTCTTCTACCAATTCCTCTCACTCCCCTATCACTTTCTAGCTGGTAACCATTTCACTAAATCTAGTTTTGTTGGGGATTCTGTTCATTTGTTTGCTTTGGTGATTTGCATTCCACATATGAGTGAAACTATCCAAAAATTGTCTTTGACTTCCTTATTCCTCTATACTACATATGCTACAGCTTCATCTGGTCATTCATTGGTGGGCATTTAGATTGATTGCCCATTTTGGCTATTGTGATTATAGGAATGCAATTATTCTGCCAAATTAGGGTTTTCATAACACAAGGAGTCTATAATTATCATTTTTTTCTATGTTAATCCAGGCATATCCAATATGCACGGGTAAGTCTCTCAGTGAGATACGTTACTGGTGCCCATTCGAACAAATCGATGAGCAACAGGATGACAGTTAATCCAGGCTGACTTTGCCTGGCTGTTGCCTTGCATGTGACCCACTCTGGTTCGATTCCTAGCACCAGTATAGTCCACTGAGCACAGAGCCCCTAATTACCACTGGGTATGACCTAAATTTTAAAAATATTGGCTATTGTGGATATAAGGGATGCAATTATTTTATTTTTATTTATTTATTTGTTATTTTTATTAGTGATTCACCGTGAGGTACAGTTACAGGCTTACAAACATTCATGCTTGCATTTCAGTCATATAATGATTGAGTACCCATCCCTCCATCAGTGCCCATTTTCCACCACCAATGATCCCAGCATCCCTCCCACCACCCCCACCCCATTCCCTCCACCCTACCCCACTTCTGTGGCAGGGCATTCCCTTTTGCTCTCCCTCTCTTTTGGGGTGTTGTGGTTTGCAATAGAGGTATTAGGATTGTGCTATTCTAGATGAACTCCTACTTGTGTATGCAGTGTGACCCATTACTTGGAAAATTGTAAAGAAGGGAGGTATACCACTTTCACTTTCATATTACCTTCTCCTCAAAGCATCATGATGTCCAATATACCTGCTTTCTTTTCCTTTCTTATTCTCTAATGAGTTTGCATTAGACAAACTCATTAGACTGCCTATAATGGTTACCCGTTTCCCTCTGGTACACGTGTAATGCACAAAGGAAAGGGGTAACAGAACATGCTGGGCTACTGTCCCTTACTCTCTGGCTGTAGTGTCTGGCCTATAGCAATACAGGCAGGCCTACATATTTCAGCCAGGAACATAACATGGACTTAGAGCTCCAGGGCCTTCTATTGTCAAGGCTCAGAGAACAAAGCTTAGAGAATGCTAGAATTATTAGGAAGTGTCTTCGCCCACGCAAAAAGCCCTTCATCCTCTTATCCTCTGATATGGCCTGGCCAATAAAAATGCACCTCACGAGGCTGGACGGGGGCCGGAGCGATAGCACAGCGGGTAGGGCGTTTGCCTTGCACGCGGCCGACCCGGGTTCGATCCCCGGCATCCCATGTGGTCCCCCAAGCACTGCCAGGAGTGGTTCCTGAGTGCAAAGCCAGGAGTAACCCCTGAGCATCGCTGGGTGTGACCCAAAAAGCAAAAAAAAAAAAAAAAAAAAAAAAAAAAGAGGCTGGACGGATGGTTGATTCAAGGAGACTAGCATAAATGTAGCCTGTTTCTGGCACTGATGTTGCAGAACAGCAGCTCTGCAAATAAGCAGAGCGCCATGCTGGAGAAACGGGCCAAAACACTTTATTTTGGGGTTGGGGGGCTGGGGGGCGGGTTACCTTACCAGCAGGTGATAGCTAAAAACCTTTAAGAGAAGCATGATTCACACAGTTTGCTGCTCTGTAATCCACTGCTTTCTCCAAGCCGGGCACAGCACTTATGCTAGTCCTCGCCCCACACCGGGCAGCTCTCTTCAGTTTAGCAGGACTGGAGGGACTTCCTTACTGCTGCTGTCATCAGCAGGTGTCACCCCTTTTGTTCCCCATCTCACCATTTGGATACCACGTAGACTGGCCCTGCATCTTTTAGACTGGCTCTTGGGTCATAGGCAGGGAACGGAACAGCCTTTTGTAAAGGATACCTTGCTCCAAAAGAGTGTCTGGGGGCTGGAGCAATAGTACAGCTGGCAGGGCATTTGCCTTGTACACACCCAACCTGGGGTCGGTCCCCAGAATCCCATATGGTTCCCCCACCCCACCCCCACCCCCGAGCACCACCACGAGTGATTCCTGAGTGCAGAACCAGGAGTAACCCTGAGTATCGCCAGGTGTGACCAAAAAAGTGTCTCACCTCCAGGGCACAACTTCTTACTTTTTTCCTGGATTGCCAAAAGCTGGAGCAATAAATAACTGAGAAAGAGAAAGGCCTTTCACCCAGCTTCCTTCTTTTTTTAAAAAAAATTAATTTTATTGAATCACTGTGAGATAGTTACAAGCTTTCATGTTTGGGTTACAATCCCACAATGATCAAACACCCATCCCTCCACCAGTGCACATTCCCCACCACCAAAATCCCGGGTATACCCCCCCTTTCCCACCCTCCTCCTGACTCTATGGCAGACAATATTCCTCATACTGTCTCTACTTTGGGGCATTATAGCTTGCAACACAGCTTCCTTCTGAGGTATCAGTCCTATGAAGTGGCTGAGGAGTGTCTCATCGTCTGACCCTTCCCCTGAGACTTGCTTACTTCCTGATCTTCAACATGTACTACACAGAGAGCCCCCAGCAGAGAGAAACATTGTAAAGTCGGCCTCCAAATGTAAGTGTTTTAAACTTCTAGAACTTCAGGCCACTTCCTCTATTGATTTCTTCCTTCTAAGGCAGGGAGCCAAGCCGGACCCCCAGCTCCTTCTCAGCATCTGCCATGTCCCTCCCAGAGTCTGGAGTCTGTGGCCTGAATCTTTTCCTCCTGTCCGCATGAGTTTCTCTGGGTGACTTTGCAGGATGGGAAGCAGTGCTTCTTAATACCTTGAGGAAGACTGGATGGCACCATAGCTGATGAAGACTTTGTTCAGTGTGTCCCCTTCTATCCCGAAGCTAGAAGCTGGCATTTCTTTTCCTCTCATCCCCACACTCCTTTTTACAGAGCTGTACCACACTTGAACAGGTGTGGGCATTTGCTCATATGATAAAGGAGCACATATGTGGGAGCCTTTTGCATTTGCCCTTTTTTAAGGTTTAGGCAGTGTTTGCCATATAGAACTGTCAGTACTGTTGAGATGGTATCTTTTGCATCATGAGTTTCATTTTTTGAGAGCTAGCTTTGCCACAGGGACAATGTAAAATATCTGAATATCAAATAAAGGGAAATCACCAGAATGAAGGGAGAAGAGAGGAAGTGTAAAATGCTGGGTTTTTTTTTTTCAAAATGACTTACAGCTGCTTCCTGTTCTTAGATGTTAGGCATCCAATTAATTGGTTATATTTTATGCTTAATGATTCTCACTGCATATGTGTGTACATATATGTGTGTATGTGTGTGTGTATTTAATATTGCTATCCAGAAAATTTGGGCAAATTTCTTCATACATAAACAAAATTTTCTCTTATCTTCCCATTAATAACTTTGGTATTGTTGCCCTCTAAAAATTTTATTCTTGATATTAATGTGATTATAAAAGTTTTTTCAGCATCCTAATTGCTGCTTTTTAATGAGTTAGACTGTTTCCAGTTACAAGTGATTTACTTGCTATTTCTTCATTCTTAAAGAATGCCCTCTGCCCTAATCATTTTCAAGTAAACTGAATGAACATATTAATCTATAATGATGGAACATAAATGACTTTATTTTCAAATTTTAATGCATGCCTGGCATATTTTTACCTTGTGAAATATTGCGCTTTCTACATACTGCTAAGGCTGTAGCACTAAAGGAATGCAACCACTTCAATTAAGAATAAATTAGGCAGGTGTGTGCAAAATCCATCCATAGTCTAATTTCAAAACTCAAAACTTTAGTTATTTTCTGTTTCAGCTCAAATATCCGTACCTTCTGAAAGGCACTTGAGTGACAGAGAACCAGCATTCTACAAGAAAGAAACAGATCCAATTCTGCCCCATTACTAGTTGTGCTGTGAACCCCCAAGAAATTTGTCCGGTCTCTCCATACTGTCCATGGATTCTGTTATTCAGACATTAAAGCCACTGAACTCTGGTCTCTGGTTCTCAAGAGTAATGTCTTCATTTGCAGAAAAGAAGATGAGTCTCAAAGAGGGAGCACAGCAAAAACAGAACTAAAGCACAAGTCTCTTAGAGCATGCCTTTCCAGCAGGTCCAGAATTGGACTCCAGTGGGTAGAACTTAGTTCTTGAAAGTAGAAACTATAATGGTTACCTCTAAACAGCCATAATACACAAACATATGTAGGACACCTGTGATATTGAATTTTCATGGATAATTAAAGATGGGATTCATTGTGGTGCTTTTGCAGGTGTGTGAATGCGTATGAATAAACTCATATATTGAATTCCATTTTGTATAGGAACGATACTTTAATAAAGCTGTCTAAAATGTTGAGTGACACTCCTTATAGCAGGTTATTTCTCTAGTTCTTTGTGATACAAAGTTAGAAATAAACTTTTCTCTATTAACCCTTTAATACTGTGTTATTTCATTTTTGGAGTCTAAAAATCGTTTTCTTCTTTTTTCTTCTCCATTCTTTGTCTTTAATCCTTTCTGCCTTTTATCAACCACTGCCTAATTGAGGGCTAATTCATTTTCAGTGGAATACACAAATTCAAGTATTAACCTGCTCTGTGTGACCTAATCATTACTGTTGTCACTGTCACTGTCATCCCCTTGTTCATCAATTTGCTCAAGCGGGCACCAGTAACGTCTCCATTGTGAGGTTTGTTGTTACTGTTTTTGGTATATCGAATATGCCATGGGTAGCGTGACAGGCTCTGCCTTGGAGGTGGGATACTCCCAGTAGCTGCCAGGCTCTCTGAGAGGGGTGTAAGAATCGAACCTGGGTTGTCTTTTTGCAAGGCAAACGCCCTATCCACTGTGCTATTTCCAGCCCATAGGAAATACAATCTTCTAACCTTAACTTATTCTCTTTTTAAAAATCCACATTTAAGAGTTATTGCTTATGCTGAGTCATTGTCCCATATTCAAATACTCATGAGACGATACTGAAACTCTTTTTGAAAAATAGCCAAAAAAAGTAATACAAGTGCTAGTGAAAGTTAACTGCCAAAAAAAAAATTAAAAAAAAACACCCAAGGACAGTGGAAACAGGGTCAGGAATATTGCTCCATGGTTGGTATCCTGCCTCACGAGCTGGGGGAGAAGGTAGCTGTAATAGAGATAGAGAAGGGATCACTAAATCAATCATGGTTGGAGGGATCGTTCAGGATGGGAGATGTGTGCTGAAAGTAGATAAAGGACCAAACTTGATAGCCTCTCAGTATCTGTATTGCAAACCATAATGCCCAGAACTAGAAAATGCGTATGGGGGAAATTGTCTGCAATAGAGACAGAGGGAGGGGTAGAATTGGGGGGGCGATACTGGGGATATTGGTGGTGGAAAATGTACACTAGTGGAGGGATAGGTGTTCAATCATTGTATGACTGAAACTCAAACATGAAAGCTTTGAAAATGTAAAAAATTAAAAAATTAAAATAAAAATTTTAAATTCTTATTTAAAATTTAAAAAACTTGGATATACTAGAATGAAATGTTAAATTTTTCTATGGAACAGTCAACACTGTATGTTTATAATATTTGAACCTAAAAAGTGATTAAAGAAAGGTATTTGTGACATCATATCAGGAGAGTACTCTGGCCTCAATCATCATTATTCTCAAGCAAGAGAAAAGTAAGAGCAATTTTATCCATTTAAGGGCCCCTCTCGGAGAGCCCGGCAAGCTACTGAGAGTATTTTGCCCACATGGCAGAGCCTGGCAAGCCACTTGTGGTGTATTCCATATGCCAAAAACAGTGACAAGTCTCACAATGGAGACGTTACTGGTGCCTGCTTGAGCAAATCGATGAGCAACGGGATGACAGTGAAAGTGAAGGAACTAATAAGAAAGTGGTTACTTTATTGTATTTTATAGGAAACATTATAGACTAAGATGGTATTGATGAATTTTGGAGACACCTGAAGGTCCTCCAATTATCTTGAAGAAATGTTAAAGTCAAGCATTAAAGTTTCTCAAGTTCCTTTCAGAAACTTGCTTCTCTGAGTGTTTCCATTTCAAGACAAAAGCACCACCATTCATTCAGTTGCTCTGAGTACAGAAACACATCCCCAAAGCTTTGTTTTCACTGCTCATTTAATTAACCAGCAAATGCTTTCAGCTCTAAAGTAAAATATATTCCATATCTTATAGTCTTCTTCTTATCACCTCCACCATAATTTCTCCTTCCCAACTACTTATCTCCTAGAACATTTTTCTCTATAATTTTCATATTTCTACAGGATCCTCCTAAACTTCTCATGGAATGTACTCAACACAGTGTCCCAGTGATTGCTGTAGAGTACAAGACAGATAGGCAACAAGAAGTTTCCAGTAACTCTCCCTGACTTAGGCTGAATCCAAAGTCTTGTTCATGGCCTCCTACACCTCTGATAATCTGATTTTTCTCTCTTCCATTGAATCCTCCCCTGCTCATTTGCTCTAGTTGATCTACAGTGACTGCTTCTTTGTTGTTGTTGTTCCGTTTGGAATGTTTCTACTTTGTGGTCTTTATATTTGTCTAGGATTCTGTTTTCAAAATAGCAGTAAGACCTCTCTCCTTTCTTCCTTGGGTCTCTATTAAAGCCTTCCTTACAGAGTGGTATCATGACATATCTACGCCTTTGTTACTCTGGTGCTGTCTCCTTTCTTAATCAGCTTTACCTTTCTGCTTGGTTTTCATCACGATGGCATTGCAATATATGTGTATATATTTTTGTGTATGTTCATTCATACACAAAAGAAACAAACTTCATGAGATCACAGATTTTTTTTTCTCTACTATTATCTTCCCGGTGCCTCAAATAATGTATGGCACAGTGTGGTGTGAGTATGTAGACCATGTATGTTCCATCCTGAGTTAGTCATTCTGCATAAGCAGGCTGTAAAAAGGGGTGATATATCTATGCAAAATCATGCTGGACTTGATTACTAATTCTGTTTCCTTGGGTCAACTGAAGGCTTTCCCTATGGTATTCTGGGTATTCAAAAGCCTCACAAACACTGGGATCCATTCTGATAGGTCGGTTCATGCAAACAGCTGTGAAGAGGATGCTATGGCTCAGAAGAACAGATGTCACATCCCGTTAATAACTGGAAGAGTTAAAATTATTGTAACTGATCACTAGAGTTTGGCTTTCCCTGAATGATGTTTGCATAGCATTATACAAACAAGCAGATTTAATTATTCCTTAAGACTTCCTATTCTTCTAATGTTTTAATTGCTTATAGAAAGAATAGACAATATGCGTCATTCATAATTTGTCTTAAACAATTGAAAAACATACCTTACTCTCATTTGTACAAAATATTAATGGTTGAAGACAGCACATAGTTAAGTAACATAGGAAGTAGTTAACTTGCCTTTTCCTGAGATAATGCCGTTAAAGGTTTAACTTATTAGAAACTGATGAACAGACTCATTCTTAATATTTGGAATGTTTCTTGCCTAACTATAATTTGACAACTTATGATAATTGAAGAAAAAAATCACTTTATTGCTTAAAAGGTAACTAAAAAACCAAAAAAAAATCGAATTCAAAGTGAGTTTAAAGTAGGGTTACACTTCTATCCATTTATTAAAAATGAATAATTTTCCATATTAATTTTACTTATAGAAATTTGACTCCAATTGAATCATTTTTCACTAACTGCATTTTCCCCCTACTTCTTTTAATAGTTAGATAGTTCATGATTCACTAAGCCAGATAATACTTCAAAGTTTTTTTCATTTTGTGCAGCAAATAAAAATAAGCATTTAGTTGGAAATAAATAATGCAGACATTTGTATTAATTGAAATATCCTACTTAGTTCCTTGAGATATGAAAAATATTTGGAGAAAAGATATATTCAAAATTTTAAAGCACATTTAGTTTGGCACTCTTGAGTTCAGAATTAGTTCAGTTAATATGAGATGACAATACTAAGAAGATATTCTGTCTTTCAAGGCTTCCTCTTTCCTTATTCTTTGGCTCAAAAGAGAAGGTTTGGTGTGTCTACCTGATGACTGGAAGAAGTTACCACCAGATTTTTTCCAATAATTGCAACCTGTTTTTTGATTAGTAATATAATTGATTTCTTCTCAGTACTTTTGGCTTGAGGCATTCCTTTAGAAAAACGGAATGGATGCAGTTTTTCATGGTGTTTACCTAAATCAGTTAAAAGCTTATCTTTACACAAAAAACTTCACATGTTTATTAATAATTAAAAATAGAAATAGTCAACATGTCCTTTTGTATGCAAATATATGCACAAACTAATATATCCATATGAAGAAATACCATATGTTATACATTATCATAATGGAAATTTTTTTTAAATTTTTTTTTTGGTTTTTGGGTCACACCTGGCGATGCACAGGGGTTACTCCTGGCTCTTCACTCAGGAATTACTCCTGGCGGTGCTCAGGGGACCATATGGGATGCTGGGATTAGAACCCGGGTTGGCCGCGTGCAAGGCAAACGCCCTACCCGCTGTGCTATTGCTCCAGCCCCGGAAATTTTTATATTATTTAAATGTTATTTAGAAGAAATTAGATAAAATAGGTTTTAGTGTGAAGAAAATCCCCAAGTACAGATATGAACTTAAGTATAAAAAACATCATCCCCACCAAGAGATCAGAAAAACCCTACTCTTGGAACTTAACCCCAGAGAAATAAGAAACGCTGGAATATTTCTAGATTTCAGTTGCAGTGACAGTGACATGAATCTACACACGTCACTAAAAATGTTGCACCAACGTCAGTTTTGGGGATTTAATAATAGATTATAATTAGGTAAGATACAGCTCTTAGGAGAACTGAATCAAAGGTACATGGAGCTTCCTCTAGTATCTGAACTATTCCATTTTTAATTGTCAAAATGGAATTTCCTCTAGGTCTGAAATTTCAGAGGCAAATTTTTTTTCAGAAGCTAAATTTTTCAGGGTGAAAAGATAGTACAGTGGGTAGAGCACTTGCCTTGCATGTGGCCACCCTGGGTTCAATCCCCCAGCATCCCATAGGGTTGGTTCCCCGAGCCAAGCCCCACCAAGAGTGATCACTGAGTGCAGAGCCAGTTGTGAGCCCTGAGGACTCCCACATGGAGCAAACTTGAAAAAAATCAAAATGATGGTGTTGAGGTGAAAATGATTCTTTTCTCTGAAGTGTAGTTCAAGCCATATAGTTCAAGCCATACTACCAGCTGCTATGTGACCCCTAAAGAACTTCCTGAAAGCAGCCCTCTGTAGCTCTGCCAGCTGTCAGTTCAATCAAGAGGTTCTGGTGACCCTCCCAGCAGCACTCCTGCCAGCTATGGCTCTTATTTAAGTTCTTATAGGTGTGACCTTTTTGAAGATGGCTTTTTCATTTTTCCCTTTTTGAAGCATCTAAAGAATCTGATTCACTATTCCTAATTTTTCAAAAGTGCTTCGTTGTCTGTTTTCTTAATTTTTAGTTCATCCTTTTAAATTTTTCAAAAGAGATACAAAACAGGCAAAGACTGAGAGTAAGAGTATAGGGTTCTACTAATTGATGGTGGGCTAGGAACTGAACCACCAGATCCTCAGGAAAGCTGGATCATCAAAGATGACAGGGATGTTCACAGTCAATTATTCATTGAACAAGAAAAGAAAACTAAAAAGTCTCTTTTGAAATAACCAACTTAATTATATAGAATACCGGCTGCTTATAAGAATCACCCTGGGAGCTTAAAAAAATAGTAATGATTGTTCCTTTGGCACCGCTCGGTATGGTCCTGGTGCTGTGCTGTCCAAATACCAGAAGGGTAGCTAGCTCTTGTGGACCCCGGTACCACAGGACCCAGGCTCAAGCAGGGATGCATGTTTGGGCCCTGGGCTTAAAGGTTGCCCAATTGACTAAGTATCATGCAGGGCCCCCAAGAACTGACTAGGATCACCCTACCTCTAAGGTAGTAGCTCATATGTTTACTACGGAACAGGCAAATCAGAATTTCTCATGTAATACATAGCATAGATACAAGAATATTTCACCCATAGATATGGTATAGATAGGGTGTTGTTAGTAAATGCTGTAGAGTAAAAAAGTTTGAAAGGGAAATAGAAATTCATGTGTGTTTGTTGGAATATTTGAATATAGAAAATTCCGAGAAGACCTTCTGCTTTGTACTTTCTTCCCTCATGAATTTCATTCAATATGATACACAGCCCTTAACAAAAGGAAGTCTTGTAATAGATCAATGTCAACTTGCATTTAGTAAGTCAACATTATCAAAATAAGGAACTTGTCTGGTGGGTAAATATTTATAAATCTAAATAATTAGACCTGATTGCCATCTCATAGTTTAAAAGGATCCGGAAAGAAAGCGACTCATTGGAATTACTGTTTGCATTAGAGGCTCTAATCCATTGCAATATGGTCTAGAGTTTATAATATTACTTCCTTTCAAGACTAAGGCATCCTGAAAGAGCAAAGTTCACTTGAAGTAAATCTCTCTTTTTAAAAAGAGTTTAAAAAGAAAAAGTTTTTCTTTTCTTTTCCTTTCTGTTATGTTCCTTTATATCTTGTCTTTTAAATTTTTCTTATGTTACTTCCTCTCTCTCTTTCTTTCTGTTTCTTTCCTTTTTAAAAGAGTTTTGTTGAGAGAGAGAAAAAGAGAGAGAGAGAAAGAGCGAGAGATAGCATTCATGGCCATGGTTTGGGATGCTGTAATCCCAGAAAGAAGTTTTTTTTTTTTCTTTTTGGGTCACACCCGGCAATACACAGGGGTTACTCCTGGTTCTACACTCAGGAATTACTCCTGGTGGTGCTCAGGGGACCATATGGGATGCTGGGATTAGAACCCGGGTCAACTGCGTGCAAGGCAAACGCCCTACCTGCTGTGCTATCGCTCCAGCCCAAGTATTTTTCTTTGTAAAGATAAAATGTATTTCCATCTTCTGTAAGCATGATCTCACTATTAATATATTAGTAAAGATCATCTATTTACATTCTCTCTCTCTCTCTCTCTCACACACACACACACACACACACACACACACACACATATTGTACTTAGGGGCTTATTCCTAGTTCTTTGCCCCAGAGTGAGTGACTCCTGGAAGTGCTCAGAGGACCTATGTGATGCTACAGGTCAAAACAGTGTCAGCTTAAGCTGCTGTGTGCAGGACAAATGCTTTCCATCCTTTACTATCTCTCTAGCCCTGCAACTTTGTATTTTCTTGCCATAATTTATCTTTTCAGTTCTTTTTTCCGTATTTCCCTGACTCTGTAATTCACATCTGTAAATCCTGTACTCCAGTTTTTTCGTCATTGTGTCCTATTATCCCTAATCACATGAATCGATAATACTCTAACTTGCCTTTTTGCTATTTTGAGCAAACCCAAGTCGTAAGACTGAGCCAGAGAATACTGAGAACGTAGATGCATCTTACCACAGCTTAGAAAAAGACCTTAATAGTGTCATAAATTTTGTTTTGGGAATCCTATTATAAAAGGAATAATATAATATAATCCTATTATAAATGATGGGTTGGAACGATAGCACAGCGGGTAGGACATTTGCCCCTCTTGGAGAGCCCGGCAAGCTGCCGAGAGTATCTTGCCCGATGGTAGAGTCTGGCAAACTACCCGTGGCGTATTTGATATGTCCAAAACAGTAACAATAAACCTCACGATGGAGACGTTACTGGTGCCTGTTCGAGCAAATCGATGAGCAACAGGATGACAGTGATACCGTGACAGTGATTATAAACAGCACGACTCTTCCCAATTCTTTGTAATATTCTCTCCAACTTCTTCTCATAGCCATCAGCCAGTGACTTTATTTTCCTACTTGACAGATAAAATATAACCTGTCTGATAGAAACCCTTACTTGTTCCCATATCTAAGCCATACCCTTGTCTATTTTGTTCCTGCTCTCTCCTTTTTCCTCTTCTCACAATAGAAGAAATTTTATTTTATTTTTATTGGCTTGGGGGCCATGTCCAGTGATTCTCAGGGTGTATTCCTGGCTCTGTAGCTTAGGAGTCACTCGTGGTAGTGCTTGCAACTTATACATACATAAGTGCACCACACCTTATGTGGGGTCAGTTGGTATAACCCAGCCCTGAAAGTTTTCCTAGGCACTAAAAGTTTTGCTTAGCCCTAGTAGTGATTGGGGTCTCTAGGGCATCCAGCAGTGCCATACGGCACAGGGGGCCCTATGGTACTACTGGTAACCGAACTGGGGTCAGATGCATATAAGTCACCTATATTATCTCTTGGGCTATTGTCATGTTACAGTACTTAGAACAAGTAAAAATTCTACAGCTTCTGGCCAAAAGCATTTCTTTAGTTACATAATATGGATCCTTTTGGTTTCTTTTAATAGTTTTCTATGTTGTCTCTCCTTAGCATCCTATATACTAAACCCTTAGGCCGACATTATTTATTTATTAACTTTATAAAATCCTTCTATAACTTTGAATGTTAGAGAATGAGTACAATGGTTCTATTATTTTATGTATATGTTATACACATAATATGTATAATACATATATATATATGCTTTGTACTTAAATTTAAGCATACCAGAAACAAAGAGGAAATTTTAAAAGCATGCATAAATCAAAGAAAAGTACAGAATAATCAAAACGATATCACTACATATAATAGTGTTTTAACGATACTAAATTAAAAAGGATACACGAAAAGATACACAAAAAGATACGTTTTATTTACTGACAAACACAACTTCCTTTGCATTTGTTAATGTACAAGGAAAACGAAGGGTTTTATGCTACTATTTAAAAGTGAGTCCAATAAATGTTACAAGATATAATGTGAAAAAAGAGGATCAACTATTTAATACTATTTCTTTACAGATAGCCATGATTTTGCATGGCATTAATTTAAAAGTATTGGGCATTAAACAAGCAGAAGGATGACATGAATATGGCAAAATTCTTTTAGGGATGATTAAAATAAAGCCTAGAAAATGTGGAAGCACCTTGAAATAACACAGACTACAAAAAAGCATTATCTTCCATATAATCACCGGGATGGCTAGGGAGATACCGGAGGCTCTCCCTCTCACTGCCCGGGTTTGGTGGAATCGGTCCTTCCCCATCCCGGGGTGGCCCATGCCATGGGGCGGACAAAGGAGGGAGCTAGGGGCAAGCTGGTTGATGACCAGTTGCCACTTATTCGATTCTCCCCATGCGCCTATTCCAGTCTCACTAAATTCCCCATTCCAGTCCCACGCTGCCCCTCGTTCCCGTTTCCACTGGTCTCTCCCGCTCATCTCTCCGTGCTCCCTCTTGCAGCCGCGTCTCGAGTTTCTCCACATGCATTCTGCTCCTGCATTCTTCTCTTTCTGTCCCCCCTTGCAAGTCTCTTTGCACTCCATCTTGCTGACCTGGTCTCTCTCTCTCTCTCTCTCTCTCTCTCTCTCTCTCTCTCTCTCTCTCTCTCTCTCTCTCTCTTAGGGGTGTTCCTGATAATAAAAATCTCTTATTTTCTGCGTTAATTATTCCCTCTTTACTGTGGCTCATTTACTACAGGTAATGAGTGGGTTAATACATTTTTGCTAACGAAACTTTACATGCTGTCCAGATTTTCTCAGTTTGCCCCCAGCTCCCATCCAGAATATAGCATTGTACTTAGTTTTAAAGTCTCCTAAAGCTCCTCTTGGCCATAACAATTTCTCAGATGTATTTTGGGGTTTACAATCTGTGACCATTTTGAGTCAAGTATTTTGTAATGTTCTGCTTAGCTGGTGTTCTCATGATTAGAGTGGGCATATGGCTTGAGTAGCTGGAACACCAAGGTAAAAACTATCAACATGATTTACCACTATTGAGGTTGACCTTGTTCCTCTGGATGAAGTAGTATTTATCCGGTTTTCCACTGTAAAATTCTAATTCACTCCTCTTCCTACAGTGCTCACTACTGGGAACAGGCTTTACATGGTGGGGATGGATACAACTCATAATACCACTCATAACCTTAAATGCTTGTATTAGAGTTGAGTTCACCATCAACATTAATGAGACAATTGTCCATCTTTAGACGTTTAACAATAGACAGGAAAATAAATCCAAGAGATAGCATAAAAAGAAAACCCAGAGCAGAGATTAGTACAAGGGAAAACAACAATATGCTATCAACATATTTTTAAATTTAACACTTGAAACCGGTCATCAACAAAATTGCGTAAAGCAAACAAATCTCCAGAATCACTGATCAAGAGACGAAAGACTGGACTGTTGTGATCTGTGTGGCGGTGCCCAGCTTCTGGTCCTTTAATTCTTCCCTATTATAATCTTGCATTGATAATACATATTATCATAATATTATGATATAATACATAACATTGATAATACTTGTAACAAAGTCACATTTTGCAATCTGTCTGTGGAGTTGTTTTTTTCTTTTGTGACTACAGTTTTCATGACTCATTTCCCTTTATTCTCAGTAAGCAAACAGAGCCTTGTAATCACGAATATCAGACCAAGCATATGTGGTGGCCAAGCACATGTGTCACCCACTTCTCCCCTCTTGAGACGTGTACAGGGACTCTTAATGCCTTTGGAGGAACCTGCGGTCTCTCTTGAGCGCATTACTCTCTCTTCTTTTCTCTTCCTCCCTCCTCTTCCTTAAAAAGTGTCCAAATAAAATTTGTTTTCACTTCACTGCTCCTCCTGAAATTCTTTTCTGTGAGAAAGACAAGGACACAGAAGGTCTGGGTAAGGCCTTGGAACGGCTTTCTTTTCCTGTAAAAAGCAATTTCTTACTCCAGTCTGAGTTCAGGGCTTTCCAAGAAATCGGGTGAGGGAGGGAATTAACTTCTGTGCCCTGCAGATTAAGTGGGTGTCACGTGGGGCTGGTGGGACCCATGGTCCCTGTTGAGAAAGACCTCCTTGCAGACTTTATCAGTCTTAGCCTTCCCAACCCGTCTCAGCGTGGCAGAGGTATATTGGGAGAAAGTGGCTGTCACTCATCTTCTCCAAAACAGATAAGTCACCCGTCCCAACCCACCGACTGCATACAGGAGAGCACCAGAGATAAAGTCCCCTTGCACCATAGGGGACTCCTGAAGCAGATGTGGACACTGGAGAGCTAGGTGTTTATCATTGATCAATATCTGAAAGAATAAGTGGAGGGAGAAAATGATATCTTTATGGCAAGTTGCCATTTGTAGTTCAACAAGATCTCAGTCAATCTGGAAGAATATTCAGGACTGAAGAATGTTCAGGAGTGAATTTGGAGCATCAGAATGTTCTGCACTGGCTGAATGGCTTCATTTCTTCATGGTCATGTCTTGTAATCGCTGTCTGTAGTTTGTTTCAGGAGGGGTACGTACAGTTAGGCAAACTGGTTCTGCCTGGTAGAGGAAGACCTTCAAGGAGCTGATAGCTGATACTCTTAAAACGTAATCTTAAGAAAATGGATAAAATCAGAAGCTTACTGAATAACAAAAATAAGTAACAAAGACAAAAAGACCTATAGAAGAACAATTAAACCAATGGAATAAAAAGTATTGTGAATAGTCTCACCCATATATGACAGTTTGGTTTGTACAAAATGGTATTGCAGTATCTTGGTGAAAGAATTTTTTTTTGATAAATATTCATTGGATATTGTGTTAGTACATATCTGACTGGAAGGAAAACATATATAATACCAGTTATTTCATTAGAGAGAGTAGAAGAATAGAATGTAGGAGATACAATAGATTAGTATTCAAGAACTGCAGTGGCTGACAGGACACAGTTAAGTAGCAATGTGATGAAACTAGCTGTCACTGCTAGGATTTGGCTGTCCAAAAGGGAGAGCTTCTGATTATTAAATCCAAAAAGCCAAGAATGGTGGCCAGGAATGATATTTAAGTGTTCTAACTGTTAATATTCTCAAAGAAAATTTTTTAAAAATGAATGAATAAGTAGTTGAAATGTTTATTTTGTTATCTTTGTCTCCTATTCATTCTTCGAATGCCAAAATATTTATCTAAGCCTTTCTCATTTCACTTTCAATGAAAGCCCCAAACCCCACTCCCATGCCTTGCATAGTTTCCTACATTATTTTGGGAACAGAGTTAGTAGGTTCACCCCTGACTGTGCTCAGAGCACTCCTGGCTCGGTGCTCAGGGATTAATCTGGCAGGACTGATCAAGCCAAGGACTGGCTATGTGCAAAGACAGTGCCTTGCTGACTGATTTCAGCCCTAGTGCTTTATACATTTTACAGTCCACTCTGCAGGGGCTGGAGCACCCTACAGTGGGTAGGGGTAGGGTGCTTGCCACCTTGCATTCTTTGGGGGGGGGGGTTGTGTATGTGTATGTGTGTGTGTGTGTGTGTGTAAAGCAAAATCTTTTTTTTTAAAGAAAGTTAGAGAGATGTGAGGGGAAAGCAAGCGAGTGAGAGAGAAAGAGAGAGAAAGAGAGAGAGAGAGAGAGAGAGAGAGAGAGAGAGCTGTTCAAAGGAGTAAATGGGATTCTCCAAAGGCAGAAAAAGACCAGGGAGTTTTTTGATAGTCATTTCAATGAAAATAAAACATATTACTCTCAAAAATATGTTTCTATTTACATTTTTTGGTCAGTAATGGATATTAAAATTTCTTCTCTTATGATATAATTGGGTTGGAGTGATAGCACAGAGGTAGGGCGGTCGCCTTTCACACAGGCGGGCTGTGTTCGATTCCTCTTCCCCTCTAGGAGAGCCCGGCAAGCTACCGAGAGTATCACGCGCCCGCACCGCAGAGCCTGGCAAGCTACCCATGCATGTTGGATATGCCAAAAACAGTAACAATAAGGCTCTCAATGAGAGACGTTACTGGTGCCCGCTCAAACAAATTTATGAGCAATGGGATGACAGTGACAGTCACAGTGATGATATAATTGCTTTTTTTATTGTTTCCAAAGCAATCTCTAGCGAATATGGAACTCATCCATCATGGTATGCCACCTTGTAGATTTCCAGCAATTGGACTAAAGATTTTCACATGACCAAAAGTCAGTCTAATCAGAACCCTTCTTTCAGGGGATTTTTCCAATTGTTCTTGAAGCATATCTTTCCCCGCTGTCCACAGAAATGTTGGGGGCTTGTTGTGAGTAGCTGACCACCAGGATCCCTGTCATCTGCAGAAACCTAAATACAGTGTTACGGCACGGTTCCAGATCTCTGACCACAGACAAGGACCACGCAGGAATGCAATCAGCAAGTGGGTAGTTTAATAAGCTGGCTAGCCAGGGTCGTGCACATGCACACAGCGACACGCAGGTGCCATGTGTGAGGCAAGGCCCCCACCCAGGGTGCTGGGGTTACTTACATAGGCCCATGTCGGCCATTCTGGTGAAAACGCGAAATCCCGCACATTCCGTAGCCAATAAGTTCATAATTCGACACGCCTCTCCCTCCAATCCCATTGGGCCCATCTGCTTGTTCAGCCTATAGATTTACAGGTCACAATTGCATAAGCACCTGCACGGTCTGAGGGCTGTCTAGATTGTACCCTTATATGGTCATAGCTCAGGAGCCCGCACATTCCTCTTGGAGCAAGCAGATAGCAGAGGCCTGAGTGGAAAATACACGGTTTTCATTGTCTTTGGCCCTACCCAGGGCAGTCCTGTCCTAACAACAGTGGCAGAGAACTTGCAGCAAGAAGGGCTAGAAATAAGTATCCTATGGATTGTTAGTCATTACTTCTCATCCTCTGTGAAGTGATTTATGTGAACTAACATCCTCCTCCCTTTTCTGTTTCACTTAATTTGAATTAAGTTTTTAATATTTTGAATCAAGAGTCTCAAATAATTCACTGACAGAAACTGTATACGGCATAATATTTTTAAGATAGAATTTTCCTGTGAACAAAATTATTCTTACTCTTTAAGGTGAAGTAAAATGAACATATGATACTATTTTTTAAGCGGAAAAGATTGAATATGGATGCCATGAATTAGTATGTTAAGGAAAAATGAGTAGATTTAAAAGTTTACTTAAGAATCTAAAAATTCTCTTGTGCTGGAGTGATAGTACAGCACATAGAATATTTACATTCCACAAAACCAACACGGGTTAGAGCCTCGGAATCCCATATGGTCCCCTGAGCCCACAGGCCTTAGGAGTAATTCCTGAGAGCAAAACCCGGAGAAACCCCCGAGACTGCTGGGTATGGCCAAAAAAGAAAAATGAAACAAAACAAAATTAAAGGTAATCTGCACCTTTTGGCCCTGCTGCGGAGCGAGCATGATGGAAGAGCCCAAAAGAACGCCCTTGGACTCCAAGCAGCCCATTGAACTAATTCCGGCACGGGATCCGAGACCCCACAGCGGGCTGAGACAGTGGAAACCGGGCATCCCCCAATTCTTTTAGCCTCTCTCTCTCAACCCCTTCTTCCCGAGCACAGCGCAGGGTCCACGGCTTTCTGAGCGCAAAATGGAGACGTCGAGCCTCTCTCTAGGTTTCTCCATCTTATGAGCACCATAAAAGGGTAAAAGTTTGTAGTGATGTTATTTCTGGTTGTACTATCCCTGGACTTTATATAGAAACCCAAAACCGTGCGGCCGTGATAGTGGCCGCGCGACCTAATGTCATCTTAGCATCAACAATATGTAATGGTTCCTTTTTAATGGGTCGGACTTTTGTGGGAGATATTAACAAGAATCAGTCTTTTGCTGAAATATTGAAGGCAATCAAAGGGGTAGCCATCTCTCTAGACTGAACTAAGCTATATCCCCATGCCGGCTGAGAAGAAATATCCTTCTTTCTCGGGAAGAAACGCGGCGTGGCGTCAACCATAGTGTGATGTCCATTAAGCAAACAGACCTGGTGGCGTGGGAATGGGATATAAGGGAAAAATTATGTACATGGAACTGCGGGATGCTGGTGGAATCTCGAGCCGGAGCTGATACCAGCGCAAGACCTTTGGTTCCAGAAACTGCTTGCAGACACTCTACTAGACTATCAACTAAGCCAGAGCCCCACGCCTGCTGATGACGGGAAATAACCATCCTTTTCGGTTTTTTTCCCTTTGTCAGACAGCGTGGCGATTACTAAACAGGAGTGAACTCGGTGGCGCGGGGCAAGGGGGAAAAAGAAAAGTTATGTAACAAACAGCGGGACTTAATATCTCTATATTCTTAGCAATGGAGAACTATCAAATGCCTCCTTGGCAATAGGACTGTCTTTTTCTTTTTGGGGGGGAAACCCCAGCAACGGTAGTGAGTTGTGTGTTGAAACATGGAATGTAATCGAGATAAAGCATAAATGAAGTGAAACTTATCACTTATAAGAGTGGGGACTGGGGAGGTGGGAGGGGGCGGTAGGTATACTGGGGGGGTTGGTGATGGAAGATGGGCACTGGTGAAGGGAAGGGTGTTTGAGTATTGTATAACTGACATAATCCTGAGAACTATGTAACCCTCCACATGGTGATTCAATAAAATTTAAAAAAAAAACATAAAAAAATAAAAATAAAAATAAAAAAATAAAGAATAAATATGTTTTAAATTTTTCACTATAAAAAAGGTAATCTGCAAATTCTCAAAAAAAGTAAAAAATATTTATATGCTTACATTTTAATTTATATTTAAATGTTATACTCTTAAAATTTCTATGTCTATCTCTATTTTTCTCTAAACCCTCCTAGCAACCATCAGGAGAAGCAGGAAGAACACATGAATGCATATTATGATTTACCTGCATCAAAGGGCACAAATGAGAGTAATGAGAAAAGAAGAACTTGAATTCAGGGACACAAGTGGGTGGAAGTGGTGGCAGTGCTGAAGAGTTCCCCATTGGCAGAAGCGAAGCACTCACCAGTGTCCAACACCCTTTGTCATCCAGGAAATGTGAATACCTTCAGGCTGTACCACCTCACACCTGCTGGGGCTGGTGTCTCTAATTCCCATGCAGTGACATCTCTGCTTGGAAGGGAAATACTAATCCCTTGAAACTGCATCTCAAAACACAGTTGGAAAAGAAGATAAAACTAATGTGTGATCCTACAATTGGGTTCTGGGAGAATTTAAGATACCAATTATTGGAAGCATTTACCATGATGAGGTGCTCAATTGATGTCCCTGCAAGCTCTGCCAGCTCTGCCAGCTGCTCAACAACCTCTGGGTGCACTTCATCAACCTCAAGGAGATCAACTTGAGGCCGCAGATGTCCCAGGTGCTGCTCAGAGATGCAGGCAGGTGCCTGATTGTCAGTGTGCAGATCGTTACAACATGCCAGTCGAACAAAAGCTTACATTCGGTAGACTGGGAACACTTGTAAAGGTGATTAGAGGCTGCCCCAAAAGCCTCCGTCCCTCTCAGAGAGCCTGGCAAGTTACAGAGAGTATCCCGCTCGCATGGCAGAGCTTGGCAAGCTACCCGTGGCATACTCAATATTCCAAAAACAGTAAAAACGATTGTCCTCATTTCCCTGACGCTGAAAGAGCCCCCAATATGCCATTGGGCTACACTAGAGTGCGACAGGGATGAATGGAGACGTTACTGGTGCCTGCTCCAGCAAATCAATGAATACGGGATGACAGTGATACAGTGATATACATTAGTTTTCATATCTTTTTTTTTTTTGCTTTTTTTTTTTTGGTCACACCTGGCTCTGCACAGGGGTTACTCCTGGCTCTGCACTCAGGAATTATCCCTGGCGGTGCTCAGGGGACCATATGGGATGCTGGGAATCGAACCCGGGTCGGCCGTGTGCAGGGCAAATGCCCTACCCGCTGTGCTATCGCTCCAGCCCCTAGTTTTCATATCTTTTAAGTGGGAATTTTAAGTCAAATTCTGAGTTTATTATGTTGCTGTTGTCTCTAAGTGATTAGTCAATCGGCTATATTTTATTAATATATAGAAGTGACTCACTTCAAAATGTTGGGTTTTTTTGTTTTCAGGCCACAGCCATTGGTGCTCAGGGCTTACTCCTGGCTCTGTGCCCAGGAATCATTCCTGGCATGATTAAGGGAGCCACATGGGGCCTGGGGATTGTATCCAGGTCACCATGTTCAAGGCAAGCACCATATCCACTGTACTTTACTCTGACCCCTAAGAGTTGGTTCTTAAAACAATATTATTATCATGGAGCCAAAACAGGTGTGAGAAGGATATATTAAACTTATAGTATCTGAGTTTGAATTAATTGTTGGACCATGTGCTAAATATTATATCACACTAAAATTTAAAATATCACTGAATTTTTGTTTATATGCTTTTAGGATAAAAATATAAATATCACATTATGAATCAAAGAATGAAACAAACAAAATCCACCCCCTGCCTGTACCAGAAGCACTGTAATTTTTCAAATGCTGTTGTATATCCTCCTCTACTCTGTTTTCAGTCTCTTCATTGTTCATACCAAGATTCAAATGCCCTCCTTGCCTCATATTTCTAGAATGAATAGCTAGTCTGTAAATATCTTCCAATCCTGTCTTCAAAATACTCTTCTTTCTTTCCCCAGAGCCTTAACCTATATGAGTTTGTTTGATCATCTTCCACTAGTCTGTCAATGTTCACACATTGGAAACTTCAGGTCAATAGTAACTTCCCATAATCCACTACTCTGCCCTCTGGTACTATTTAGAGAATGAGTCAAATGGAAAAATTCAAACCTTTATTGAAACTGACTTTCAATTAAAGTCTAGAAAGCATCATGATTTTTTAATTCTTCAGAACCTGCCTCCCTGCCTGTACCAGATTTCATCTCTTGGAGCATCTCTCCTCCTATGACCTAACCTGCTCTATACTGTATATTATTGTGTCTTTGACTTGCTCTTGTCTTTACCACACTGCTTCTCTTTTGGTGGATATCAACTTAATTGTTATTTCTTCAGAGTGATCATTTCTTACTGCCCAGGAGAGTTTGGTACTTTTGTTTATAAGACCTGTCTCTGTCAGAAACCACATTTTCCTTTCGCTGCTGGATCTCCAATGCCTAATGTGTAACTGGCACAGAACTACCTATAACACACATGAATTAATGTTCACCCTGGCCAAGCAATAGCTATAGCATGCATGAATTAGTGCTTGCACCAGCCAAGTGGAATGTATTCAGTTAATACAGAAATTCTGAAAATATATTCCATGGTAGCACCATAATTCATTGGAAACTCTTCCTTGAATGAAATCCTAGCTGCAAGTTTCTTATTTTGCTGACTTAATGGCTACACTTTCATGAAACAGAGTGAATTTACAGCTTTCAGCTATATGGCTGAGGTGGTAAAACAAAAATAATAAGATAGATCCTCTGGTACGTGTTTGCTTTAAGAATAGAGAAATAATCACAATGTGTTGCATGGGAAAGTATTTCTAGATAACTTATGTGCTAACTAAAATATTTACTGAATTCCTAATAATAGCTGATACTGAAAAGAAGGGTGGATAAAATAACACTTTAATTCACATAAGATATTAATATCTAGAGACGCACTGCCATAATGGTGGAAGAAAATAGACACTGTGGTGGAGAGATTGGTGTGGGAACATCATATGCAACATTAACAGTGTTACAAATTAAGGTGCATCAAATACATTTTTAAAAAGGCCTAAAAAAACCCTAAGAATGTTACTTTATTTGGGACACTGACCTTGGCTTTTTTTTAATGTTTTGCTTTTAATCACAACAAAATCCATTTTATATTTATATAAGTATGTATGTTTAATGGACAATATCTGTCTATCTGTCTCTCAACAGATTAAAAATATCAGAACAAAGGGAGGCTTGAGAAATAATACAAGAGTTAAGGTTCTTGGGTCTAAAGAGATAGTACTGTGGGTCAAGTACTGGCCGTGCATGCTGCTGACCCAGGTTTGATCCCCAGCACCACATATTCTCTCCCAAGCACTTCCATGAGTAATCCCTGAACAAGGAGATTGGAGTAACTTCTGAGGACAGCCAGGTATGATCCAACTCCTGCCCCTCTTTCCTAAAATGTTAAAGCACTTCTGCCCCATCAATACTGGTTCAAATCCTGGTCACCAAATATGGGTGGTTCCCTGATTACCTCCTGGGTCACTCTTGAGCACAAAGCCAAAATACTCTCCAAGCATAGCCTAGTGTGACTCAATCCTTGACTCCTAATAAATTAAAGTACCATAAAATAATGTATCATTATTATAAATAGTATATATATTCTATTCCACTCTATATTTCATTTTATATAGCACTCTAGTTTATATTTTACTTCAACTCTATCATTTTATATTCTGGCAAAAACAATACTCATTCCCAGTGCACTGTAGCACTATAGCACTGTTGTCCCATGGTTCATCAATTTGTGCAAGCGGGCACCAGTAACATCTCCATTGTGAGACTTGTTGTTACTGTTTTTGGCATATCAAATATGCCATGGGTAGCTTCCCAGGCTCTGCCATGGGGGCGGGATACTCTCGGTAGCTTGCTGGGCTCTCCGAGAGAGATGAAAGAATTGAACCCAGGTTGGCTGCATGCAAGGCAAATGCCTTACCTGCTGTACTATTGCTCCAGCTTTTAAAAAATTTATGAATGGGTCATGAAATTCAGTTTGAAAAATACTTAAGAGTACTTTAGTTTTCAAATACTTACTGCTTACTTCTCTTTTTCTTTGCCTTTTATGCTATTAAAAAAGTGTTGTTTGTTTTTCCCCCTGGCATCGAGTGTCAAAGTTTTTGGAGTTTCTCAGGTTGAGAAAATATGTACTATTCGGAGCCAGTTGAATAATTCCTCACACCTAGAATGCAGGCACTTCATTAAAGATGAATCACATCTTTAAGCCTGAACTTTTTTATCTTTTATTTTTCTTCTAATTTTGGCTTGTTATATAAAATACAAGACCCCTCCTTAATTTTGAATTTCAGAATACAGTAGTGGTCTTCTTTTATTCACTAAATATGGCAGAATTTTAAAATTATTTTTCTGTAAATAAAAAGGATTAATTGGCCTTTTATAAATTTTCAGTAGGTTAGACAGCATGCAAAAAATATTAATCATAATTATTTTGACACTGAATTCCATGTCCTGTTGGAAATATTAGATGTAATGTAAAGTTCAGCACCAAATATGTGGATTTTAAATCAGGATTTACCTTTTTAACTGATTTGTGTATTCTGAAATTTGCAAACAAGAATATTTTTTTGTTGTCCCTTAAGAATTTTTACAGCATTATAAGATGAAAGCATGTACTTAAACCACTACTGGATGTCACGTAAGATATTTCCAGATGACACAATTGCCAAAAGGTTTTTACAGGACTCAGTTGAAATTTTTCCCTTTACCAGATAAGTGAAATAATCACTTAATTATGGGATGATATTCTTGAAATATGGGATGATATTCTGGGATGATATTCTTGAAATTATGGGATGATATTCTTGAAATCTTAGATTGAATGCAATCTAAGATGCATTACAAGATTTCAAGAATAGGACTCTTCCAAAATATCCAAATAGATGGATACCTTACAAAGTAAATATCTTCAATAGAATTTTTTCCAGTATATGCCACCTTAATAGGTATACCTAAGTTCAACTGAAGGCTTCTGGGCTTCAAGAAAACCTATCATAATTATCTAAAATGATTATTACCAATGACTATTACCCACACTTAAGGTAATCTCCAGAAATCACTTTTTTGTTGTTGTTGTTCAGAGAAAATGACCTACCGTATGACAGGGACAATATCTAGAACATTTGGTTTTGTTACCTCTTGTTATCTTCTGAAACTCCCTCCTCTCACGTGTCAGGTCCCTATCCCATTCTTTGGTTTGAGATAAATCTCCTAGTATGTCCCATTTCTGCTAGATCTTACTGCCGTGGAAGATTTTCATCTAGGTGAAATTCAGTTTGTTCTTCTTCCCCTACAAATTTGATAATCGTTTATTTGCTGGAACAATTAAAGGAAAACGTAGAGGAATGAATCCACAGGTCGTGGCTGATTCCAGATGCGGCTTCAGTCAGCCCTTTCTAGAAGTTTCTCATCAGTTAGCTGCTTTTCAAAGACAGGAATCAGATTTACCTTTTTTTTTTTTTAAAGCAAGTCCTATATATAGTTTTAAAAGGACAGTGAAAAATTTTGACACGATCATTATTGTATTTAGAAACTCCAAGAGGGTTAAGGGAGAAGAGTACTTAACTACGGAGTAAATTTCTCTTAGTGCTGAGATGATGAGTGCAAGACAACTCAGAGAGACATCAGGAAGTATCCTGTGCTCCTTAGAATTGACAGTGCGGAAGTGGATTCTTATGGTTTGTCAGTTTCCATTTAGTTCCAGAAAGAAACAATAAAGGCTTCTTTGATTTCTTCTTGGTCATGCATGATAAAAAAGCTCAAAAGTCCTTGTGTCAGCTCTCAGACCAAATGCAGCATATGTACAAACGAGAAACCTTGCCTAGGCTACACACAAAGCCAAGGAATGAAAGATCTTTAGGAAAATGTTGCTGTCATCCAAAGTTCAGAGATATATAGTGCTATCATTAGAATTAAAAATCATGTGACATGAAAACAATTATTAGTGCTTTATGAGAACTGCCTGGGTAGTTGACATTTCAAACTGATTATCTCATTTAATCTGGTAAAAAGCACCAAGGTAAACATTGTTATCCTCAATATACAGTTAAGGTCACTGAGGCTTAGCGATGTTAAGAGATTTGCTCCATGCCATTCAGCTAATAATGGCCTCTCAGGATTTCAAACCTTCGCTTTTAAGCATATTACTTATCATGCCTGCATTTTCTTTAAATAAGGACTTCTTAACTGCTATGTAATTAGTACTTTTATTTTGCATGTGCACCTGAAATTTCCAAATTGATGTTGTTTTAAAGATGTTGTTTGGAATATTTAGCAAGTAAATTTAATCCTAACGTGAGATATTTAAAAAGAAACAAAAACAGGTATCAAAACAAAGGGAAAGAGAAGGAAAAAAATTTTCCTGTTGAAGCGTAATGATCTAGCACAGGCAATTCATAATAAAAAGCAATTTAAGCTAAGTTTAGTTCATTCAATTTTGGCAGTTGGGGGAAGTAAAGATGAGGAAGGGGAAGTAAATGTGTGTGTGTGTGTATGTAAGAAAAATATAAAAGAATTATGCTTCATTGTAGGAACTAGAAACAATGCATTATTTGTGAAATAAATATTTATGCAACAAATAAAATAGCTTTAAACACACATACTTGAGTTCTGTTTTATTTTCATTTTATCAATAGTTAAGTCAAAGACACATATAACCAGACAGGAAGAGAATAGCAGTAGTGGTTAACCAGAAGCTTACAAAACCTTTGAGCTCAGATAAGTTTTGTAGTTGGTTAATAACAGCAGAAGCACCAGAAACACTAACATCAGCACCAGTAATAATCTTACTAACTTTATAACATGCCCTCATGATGTGTTAGGATTCCTTATACCTACAAACTCATTTGAATACAGCACATCATTTTTTATCTCCAGTACTGACAGATAAGGAACCCAATGCTGGGGAAAATGACTTTTTTCAAGACATTGCAGGGGCACTGGAGAAAAATTTTCACTAACCCTTAGGGTTCTTGTTGGTCCGAGTAAGCAAACCAAATAACATCCGGCAGATACAGTAGGAAAAATGAAAGATTTAATTACATACATATGGAGAAGAAATTTATAGGGCTATAAATTCTAGAGTAAAGGGGATAGAGTTTATATACTAGGTTAAGAGATAGGCCCTGTGATTTGTTATTCCCTATGTTACCTTATATCCCACACATGAGTGAAATAATTTTGTGTCTGTCCCTTTCTTTCTGACTAACTTCACTCACTCAAAAGATACTTTTCATATCCATCACATAGTGGCATGATACTTTTTCTTATAAGTAAGTAGTATTGCATTGTGGGTATTACCACAGTTTCTGTATCTAGTCAATTGTTCTTCTAAAGATCTTATTGACTTTATCATTAAACAAATCATGAACCAAGAAGTATTTCATGTAGCAAGTAGAAAAGAACCACAAAAAAAGTGTATAGATGCAAGATGTTAGCAGTCATAAAAGTCTGTGGGGCAAAAAACGAACTTTTTTTTCAGGCAAAACCACATTTCTGGAAGGAAATGAGGGACTCTTAAACATATGACCTCATTAGTGCTGACCAGGAAGCTCCAGATAGATTTCTTAAAAATTTTCATACCAGGAAAAGGATGAAACTGCATTTTGCTTAGGTAGTAAATCTTGGTAGTGCTCATTAATTGCTCTATTTTGTGCTTTATCTGTTGCTTCTTTTAACACCTATTTTAAGTGGAGAGTGAGTGGTGATTGGATTGAGGTTAAGTAACTCATTTTGGTCACTGGGTATTAGAAAACTCAATTTTAAAATTATGGCCTGCATATGAGGACATTTTCTATGAGCTCTGGTAATTTGACTGGCCAGATTATCATAAAACAGACACTACTTAGTATGTACATCATACTTACCTATGGGTGCTTACTCGAAGGTAAGTAACTCAAAAGGCTGATTAGCACTTAAGTATCTATATTGTAGCACTGTTGTCCAATTGTTCATCTATTTACTCTAGCAGGCACCAGTAATGTCTCCATTGTGAGACTTGTTGTTACTGTTTTTTGGCATATCGACTACCTTGCTAGGCTCTGCTGTGGGGGCGGGATACTCTCGGTAGCTGGCCGGGCTCTCCAAGAGGGGTGGAGGAATCGAACCTGAGTTGGCCATGTGCAAGGCAAATGCCCTACCTGCTGTGCTATTAACTTAGGTTAAATTTAACCAAGAAATAGGGGGTTGGGGCTTCTGTGTTGGGGGAAGGGTCTATTATGAGAATATGAGCAGAATAAAATATGGGAAACAAGATTGTTATTATATAGATTTAATTGTCAGTCATCTTTATGTTTAGAGTTGTTAAAAAGCCTCCTCTTTCTGATAAGGAGAGGGAATCATCTGAAATTCTCATTACAACCAATGAGCACCTTTATGAAAGGAAAACTTGAATCTTTTTATAAAGAGTTCCCACTTTTTGTATCTGTACATTCCTAGTGGTCATTAATTTAAATAACTTATGCCAAAGAGGCATATTTTAAGAGGCACATTCTGTTGCCCTTCAATCCCATGGAGAAAACCTGGATGACCTGGGCAATTGCAATGCCTTTTCTTTGAGGACCCTAAGCAGTGTTGAGGGGGAAAGAAGTCACTAGAGCATTACTTGCCCGACGTTGTTGGCTGATTCGGTGCTAGAGCTGGAGAATGCAGAGCTGCTAGAGTCCTGTGACGCCAGGAGCAAACAGGGCACCCCTGGGGTGTGACACTTTTAGATATGACAGCAAAGCTATGATGTAAGAAAGGTAAGACTTCTTTATTATTCTGAGCTTCTTTTCTGAGAAAGTTGGCTTGAAAAACTACAATAGCTAAAACTTGGAAACATGTCTCTTATGAAGGCAGGCTAAGAGATGATGCTGAAAAGGGAACCTGGGGACACTGGTAGAAGAAAGTTGACACTAATGGTGGGATTGTGTTGTTGGAGCACTCTATGCCTGAAACTTTATTATGGACATGTTTGTAATCCATGTTCCTAAATTTTAAGAAGTTATTTAAAAAATAAAAGAATAATTAAAAAAGCCAAGAACTGGAAGAAAATCTTTGTAAATATATATCTAATAAGAAGATTCTTGTTCAAAATATGCAGATATTCTTAAAATTAATAATAACTAAACACCCCAATTAGACAATCTAATTAAAAAGTGGGCCAAAATATTAAATGTACATTTCACTAAAATATACATAAGGATGACAAATATGCCATGAAGTGATGTTGAATACCATATCATTAGGGAAAATGCAAATTAAAACAAGATCATTACATGCCTATTAGGATGGCTGAGATATGAAGCACTGAGAATATCAGTGAGCATGATGTGAAGTAGCATGAACTTTCATTCATTGCTGGTCTCTGTCACTGTCATTGTCATCCCATTGCTCATCGATTTGCTTGAGCAGGCACCGTAACGTCTCCATTGTGAGACTTGTTGTTACTGTTTTTGGCATATCGAATATGCCACAGGTAGCTTGCCAGGTTCTGCCATAAGGGTGGGATACTCTCAGTAGCTTGCTGGGCTCTCCAAGAGGGGCAGAGGAATCGAACCCAGGTTGACTGCATGCAAGGCAAACATCCTACCTGCTGTCTCCATTCATCCATGTCATGTGTTAGTGTAGCCCAATTGGCATCTGCTCACTGCAGGAACATGAAGACCCTCAAATCTTCCGTTCATGGTCTTGACGAAGAAGTCTAACCATCTCGTAGGTGGACGGCCAATCATTCTTTTTACATCCCATGCAATCCAGTTGATAACAGCTCTAGTTCATCTCTAAATTGCATTACGTGTCCGACTCATCTGATTTTCGATGCCTTGGCAAATGAGACAGTGTTCCTGATTCTTGATCGACAATGGAGGTTGGGACTCTGGATTTCTTCTCTCACTTGAGTGAAACATATTCCAAGCATAGCTCTTTCGATTCCTCTTTGGGATACCTGAATAGCGTTCTCATCCTGTTTTTGTAGGGCCTAGGTCTCTGAGGCGTATGTTATTGCAGGAAGAACAATGAAATCGAAAAGATGTGCCTGAAGTTGGAGATTCTTTGTCCTCTTAACCACTTCTTCAATGCTCTTGAAGGCGTTCCATGTCACTCTTTTTCTCCTGCGCAGCTCAAATGCCAGGTTGTTTGTCATGCTGAATTCTCGACCTAGGTAACTGCTGCATTTGAAGATGTTCATTCCACTGAGAGCAAATGAAACATCAGGAACGAGTTCGTTTCTCATGAACATTGTCTTCATGAGATTCAGCTGCAGTTCGATCTTTCCACACTTACAGTCGAAGTCAGCCAGCATTCGTGCTGCTTGGCTAATGTTTGGTGTTGTTAGAACAATATTATCAGTGAAGCGGAGGTGGTGTAGTTGCTGACCGTCTATCTTCACTCCCATTCCTTCCCAGTCGTTGCATGACATTCTCAAGGGTAGCACTAAAGAGTTTTGGTGAAATCGTGTTGCCCTGCCGAACCCTCTCTTTACGTCAATGATCATTTCCTTGTAGAATGGTGAGATCCTGGTGGTGAATCCATAATACAGCTTGCGGAGGATCCTGATCTACTGAGTTTGAATGCCGTGTTTGGCTAGGGCTTCGAACCGCTTCAGTCTCAACAGAATCAAAAGCCTTCTTTAAATCACTAAATGTTAGACAGAGCAGCATCTTGAACTCTCGTGAAACTTCAATGAGCTAGGTCTCTGTGTGGATTTGGTTGATCATGCTGAATCCTTTTCGGAACCTGGTTTGCTCGCATGGTTATCCTTCGTCTAGTGACTCGAGTGAATAACTTGTAGATGATGGACAACAGGCAGATTGGGCGATAGTTGCCCATGTCATGGATGTCTCCCTTCTTGTACAACAGAACAGTCCTGCTGGTTTTCCATTGTGATGGAGCCTTGCATTCAGACAGGTAGCATGTGAAGAGCTGAGCCAGTGTATTGATGAGTACTGGTGGCAGATTCCTCAGGTCTTCGGGTCTAACCTTGTCTGGACCGGGTGCTATACATTTCTTTACCAAGGAAATGGCATGTTGGATTTCAGAAGGGAGAATGCTGGGAATGACATATCCATCCTGTAGAATTTGGTATGTGGACAGGTAGATGTGGCTATCAAAGAGATCTGAGTAGAAGTCATGATAACCTTTTCCATTGCCCTTCTGGAAGATGTAATAGATCCAGCAGGATGTTGGAGGGCAGTCATCTTGATCTTATATTTGGGGAAGAGCAGGCGGGCATTGAGAATACTTTTTCCGGCTTCTGCCGCATCAGCCAACACTGTTGCTCTTCTCTTTTTGAAGTCTTCCTTTATCGCTTTTCTGCACAACTTTGCGAGCTCGGACATTAGCTTGTGATTGCCTAAGGCTTGTGCCAAACCATGTTGGCTAATGAGCTCGAGAGTTTCCAAAGACAGGCATCTTTTTGTGGCTTTCTCACACTCGGTGTTCCTCACACAATCATGGAGGTGCTGAACCAGTCGATCGTATTCCTTGTCCCTGTTGTCAACGACGTCATCTTCCCATATTGCCACAATAGTGCCAAAGAGCTCCCAGTTGGTGGTTGTTCTGGGAGTTCTCTTCTTAAACTTTGCAGCCCTGTGTCTCCACTCTGTGAAGTAGAATTTTTTGCACAAAGGAGATGGTGGTCTGATCCCGTTTGGAATTTTGGGACAACAGCAACATTGGTCAGGCAGGACTGTTGATTGAATATGATGTAGTCAATTTTGTTGTGGAACTGTCCACCAGGAGAATCCCATGTCCAACGTTTAGATTTGGCTTTCTGGAACTGTGAGTTATGGTCTTGGTCAACATGATGAACTCAGATAGTCTCTCTGTTCATTCTATTGTAGGCCGTGGGTCCCAATATGTGGAGTTCTTCTGGTAACCTTCTCGATTCTATCTTGGCATTAAAATCACCAACAATGACCTTGTAGAAGGTGTGGTCTTCTTTATAGAACTTCTCCAATTCCATGTAGAACTTCTCAATTTCTTCATCGTAGTTGTATATTGGTGCGTAGATGACGAAGATAGAAACTAAGGGCAATGAGCCACATCAATTCAAATGTAAGCATTCGATTCGGGTTTTAGGCATTTAAATGAATCAATGCTCATGGCCAAGTTCGTGTTAATGAGGACATGGACACCATGCCTCTACTGTCACATGTTCCGAGGAACAGGTCTTCTCCAGTGTCGAAAATGGCGTGATGTGATCGATGCCTTCTTGTCTTGGTCAATCCAATGATGTTGTACTTGATCATCTGCTCTTGCACCCTCAGGTCCTTGATGGATGCTTCGATGCCAGTGTACATGCATTAAAAGTGCAGACAGTCAATTTAGTCCTTTTTCATTTTGGCAGCCTAGTTCGGTCCTGAGATTTTAGCAGCCTCTTCTTGTTTGTCCTTCTCAATGATGCCATATTGGGGCTCTTCCAGGGTCAGGGGAATGAGGCCTATTTTTATTACTGTTTTTGGCATATCAAATATGCCATTTGTAGCTTGCCAGGCTCTGCCATGCGGGTGGCATGTTGTAACAATCAGCACACTGACGAATATGTCACAGACCTTGTGCATGGATGTGCTGCTCATGTACAGAAAGTACTGGCCAGATGGACACAGTCAATGCAAGGAGTCCAGTCCTGCACCTGCCTCCATCTCTGGGCAGCACCTGTTGGTTTGCTCTTTGCCGGTTGGCACTGTTGCCGCCCCCTTGCTACGTTGAGGTGGTGAACCATTGAGGTCGGTGAACCTTCCTACTCCTCACTTATCTACCACAGCTGGCCTCCTTCCTACTCTCTCATTTCTGCAGTAGCTGGTCCCCTCCCTAATCCTCCCTTATCTACAGTAGTTGGCCCCCTCCCTACTCCTCCTTTATATACAGTAGCTGGGCCCCTCCCTATTCCCTTATCTACACTAGCTGGCCCTCACCCTTCTCACTTATCTACAGTAACTGGCCCCCTCCCTACTCCTCACTTATCTACAGTTATCATTATTCAATGATAAGGAGAAATATTTCCCCAAGTCATGAAAAGACTCAGAAAAAGCCTAAACACACATTAGAAAGTGAAGGAAGACAATCTGGAAAAGTCTCATGCTATGTGATTTTTACTATACGGCATTTTTGAAAAAACTAAAGCTCTGAAATAAATTTGAATATCAGCTATTGCCAGGACTCAGGGGTTAGGGAGGGGATTCTCAGAGCAGTGAACCTAGTCTGTGTGATGGCATAACTGTGGATTCCTGTGTTTTTCCATTTGACAAAACCCATAGACTGGAGAGCATCCAGAATAAACCCTAACGTGTATTGTGCACTCTGCAGGACCCTGATGTGTCCATAGAGGTTAGTCAGTTGTAACAAATGCAGCTCTCTAAAATAGTGGGAGAGACTTTATATATGATGCTGGGGAGGTCACAGGGGAAAACTCTTTGCTTTCTGCTATTTTTGATGCAAACCTAAAACTTCTCTAAAATTGAGCTTTTCTACAACGAGTCTCTTCGATAGCAAATTTACATCTAATAGGCTTTAAGTCAGCCTGATATTGAGTGTCCCCTTGGAGAGGTTTGCATCTGATCCAGGGATCTGTATTTCTCTGGTGGCCACTGTGTATGGACTGTGGTCTCCTGGACACTGGCATGCTCAGGACTTGCCTTTCTCCTGATTTTTCAGAGACAGGGGAAGTGTTGTGCCAGGTTTTCCTTCCTGGCTTTTCCCGACTTGGAATGGCTTCTTTACTCCCTGGCTCAGACTCCTCACCCTTAGCCTAGTGTCCTAATATCATCTAAAGAGTCCTGATGAAACCAGGCATTCAGAGCTCAGAAAAATAGACATTTTCTTCTACAATTATTACCTGCTTGTCCTTCTAAACAGAACTGCTTGAGGAATGGTGTCCTTCCCCCACCATTGCTTTAAAAAACAAGAGAAAAAAACAAAACAAGACAAACTATCTTGAAAATTGAGGTCGTAACTTTTGGAGTCAGAAAGACCTTGATTTGAATCTTATAAATAAGACTGCTACAAGCTCTCCTGCACAATCCATTTGGTGGATATATGTTTTCATTTCTCACGAGAAGAATTTCTGGAGGGGGAATTGTTGGGCTATAAATCTTTGTTCAGTCTTATATAAAACTGTCAAACTGTTTCCAAAGTAGTTGCATCATTTTGTATTCCACCATTTGATATCGGGAAAGTTAATTCAACCTCTCTAGGGGTTAGTCTTCTCTTCTGAAGATAGTGCCACCAATTGGATTATCCTGGAGGAACTGCAGAGGATTCAAAGAAATAAGATATTATAGCAATAATAGAAAGTGGTACAAAGTAACTTCTCAATAAAAGCAGTGGTTTTGTTTTAGATTCCATTCCTGAGTTTTAAGAAATTATGCAAAACAATTCAAATCGAGGGCCAGCCCCCGCCGGGGCTGGTGCTCCGCTCCTGCCGGCCGGGTTTTCGGCCCGGGTGCCCATGCCTCTGCAGAGCCGGTGGATGTGGAACGAGCGGGAACCAGAGACAGCTTTAGGAATTGGGGTTCCAGCATCTGGCAGAATTTTCCCTGGACTTTATACAGAAATCCAAAACCGTGCGGACGCGGCAGCGTCCGCACGACTTAACATTTATAATTGTCAGCAATGTGAAACGGTTCCTTTTGAACAGGTCTGACTTGGGGGGGAAACTCCAAATAATAACAGTAAGTTTTTGTTGAAATATTGAAGGTTTTTAATGTAGCAGCCACCTCTCTGGACTGTGAACTAAGCAAAAGCCCCATGCTGGCTGACGCGGCGTGGCGTACACCATACTATGAGGCGCTGGAAGGAGGATGAGGGGGAAAAAGGAAAAAAAAAAAAAGGAAAAGGAAAAAGGGGAAAAAAAAGAGAGAGAGAGTTATGTACTTGTAGCAGTGGGGCTACATATCTCTTCATTTCCAGCAATGAAAAACTAATTATCAAATGTAGTAGGTCTGTCTCTCTTGGTTGGAAACTCTAACAACTATAGTGAGTTTTGTGTTGAATTATGGAATGTAATCAAGGTAAAGAAAAAATGAAATGAAATTCATTAGTTATACAGTACGGGGTGGGGGCGGGGGGTATACTGGGGTTTCTGGTGGTAGAATATGGGCACTGGTGAAGGGATGGGTGTTTGAATATTGTATAACTGACATATAAACCTGCGAACTTCGTAACTTTCCACATGGTGATTTAATAAAAAGTTAAAAAAAAAAACAATTCAAATCTACCAAGAAAGATGAAGGAACAGTAACCAGCTGAATAAGAATTCATAGGTCCCACAATTCGCTTCTAAGAAGTCTAGTGTATGTTCTGTTGCACTTTGTAAGGAGCCAATTTACAATTCACTTTTTAAAGGAAGTTCGTTTACTTAACAAACATATGCCAAATGCTGTATTAAGTGCTGGAAATACAGAAGAACATCCCTGCTTTCATCTGAATTAAGTTTAGTAAGAAAAATAGATATAAAGATTACACATTATTCATATTACAATTGTAGTAATTGCTACAAAGAGGAAATAAAAAATGCTCTGAAAAACAATCATGGAACAGAGTATTCTATTCTAGTTTTCCTATATCTCACCAACAAGAACTGTGAAAATGTATGGAAGTGAGGTGAAACCTAGTCCTTTGGGGAAAGTAAAAAAATAAAAGTGGAGCCAACACAGGATAAACAACTCACCAGGGATGTGTTCAGAGAGCAAACAGTGAACACACCAGCCAAGGCTTTTACATAATGATGAGTTCATACTTTATCTAAATCTGTGGCAAAGAATTTTGTTGATCCACTGATACCCATTTAACCCTTCTCTTAATAATACAATCCCAGAATCTAAGCAGGAGTACAGCTGAACGCATGATGATGACTTTCCACTGACACATTTCTTCATCCATATTATCAGCATCTCTCTATCCACACTTTTATTTTCCAGGTATTTCATCAAGAGTTGTAGGTATTATTGGTTCTGTTACTGTCACTGTCATCCCGTTGCTCATCGATTTGTTTGAGCGGGCACCAGTAAAGTCTCTCATTGTAAGACTTATTGTTACTGTTTTTGGCACATCAAATACACCATGGGTAGCTTGCCAGGCTCTGCTGTGTGGGCGAGATACTCTCAGTAGCTTGCTGGGCTCTCCGAGAGGGGCGGAGGAATCAAACACGGGTCGGCCTCATGCAAGGCAAATGACCTACTGCTGTGCTATCACTCCAGCCCATTATTAGTTCATTTCCTAAAAGCAGTTCAACATGTTTGTTTGGTGGTTTTTATTTTTGTGGAGGAGTTTATGTACTCCTTCAATACAAAATTAATATGCAATACCACATATAAACCTTAAATGTAGGGGCTAGAGAAACAGAACAGGAACTAAGCTACTTTTCTTGTAAGCTACTAACCCCAGTTCAATTCCTGAGACCACATATGGTTCCCTGAACGCTGCTAGAAGTGATCACTGAGCACAGAGATAGGACCAAGCCCTAAACACTTTTAGGTATGGCTCAAGGCCTCTGTGCCAAAAATCTTAAATGTACCCTATGGGTTTTGATAGATATATGTCACGTATATAGCTCAGAACCTTTTAAAGATACAGAACTTCTTCAAACCAGAAAGCTCATTCTTACTCTTTTAAAATCAATCATTGTACTTATCTTCAACAAGGCAACTGCTCTTTTACCATATTTTTAGTTACATGTCTTGATTTTGTCTGTTAGATTACTGCTCTAAAATTTCATATAAGTGAGACTCATGATATTATCTTTTTGTAAGTTACCTTACCAAGATTGCTTGGTCTAATATTTATCTATGATTATTACTTTATATACGTACACTAGCATCTATTTGCCCTGTTTTGAATTTCTGGATATTTGAGGGATTCCTCACCTTGTCTGTTTTAAGTAAAGCCTCAATGGACATGTCTGGACAGGTCTTCTGGTGATCATATGTTTTAATTTCTTTGGGGGAAGATACTTGAGTGGAATTTCTGGGAAATAAGCATGTTTTGCTTTTGTTGTTTTTGTTTTGGGGTCACACCTGGTGATGTCCAGGGCTTACTTCTTTCTCACCTTTCAGTGATCATTCCTGAGTGTGCTCAGGGGACCATCTGGGATGCCAAGGATTGAACCCAGGTTGGCTGTTTTCAAGGTGTGCACTTTAACTCCTATTCAATCTCTCAAGCCTGAAAAGAGGAACTCTCTTTTCTGTTTGTTTGTTTGTTTGGTGCCATACCCAGCAGTGCTCAGTACTTACTCCTGGCTCTGTCACTCCTGGTCCCAGGGTTCAAAAGTGGGTCCACTATATGCAAGGACGATGTCTTACTCACTCTAATTCACTTTGGCCCTTTTTTGTCTTCCATACAACATGACACTACTTCCCAAAGTGATTGCACCATCATACATTTTTACCAATATTTGCTCTACATCTAGATCAGAATTCCGAATTCTTATTCTTTTAAACTTTAGCCACTGCAATGAGTGTGTAGTAGTTCTCCATGGAGTATTACTTTCTATTTCCTTTTTTAATGATGCCAAGCATTTGTTAATGCGATTATTAGAAATTTGCATATCTGTCTTCCTTTGTGAAGTGTTTATTCAAATTGTTCTGCCCTGTTTCTTGTAAACAGACTTTTGTACAATTTGTATCATTGCAAGTAAGACAAGGAAAAGAGGTTGCTAGATCCTCTGATGGAGAGGGAAAGAGAATGAGAGCATGGAAGAAAGGTGTGTGTGTGTGTGTGTGTGTGTGTGTGTTTGTGTGTGTGTGTTGACTCTCAGCCACTTGACTCTCAACTCTCCTCCTGCCCCTAAGCCTGGCCCCTAGGAAGTACTTTGTTGTGTGATCTTGGTATCAGTGAGCTCAGGTCCTCTGACTGCTCAGAGGGTTCCACATTCTGTTCAGGAGCTGTCCCCAAAACAAACTGAATATAAGACTTCTCTGCTGGGAGTTCATTTGCATGGAGGTGATTTCTGGAAGTAGGATGGGGGAATAGGGAGGTGAATGACAAAAGAAGGAAAAAACAAAACAGTGGGACACCAAGTTTCCTGCTGCCAACAGCAAAGGCCAGTGTTGGTGAGTCTGCTGCTGCACAACAGGTGGTCTGTAAAGAATGTGCCCACCTACTTAGTCATCTCTCTTTCTGCAGTTTGAACTCTCCTGCAGTTCCTGTGTTGATGCTGCCTGAGTTCATCAGAGCTGACTGTAAGCTGCAGGGCTCCAGAAGGACTTGTTCTTGCACACTCATCTTTCCTGAGGCCCTCCTGGGAGATAAACAGGGTGTCACATCACTTTTGTGCAGACACTCAAAACTCCTCCCAAATCATTGATGTGCTCTCTTATAATCACTTGCTGGTGGGCCACGTTGGGTTCTTTCTACTTCCTCCCCTGGAAACCCATAAGAAACTTCCTTCCTGCCCCCTTGGATTCTCCACCCATAATCATTCAGGATCTCTTAAGATCTTTTCCTCTCTCCTGGGTGAAACAGCTTCCTTCTTGTCTGGAGGCCTGGGTTCCAGCTGGCATGTAGGACCTAGGACTGAGTTTCTACCCCAAGGAAGGCTTATCTACCCATGGCCCCAGCAAAGCCAGCAATAAATAACATTCTTTCTCATTATTACACCAGATTTTCATAAGCTTGTCCTGATCAGATCTTGGGTGACTGCTTCAATCCACTGGGGCTTTACTCTAGCCAGTCACTCCTGCCTACTCTCTGCTCCACTGAAATAATACATCTGTCATCCTGGAAGGAGTAGGAGCTTTTTTTTGTTCCTTTTAAAGAAAGCCATTTAAGCCATTTGATGACGAGAGTCCTGCTAAGAGCGATGGCTTAATGCCACTCACCATCAATCAACTCGCATTTACCACATGCCTGTTCTGCGCTGACACCCTTACTCTTTCCCTCATATTTATCTTTACTTATGCCTTGACCTCCACAAGGTCAAATTGTGCCTTTTTACTTTTTCCACCTGTCTTCAAATCTGCCTTGACCCCTGCTTCTGTTTCTTCCACTGTGCCAAAAAGCAATCTTGTCTAAATTTAACCAGATATATGCCATTCAAGGAGCACCAGCAATTAAAATTATAGTGGTGCTTCCCCCTCCTTCTTTTTTCTACTAGCATCTGCTTCCAATCCTTATTACTTTCAGCTATAGACTTCTTCATGGGACACTGTGGCTTCCCTTTTCTTGGAACCAACAGAATCGGACTGTTGTAGGCCCAGGTTGTCAAGAAATCAGCTTCTTGAGAAGTAGACCACAGAGTCATCATACTTGCCGGATAGCGGACGTGTTTCAGCTTCCTACAGTACACTGCAATATTGCTCCAGGAAGAACTCTGGACCTGCTGAATCTGTGATTTATCTGTGTAACTTGGAGCATATACTTAATCTTGTTTTATGAACATCAATTTGTATAAGAATTGATAAGAATCTCACAAGATGGAGTGGTAGAAGAGTTAGTACAGGAAACTCCAGAGAGTGCTTTATATTTATCTTAATTTATTTTTGTTTTGCTTATGGGCCACATCCATTGGTGTTCAGGGCATTCCTGGCTTGGTGTTGAGGAATCACTCCTGGCAGTTCTCGAACAGCCATATGAGGTGTCAAGGATCAAACTCAGGTGGACTGAGTGCCAGGCCGGGAAGCACTCTATCTGCTGTACTACCACTCTTACCCCACTGTAATTTCTCTCTTACAAAATCCTCTCAGAAAGAGACCTATGACTATATTCTATTTTCTTAACTCTGTAAACTCATTGAATCTTTGTTATATGTTTTTATTGATTTTTGGTGTTTGGGCTACACCCAGAGTTGCTTAGGTGTTACCCCTGGCAGTGCTTAGGGGACTATATGGGATGCTGGAGATCCAACCCAGATTGACTATGTGCAAAGCAAGCACCCTACACACTGTACTATCTCTTCATTGAATTTTTGTTTAACTTTTTAAAAGTAGAACCTAAAAAGTAATTATTGTTTATCACAAGTAGACAGGGTACTTTCCTCTGTTTAATATTTTTGAAGAAAAATTGAAATAAATTGTTTATAAGAGTGTAAATATTTGTTTCAGAGGTACAATGGTGCCATTCCAGGCCCATTGCCAAATGCAAATGCCCCTCCAATACTGTTCTTAGGACCCTTCCCATCCATTCTTTTCCCTCCTTAACTTCCTCACCATGAGCTGCTTTATATTCATTATGTCATTCAATACCCACATAAACTTGTGCGATGCAGTATAGAATAGCAATTGAACAATGAACTGTTCTGAAGTTGCCTGTTGGCCAAGTCATTTTTCTTGTACCTTTCTCTTTGCCATGACTTCATGTGAGAGCTATGAGCCTCTTTGGGTTTTTTGTTTGTTTGTTTTTCCTCCTCATTCAGCAAAAGCATTCAGCAATGCTTTCGCCATTGGACTACAGTAAAGTATTAAATAAACAACTTAAAACTGTATTTGGAATAGGCTAGAAATAAACCAATACATATATGCTAAACACAAGCTTTACTTAAACAGATGATTACACAGACAATCAGAAAAGAGAATTTAGCAGTTTCAGTCCATTAAAGTGAAGGATTGGGATTTCGAAAGCAGGGAATGCAAAAAAACAGAGCCCATACTCATAACTTCTATCACGTTACGTATTATGAAAACTCAGTCAGTTTCTGTCCCTCTGCTAGTCAGTTCTGTGAAGGATGCATTCTAGACAATTGTGACATCAGGCAAAAATAACTAAGCCATTTGCTTGAGGAAATAATTGCTTTTGGTGGGAGATAAGATTGTGAGCCAGTGCGAATTATTTTTTAAGGCAGGTCGTTCATCAATAGCCACTTTAAGACTCTCTCCTCACTATGCCTATCTGTTAAAAATACTATTCTTACAATGGCATCCCAAGAAGTTTTGTACTAAGCAGAGAATCACCTGAACCAGCCATTCAAGCAGTACAAACACCCTCCCCTGAGATCTCCCGGCAGAGTCTCCACTCAGACAAGGTGGTGCTCTCTCTCTCACTTATCACTGTAGCACTGTCATCCCATTGCTCATCAGTTTGCTCAAGCAGGCACCAGTAAGGTCTCCATGGTGAGACTTGTCATTACTGTTTTTGGCATATCGAATACGCCATGTGTAGCTTGGCAGGCTCTGCCGTGTAGGCGGGATACTCTCGGTAACTTGCCAAGCTCTCTGAGAGGGGCAAGGAATCGAACCCGAGTCAGCTGCTTGCAAAGCAAAAACACCCTAGCCACTGTGCTATCACTCCAGCCCATCTTACAATGTAAGCATAAAAAAATTAAGAAAACAATTGATTAAAATGCCTGTCATGGGGCTCCAGAGAGGTTAGGGTAGTTTGTCTTACAGAAGGCTAACATAAAACTGATCCTGAACACTGATATGGTCTTCTGAATACTTTCAGGAGAGACGCCTTGCACGTGGTCGACCCAGGTTCAATTCTCAGCACCCCCATATAGTCCTCTGAGCTGCACCAGAAGTCATCCCTGAGCACAGAGCCAGTAGAAAGTCCTGAATAGTGCTGGAGTGTGACCCTCCTAGCAGCAGCTCATTCCTGGAGAGGCCGAAGCATAAATTTGGCTTTGTTTGAGTAAAGTTTTTCTGATGGTATTGGGAAAGAGTCACTAGTCAGCAAGCCTGGAAATTGTACTGAGATCTACTGCTGACATTTTTGTTGCTGGGGACCAAGACTTGACCCAGAAGCAGGTACACGCTGAGTCTCCCTGCCATTCAGGAATCTCTCACAGAGAGAACAAGACAACGCCACATTTCTTATTCACTGTCGCTGAGTTTGTTTTAAAGTAAGTTTACTCATCTTGCCTGCAAGGAATGAGTACTCACTTTGTGACTTGTGCTCTTATCTGATCACATCGTTGTTTTTGATTCTAGGCCCTCTACTCTGTGGTTTCAACACCCTCTCCTCAGGCCACAGTCTCAAGGGAGGAGCAGGTCTACCCTCCAGAACAACAAACTCCAGATGACCACCAGTATTAATAAACTCAAGTTGCCGAATGAGATCTGTGAACTCACTTTGAGTTGGCTCAATTACCAAAACTTGTAAAGTCACTTCAGACTTGCCTTTGTATCCCTGAAAAATGTTCTGTCTAAATTTTGCCAATTTATTGTTTTTTTGTGGGGGAGGTCTCCTGCTGGTGATGACTGGTCTATGGGCATCCTCTACAGACGGGAGGCTAGGCACCACCATTTCTATTTAAATCAGTTGTGGTGGGATTTTCTAAGTGTGATTGACCCTCTTGGACAAAAGCCTGCTGCCTTAGAAGTTGAACTCAGGGGCTGGTGAGGTAGTACAGTAGGTAAGGTGTGGACTTGCATGTGGCTGACCTGGGTTTGATTCCTGGCACCCCATATGGTTCCCTAAGAAGGGAAATTTTAAAGTTTAGATGCATGTCTGGTGACTGGTATAATTCCATCATTATTGTTGGATCATGATGGCATTCACCATTTCGAGACACTTGGACATATCATGATTGTCTTTTGGAGATATACATTAAAACAAACAAAAATATTTAGGATGGGATCATCTCTTCTAACATCTCCTTTGACTATCCCTTTATTTAAATTGGGAGATCCCTGGAGATCCCTTACTACTGCATCATGCATATGCCTGAGTGTTCTGTGTCAGTATGTGCATGCATACGTAAGTATGGTTGTGTGTAAATGGCACAATGCACTTTTCTATCTCTCTAGTAGAGAGGAGGCAATTTTTAGAGTAATGATTTTATATTTGCAGTCAATTGTGTCAAAAATCCTTTCCCCCTTCCTTTTCATGTTTTAAACTTGTCTCAGAAATCTTTGGAGACTAATGGCTCATAAATTTTTGTGACTACATTTCACAGCAGTCCATTTATGTTAACAAGAGGCTCTATTACCAAATTAAAGTCATTTAATTTTAGCTTATAAAAATTCAACATCGTTTTCTCTAATAATTTTGCTACATAAAAAATGTTAGCTCAATATTTTAGTTAAAAGAAGATTTAGGTATAATTTCTCATGATTAAACTTTAAAAATAATCTATGAGTTAAATAGGTCCAACAAATTATTATTTAACCAAAAATAGTATAAAAAGATGAAAATGTTCTCAGTGCACTGAAATTTTAATTATGAATGTATTTTGCACATTGAATCTTGTGACTCTTTTGAATTATAAAGGCCTAATGTATTGGTAGATTTTCTCAGATTAAGGCTCTTTACTTGCAGGTTTCCAGCCTTGATTCAATCCCTACTACTACAGTTGGTCCCCAAGTACTATTGAGTGTTACCGCAACCTCCTTCCTTTAAATCTGCAATTTCTGGATTATTAGTTTAAAAATATTTCAATAACGTGGTAACTGTTGTCTTGTTGTTCATCGATTTACTCAAGCGGGCACCAGTAATGTCTCCATTGTGAGACTTGTTACTGTTTTTGGCATATCAAATACACCACAGGGAGCTTGCCAGGTTCTGCCATGCGAGCGGGACACTCTCAGTAGCTTGCCAGGCTCTTCGAGAGGGACGAAGGAATCGAACCCGGGTCAGCCGTGTGCAAGGCAAACACCCTACCCTCTGTGCTATCGCTCCAGTCCCTGCCTCAGGGTAAATAAAAATGTTACAATAGCATTAAATAAAATAATATTTATTACAATAGCATTAAATGAAAGAATTAGTATGTTATATATATGCCACATATAAGCTAGAATAAAAGGATAATTACCTCTCAATAAATATTAACATACAAAGTACAAGGGAAATTCAAAACAATGTTTATTGATATTATTCTTTTTACCTATTAATGTATCACTGTATCACTGTCATCCCGTTGATCAATGATTTGCTCGAGCGGGCACCAGTAACCTCTCCATTTGTCCTAGACCTGAGATTATAGCAGCCTTTCTTTACTCATTCTTCTCAGCAGTGCCACATTGGACGCTCTTTCAGGGTAAGGGGAATGATATCCATCATTGTTACTGTATTTGGCATATCGAATATGCCACGGAAATCTTGCCAGGCTCTGCCATTCGGGCAGGATGCTCTCGGTACCTTGTCAGGTTCTCTGAGAGGGAGAACTAGGCTCTAAGAGGTCATGAGTTTTCCAGGAACATTGTTTTATAGTCTCTGTATCTTGGCTGTGGATGAGATTATATGGCCCCTGGGGGCAGTTTGTGTATGTGTGGCTGCCAAGCTACTGGAAAACGGGGGGTCTGGGTGAAGGACTCCAGTCCCGATCTGAACAGGCTTGGAGATCTCAGCCTGGGTTCCGCACACCTGGGTTCCTCTGCTGGTTCCTTTATGCGTGAGGCTCCTCCGAGAGTGTGGAGAGTTGCCTTGAGCAAGGCTGTGGCTGGGTTCTGGAGGTCTTCAGCTGCCAGGGCTCTGCTCGGAGCAGGGAGGGAAACTCAACCTGCCCCACCCTGAGGGGTCCCAGTAAAGACAGCCAGGAGCGGGGCCAAGAGACTCTGCATTAATGTATATGTTAGTAAAATTTATTGAATGGTTAAATGTTAGCTAGCAAGAAAAAAAATTGGTAGATATATTGTCTGAATCCAACAACACACCAACATAGTTCAGATTACTTTGATTAAAGGTGGTAAAAATATGAATGGTTGTGATAGTGCTATAATTAATTATTTTTGAGAGGCCTTCCCAGCAATGCTCTGGGAGCTCGAGGGCTCCCTGTGATTCTTAACCAAGGAGGCTGACAGTTTAATGTAAGGGACTGAAGAGGCAGGCCTGCATGGGTGCGGCAGTGTCAGGGGTTACCGTGGACTGATCAGGGGTCTCAAGGACTACAACTAGGGGTGTAGGAGGGATCAGATGGTGTCAGGAATAGAATCAGAGTCAGCTGCATACAAGGCAAAAACCTCGTCCCTATACTAGCTTTCTGGCCCCTATTCTTCCTTTATAAGGTAATTTTCTTTATTAAAATCACAATATTTGTTGCATATACATTTAAAAATGAATATTTTTAAAAATGTTTCCACTGGTGGTTGTATGTTCAAACTGATGTTAATAGCATTAATTTGACTATCGATTCTATTTGCACAGCCATATATTTTTGACATGTTTATATGAATGAGTACAAAATATATTTAAATACTTTTAAAAGTTTATAAATAATAAGAAAGAAAACAGAAGACAATGTAGGAGCATCATATATATGTATATATATGACTAAAGATAAGGTTTCTAATACCAAAGATTATGACTTTAAAGAAAATAATCATGTTAAATATTTTGTTGCACTTTATTTTTATTTTGGCAAAGTTAACTATATGTTAATAGATTTACTTATAAGGATGAAAATAAACTATTTACTGAAAATTCAAAATGAAAGATAATAGTTGTAAAATTAGATTGTAAGGGCCATTTGTTTTTCTTTCTGTAAAGTAACCAAGTTATTCTTGGCCTAAATAACAGATTTCTTTTTCTAAACACTACTAGTATTCTAAACTTGTTGCCATACTTCTGGTTATTTTCAAAAGATTTCTCATGTTTGAAAAAAATTGAGAGACTTAGACTATCTTTTTGAGGGGGGAGGGAATATTTCCAAACCACTGCTTACCACTTTCTTGCCTTAGAAGACTATACCTTATATTTACGTTTGTCTACTTTGAGAAATTTTCCTGAATGTCTGTTGAAAATTTTATCCCTAAATTTTGGATAATCCAATTTACTAATTTATCCTTTTAAATCCATGCTATATTCTAGTTATCTTTAAAGGTCATGAGGAGACATAAAGATCAACTATTTTGTATCATAATACAAAATATAAAACACACAGTTTAAAATGTTTTCTTGCTCTTGAGTGATTAATAACTGTCTGTGAACATAACAGTCAAAATTTAGGGTGATAATTTTAGGCCATGATTCTGAGTGAGCCATAAACTAGCCTTAAATCACAATTACTCCTTCTGCCATATTTTGTTGGATCGACTTGGCAGATTGATTTGATATTCTCTTAATTTGAACGCTCTTATTTTTAAAGTCAATTTTACCTTTAGCTTTAAATGGCTTTGCTCTTCTATTATAATTTTCTTCTCCCAGTTTGACTGAAGTACTCAAAACTGGCCTTAAGAGATTTAAATGCTGCTGTACCACTATAGTTACATCAATGGAATCACAGAATAATCCCTTTTTAACCTAACGTGAATACACAAGTTACACATGATTAAAACATATCAAATAATCACATATATCTGGATTGATGACATCTCAAGGATATTAAGGTTTATTCTTCAACTTGGGCTGGAAAATTTTGTGTTCCCTTTCCTTTCTCACTGTTTTCTGTTCAAGGTTCTCATCACTAAGACACATGCTAGCTGACCCCTTAGATCCATTGATAAGTAGAGAGATTGATAGAGAGATCGATCAATTGATAGATAGATAGATAGTTAGATAGATAGATACAACTTTTCTAGCTACACTGTGATGCTTCATGTTTGGTCTGCTTTCTCATTAACCACTCCATTTTTAAAAAAATTTTTTGCTAAATTTATTTATTTTTGTTTTATTTTTTTACATTTAATTTAATTTTTTATTAATGAGTCACCATGAGGGTACAACTACAGAGTTTCGTGTTTGTGGTACAGTCATACAATACTTGAGTACCCATCCCTTCACCAGTGCCCATTCTCCTCCACCGATGGACCCAGGGTTCCTTCCGCACCCCCATCCTGTCCCCCCTGACCCCATCCGGCCCCTGTGACAGGGAATTCCTTTTTTGTTCTCTCTCTCTTTTTAACAGTAACCACTCCTTAATATGGTAAATGAATAATCACAGAAGGTCAGTAGCTACATGTCCTTTTAAGGCATAACCTACATTTGATTGGTGGTCTTTTATTTGTGACACATTTTTAAATTTTTGCTTCTTAATGTTGGAAATTTCCTGCATGTGTAGAATAATCTTGTCTTGGCATATTGGTGGGCATGGAAATCCTCGGAGAGTACTTAAACATGCAGCTCTAAATGAAACATCTTTCCTGTGAGATTGTGCTGCATTTCATCTGAGTTCTGAGAGGAATGGGAGCTGGATGTTCAAAGTGAGATTAATAACTAAGATATTTCATCTGCCTGTAGATGATTCTCCTATGATATCATTGGACACAGAAAGTCCGTAAAGTTGTCTACTCTAATCTCCATGCCCCTATTAATAAGAAAATCAGGACACAAAACCCCAAAGAGGTGAGGCAATTAGGCTCTAAGGGTTTCAAATTCTAATAATAAGAACAAGGATAAAACTTGCACCAGCTAATTGCTAATTTCACTATGTTCCTCTGATTTTGAGGAGAAAAAATATAAATAATAAAATTCAGAGTCTTATTATGACGGGAAAAATATTACTTTTGAAGTGAAATGGATCTAAATTGGACTAATTGTATTATCTGTAACCAAATTATTTATAGCAGATCCAACTATAGCAGATCATGTTGGGGACAGCATGTAAAATTAACATGCTAACCACTAGGTGCCATTAGTGTTGTGGTTCTTTATTTCACAGCGCATGTAAGTACATCCCTCTGGACTCATTCTTAGATGTAAAATTTAACAACAACCTCCCTGCACCGACTTCTCATCTGCTTCTTGCTGTCCATCTGTGCCATCTGTTCATTGTCCATTGGTTTGCTCTCCTTTTGCTGCCTGTGTGCCTCTTTCCTATACAGTGACCTGTGCTTATATAAATTACTTCACTACCCCTTTGACATTTTTGTGCGATAACCAATTGGATCTCACATGCCCTGCAGAAATGAGGTTTTATAGAACAACCAATGGGAAGTCTTGGTTGTTCTAGGACTCCCTCCTTAACTCCTTTGTAACAAAGTCATATAATATCTAATGAGAGTTCCAAAGAACTAGACATTTTAGTAATATATTATGGTAATATCATTCTGGTTTTACAGAAATATGGAAGAAAAATTATTTTTTAAAGCACATTAATGCAAAGGAACAAAAATAAGAATGAAATGTGTTGTTAGTATAGAGTCATTGAAATTTTACTTTCTATCACTCTACCTTAATATCTTTAACTTTACAAACACTACCCAATTAAATAATGGGAATTACTGTTTATTAAATTATAATTGTAATTTTCCTCATTAATTTAAAATGTCCAAGGGAAATACTGTCAGGTAATTCATTAATGTTTAGCTTAAATTTTAAAATGAAAAATTAATCCAAAAATCTTTCCTTGGGCTTATGTCATGCCAATTTATTCTTTAGATGATCATAAAGAAACATATCTGGCTAATAGTTCGTGATGCTTTTGTATTTAGTATTTCAGATGTTATGATTTAAAATAATGAATTTACAAAACATTATCTTTGTAAGGCGGCTTAATGATTTTTGTGTTAAATCCTCTATTTATTGATATGAACCAGAGGAATTAAAGATTTCCAAACCCGGTTACCAGTGACTAAATTGTAGACTTTTGTTGGCCTCAAGGCTTTACATCAAACTAACTCTTTTTCTTCGAAATTCATGAGCTAACCCAATTTGAACAACCCTCAGATAATTCCATTTGGTATAACATATGGCCTGTTTTTAAGAGGGTATATTAAAATATGCATATTATCAATTCCTTGCCTTACAATGTAATATCTGTTTCAGAAGAAACTATTTTCTTTTTCACAACAACTTCTGGTAACGTATTTGAACATTTGGAGTCATAAAATGGTGTGCATTATCTGAGACTATGGATAATCTTGAAACCCATACCATTTGTAGCTACTAAAGATATATTTTAACTGTTGGAGCAATAGCACAGCAGTAGGGTGTTGGCCTTTCACGCGGGCCGACCTGTGTTCTATTCCTCCGCCCCTCTCGGAGAGTCCGGCAAGCTACTGACAGTATCGCGCGTGGCAAGCTACCTGTGGTGTATTTGATATGCCCAAAACAGTAACAATAAGTCTCACAAATGAGAGACGTTACTGCTGCCCGCTCGAACAAATCGATGAGCAATGGGATGACAGTGACAGTGAGTAACAGTTGAACACTCACATTCATCTGCACTTGAGTAAGAACTTTTTTGTGTGTTAGTTCATTTCATCATATATAAGTGGAGTAACCAAATACCATGGTGAGTCATAGACATTGGTTTCTTTATGTAGTTAGCAGGAGGTTTTTCTTGTTCTTTAAAGGCAATGTTAGTACTCAAGGTCACTGGGAGACATTAGAAATGAAAAATTACATAAATACTCATTTCAAAACATATAAAATATATGGATCAGTTCAACTACCATGCATTCTGAAACACAGAAATGACTTCTTAGAGCTCAGGTGATTTGAAGAAAAACTATTGATGGATTGTATGGTTTTAGCCACATCAGGGCATCCCTCCTGTAAGAATTTAATCTGTCTCTAAAAATCTCATAAAAGATTAAGAAGTAAGGTACAGCAGAAAAATGCTTTCGCTAGTTCACCTATTAAATACTATGACTTAAAAATAGCTTTTCATAAGAATCATTAGGTTGAAAGAATAGATGAATATTTCTCTATATTTTTATTTTCCTTAGTTCTGTATATTACATAATATATATACACATAGGCACACATATATACATATATACACATATATATAGGTGAGTCTCAACTTTCTCATATGTAAATGAGAATTCTTATTTTCTCACATGATAGTTGGAAAATTTTATTTGAAACTACTTTGCAACAACAGCCAAGATATAGACACAATTTCAGTGTCCAATGAGAGGCTAAAGAACTAGTATTATATAATATATGCAATGGAATACTACTCAACCCTAAAAAAATGATTTCTTTTTACTTCAATATGGATGCAAGTAGAAAGTGTGGTGCTAAGGGAAGTAAGCAGTAAGGAGTTCAGATATCACTCACAGGTGGAATAAATAATAAATTAAAAACAAAAAATTATCCAATGAGTACAAATCATTAGATTTTTATGATGAACTGAAGTTACTATTAGGCACAGGGAGTGGAAAGGAAGAGTCTCATGGATAGTGGAAGAGGGACATTTTCATTTTGGTGGTGGGCAGAGTGTGGGACCATTTTATCCTCAAAGTATACTAATATTTATATGCATATTAACCAATATAATCTCAATAACTTAAAAATACTAAAACAAAACCTATATGAAAGTTACTCAGATTATTCCAAACAGTTTTCAATATTAATTTCATTACAAATAACATGGAGACATTTGTATTTTCCTAAAATAACAGGACAATTTAATTCATCTTTTGCTCTGCTTGAAAACAATTTCACATCTTCATTTTGTGTCTCTTCTTCACTGTGATGATCTGTTAAGGCTGGAGTGGATAAATAAATGAGGTCTTTAACTGGACACTTAAAAATGTCAAGTGGTTGCTTCATGATCTTGAGAATAAGCTTTGGAAGCTCTCCTCTAAAGAGTAGTCCTACTGTGGTTCTCAGATGATACCACGGAAGAAGGAACTCCCTGGAAGCCCAGGAAATTTGCGTTTTCTTTCTTCTTTATCTCTGTAATGAAACATGAAAAGTGTCAGGAATGTACTTGAGTGGTCATGGAGATACAGCCTTTGTGGAGCACAAGAGCAGCATGTGTGAAGGAAGTTCTATCCACACACAGTGCCTGTGGCTTCCCAGCACCTGCAAAGCACCATGAAGTATAGGCACACTGGAGACCCAAGCACTGTACTTTGCCCATATGGACATATCTAAGTATTCCTAGAAGTGCCCCCCTAATTCGTGAGCTTCTCTGGGTGTTAATAAAGAATTTCTTGATATGTTTAAATGTAGTCTGACATGATCTGCTTTTCATGCTTTTATTAAGTTGGGAGGCTTCCTTCTTTCCTTCTCCTTTCCTTTCCTTTTTTCCCTTTATTCATTTAAAAAAATTTTATTAGTGAATCACCGTGAGGTATAGTTGCAAACTTATGAACTTTCATGTTTGCATTTCAGTCCTTTCCTTTTCATTCCTTCCCTCTTTTACTTCCTCCCTCCACTTCTTTCAATTCTTACTTCATCCTTCCCTTCCTTCCTTTCTTATATCCCTCCTCAATTTCTTTCTCCCTTATTCCCTTCTCCCTTCCTCCTTCCCCTCTTTTTGTCCTTCTTTCTACCCTTGTATTGATCATCTGCCCTTTGTAATGCTACAAAGGCCTGAGGATACAACCCCAAAAAAGAACATTCTAAGAGAATGGTGTCCTTATGCAAATAGCATTCTAGTAGGACAGACATTAGGCACTCATCACACTGGAAGTACAAAGAAGCACTTCTTTGGCATTTATTAATTTAATTGATATTATCTTGTGACTAGAAAGATTTTGAGACTATATATGAATGGAGAAAAATGTTCTTTATTGCCTGTGCATTTGCTGATTTATTAGCCAACAATTCTCCTGATTGCAGTGGGGTCTTCTCTAATGATCCAAATGTACTCATTAGATATTTATAACTCTACATCTCTGGACAAGGCTAAATCATAAAAGCTTTTGTATATTCCTTGGTGTAACTATTATTTTTGTTTTGTTTTGAATATTTATAGGGAATTGAGGGAACTAAGACTGAATAGCATATCATCTATTTGAGGTATATAAATGCTTAGTCAACATGATGCTCGCAATTCTTCTCCATTAATTTTAGCATTTGAATATTTGAGTGAACAGATTAATAGCCTTACATTTTAATAAATCACTTCAGACTTATGAACTTAGCATATAATGTTTTATAGGTTTCTTCCTATAGAACCATAATAATAGTCTTGTATGTATTTAAACTGAGGAATATTTCTTTCTTTTAGTATATGTTGAATGGTGTTGGAGAATGAATTGAGAGAATGTGGATTTTTAAGCTAGAGTATATTTTAAGGAGTATATTTTAAGTTCATACTGAACCTGGGGTTTCTGTATAAACAAACAAAGGAATATACACATAGTATACACATAGAATATACACATAAAATTCCTGCATATTCTAATCCTAGGGAGCAGAACTAAGGTAGGAAATACCACGTATTTTTCTTCACTTTTTTAAAATTAATGGGTCTTCATTTTTAATGTTGCATGCTTATTAATAGTGATTTAAATAGGTTTAGCACCTTCCTACTCCACAAATACTTCCAGGAAGTATATATCCACAAATATCCACAACAAGTAAATATGCACAAGTAAATTCAATAGTGATTTTAATAGGTCTAGCATCTTCCAAATCCTTCACTCACCACCAAGACCAGTGTCACAGATACCAGGACTGCTTGTGGATTCTTCTCAACACCTCCCCTTGCCCCAGAAGCCTCCCAGGCTGGTCTCTTTCTTCTCAGTACACGCCACATTGATTCCAGACATTTCCAATTTCCATTCAGATAACTACTGCCTTGAATACAGGACATTCAAGCATACATCATTCAGAAATCAGATTACTTCCCATAACTATTCATTTTTTCTAACAGTAGCATTATTTGTCTGTATTTGAAATATAATCATTTTCTGCATTACATTATCTGTGTTGTTTTTTTTTCCTAGTCAGCTAACATGGAACCAAGTCACATTGCTCCATTTCAGTTCTTTTCCCCTTAAAATGTATTCTGTGTTTTCTGACTCTTATTGCCTCTGTTAGGAAGACTTTTCTGTTCTCCTGCCCTGTGCACTACAGTCTGATGAATAATTCTTTGCTCGTGGCTTGACCATTGCAGCTATCTCCTCACCTATACCTCAGTCCAGAAAGCTTCAGTAGCTCCACTTTATCTACAGAAAATTTTTACTTATTTTTAAATGCATCATGCAGGTTTTCTATGACATACCTATAGCTATTTCTTTCTTTTTCTTCTTTCATCCCTCCATCTCCTTTACAAATTATTATTCTGTACTATATATTTTAAAGGATTTATATTTATTGCATGTATGGTTAACATCTAAATATTAGATATTTATCAAATTATAAGAGATTTTGTGAAAATCTTTTGTGAGATTTTGTGAAAATCTCTTGTGAGATTTTGTGAAAATCTTTTGTGAAATCAAAGGCCTCTGTCCCTCTCAGAGAGCCCGGCAACTACCAAGAGTATCCCGCCTGCATGGAAGAGCCTGGCAAGCTACCCGTGGCATACTCGATATGCCAAAAACAGTAACAACAACGGTCCTGAAAGAGTCCCCAGTATGCCATCGGACTACACTAATATGCTACAGGAATGAATGGAGATGTTATTGGCACCCGCTCGAGCAAATCGATGAACAACGGGATGACAGTGATACAGTGATACACTTTAAACAAATAAACAAACAAACAATGCTGTTGGTGGAACCCATGCCCTCACAAATGCAAGCCAAGAGTTTACCCACAGAACTCCTCCCCTGGCCATTCTGTGTTGTAAAGGCCTTCATGTTATTAAGTGCTGGTATACGCTGATGAGCAAGACAACCTCCCTGCTTCTGTAGCATTCTCAGATAAAGAGATGGACTGATCAGCAATTTTAGTCAAGTGTGATAAGTGCTTTGATAGGGAACTGTGTGGGGGATCTGAGAGGAAGCAGAACCCCAACTGAGTAGGGTGATTTCTCTGAAGCTGTAATACCTACATTTTAAAATGTAAAAATTTGTCAGCAAAAGAAATGTCTTACTCTAATATGCATCTCCAAAGGTATACTCAACTTGTCTGATGGTGGTTCTTAAATCTAGATATGAGTCTACATCTTCTAAAGGACTTGTCAAAAACCCAGGCCAGGACCCCACCTCTGATTAGATTTGGGGAGATCCTAAGAATCTGTATTTCTAACAAGCTCTGGGAGGTGCCCAAGCCATGGTCCTTAGACCTTCCTTTCAGAACCGTTGCTGGCTGGAAGCAAGATTACCCGATGGTGGTAACCTAATTGCAGAAGAGGCAGAAGTGATGGAGTGGAGTGCAGAGATCTTGACAGATATATGGAAGTGGGCCAACCACTTCCGGCAGTTGATGGGATGTGGAGGTGAGAAGGTGGGAAGAGTGCAGTGCATCCTTTCCCACAGAAGTCCTGGGTGGATTACATAAACTCTTTTCCTGCAAGAGGAGACATACTCAGGCTGAAGAAGCTTAATTCAATTTGGGAAAAACAAGGATGCCTCAGTTAGGTTCTGAACACTAGTTGTAACTTCTCCCACCTTGATATCTTCACGCTAATTTCTTAATCTCCACATGCTCTAATCCATTTCAACAGTGATCAAAATAATATACATTCCATACACTTGTGATAAAGATTATATTGAATATATTTCTTGTTAACAGAATCGCTTTAGTTCAAAATTATTTTTAGCTGTTATGAGCAACTTCTTTTAGTTTTTTCCCCCTTAGACACACAGCAATGTTCAGGGGTTACTCCCGGCTCTACACTCAGAAATTACTTCTGGCAGTGCTTGGGGGGCCACATAGGATGCTGGGGATCAAACTCTGATTGGCAGCGTACAAGGCAAGCACCCCACTCACAGTACTATCACTCTAGCCCTATGAGCAACTTCTTTAATAGAAACCACAGTTCACGGACGTATGGAGATTCCATTATCATCATCACTTGTATCATCACTTGTCGTCCCATTGATCTTCGATTTGCTCGAGTGGGTGCCAGTAACGCCTTCATTTGTCGCTGTTGCATGCTAGGCAAACACCCTACTTTCTGTGCTATCACTCCAGCCCTCAGTTTCTACTTTCTCCTGCCTTTCTGATCCCACTTTAGTACAAGCATTTTCAACATTGTTTTCTTATTTCAGAGTGTGAGGTGCCACACCTGGCAGTGCTCAGTTTTTACTACTGATTCTGTCTTCAGGGATAACCCTGGCAAACTTGGGAGACCAGCTGGGGTGTCAGGGTTTGAATCCCAGTAGGCCACATTCAGGGCAAACACCCTGCTTGCTCTACTATCACTCCAACCCCGGCGTTTTTATGTCTGTCACTTTTAATGATGTATTGGCTCACTTACTGAGTGAATTTTGAAGGTTGTAATATTGTATCATTAATTTGAAAATATCCTTAGTCGCTAGTGATTTTAATTTTCACCTAGACATGGATTTTGAGTTGAAGATACAGCTATCCTCAACTTCATTATTAAAGACTTTATTAAAACTTTGTGTTTAGTAAATTAAATTACACATAAATTCACAGAGGCTCAATTCAGTAATAATTTATTATATACACAAGTTTTCCAATTCACTTTTTTCTTTTCTTTGGGAAAAATATTTTGTGATAATTGAGAATACTTGAAATTAATGCTGATTTTTTTGCTCGAAAATAATGTGTATATTTATTTTCTTATTTTGTATAGGGATCACATCTAATGATACTCAGGGATTTCCCTCTTCTCCCTTGCAACACCTGGCACTGATGTATGGACCTTATAATTCAATGTTTTGGGCCAGTGGTAAGTTTACAACAGCAGACTCTCAAGGAGTCTTGCAGGGCTTAGAACTCATTTCAGGGCATGAAATGTGGTCAGGCATCTGGTCTACCACTAGAACTACCTTCCTGGCCGTAAGATGCACATTTAGTATATTGAGTGAAGGAGATAGCAAGGACACCACATGGCCTGTGCCTTTTAGCACTGCCAACTGTGGACCTCGAGGTCTCTGAGCACCACTAGGGTAGCCCTGGGGAAGTCCGCAAAGCAAGGTTCAAGTACATACTCCTCTAATCCTGAATGCTGCCCAGTTAGCTGAGTATCATTGTGAGTAACACCCAGGGTTCTCTGAGCATCACTTGTGAGACCAGAAAATAAGATATATATTATTGAGCTAGGATAACTTTTTTATATACACACTCATTCACACTTACTCAGTGCATTTTGCTCACTAATTATCTTTCTGTTTTAACTCTCAGTGGTTGCTCAGCTGGGACCAAGGTTCATTCCAGGTGTTAGGGCAACCAGGCAGCTGTTCAGTGCCTGGGCCCCAGGGATTGACATCCCAGAGTTGCCCTGGGATGCAGTGATGGGACCAGAGTTCCTCTGTTGGTGCTGGGTGGGCTCCAGGGCCACATCTGCTCTGAGGCTCTGTAGTGGTGGGATCTGCCCATCTGTCTCTCCTGCTATCAGGGATTGTTAATAGACTCTGATTTTTCTGCCTCAGTAGCATTTTGACATTTTCTAAATGTGGATTATTCATTTCTACATATATATTGCAGAACGCCTTTAGTTTCAAAACAAGCTGAAATAAATCCAGAATATTTGCCAAGAACCCACTCTTGGACCAACTTTTTCTCCCTAGGAGGGTATATTTCAGCATCATAAATGGAAATTTCTTAGAAATTTCTGAAAATTATTCTGGGTGAACAATATCACAAAGGATTGCTGTCTTAAAGTTCATTCTGAATCATAGGCTCTAGAGAATAAACACATAATAAAAAGTTGCATCTTGAATTTTACTGTGTTCTTCTTTAGGATAATATGCTTACACTAAGATATATAAATGCTTCCTTTCCTTGTGCTAAAAAGAAATATCTGGCATAAAATGATAGAATTTATAATAAAGAATACTTTTTCCTATTATACCTTTGCCATATTAAGTACTCAAAACACGTGTTGAAAAACCCTTGATGTTACTACTGTCACCACCAATTATCTGTTCCTTTCTTTTACATCTGGGCGGCTCACAGTCATGCTTTCCTGAGCCCGAGAACTCTGTTTGTTTCTATAAGTAGAACAGCTCCTCTCAGGCACAGATATACCCCTGAACAGTGTCTTTTCTCTTAGGCTTTTGCCTATTAAAAGAATCTTGTAATGTGTGAGAAAAGCCAGCTCAGTTTCTTGGGAAATGTTCATAAACAGTGATTCTTTTTGTTTTTTTGGGGGGAGCGGGTCACACCCGGAGATGCACAGGGGTTACTCCTGGCTCATGCACTCAGGGATTACTGCTGGTGGTGCTCGGGGGACCAGATAGGATGCTGGGAATAGAACCGGGGTTCACCACGTGCAAGGCAAACGCCCTCCCCTCTGTGCTATTGCTCCAGCCCCTAAACAGTGATTCTTATCTTTTCAACACTCATGAACTATCTTTGTGAGCTCAGTCTTAGACTTCTAGAGGCTCAGGACACTTATCTGGTTGATACAGTATGTGTTCCATAGATAACAACAAAAGCTACTACTTTTGGTAGTAATATTGCGAAATGGGATGTCTGATGTTACACTTATTTTAAATGAGTGGGAGTGCATGGAGAGAGCTTCGACAGTGAAAAGACACCCCGTCTGTCTTGGCTAAATCCCCTCAAGTGCCTACAGTGGTCTGATGGGTACATTCATGGGAGCACGGATCATGGCTCCAGCACCCGTGCTGAGTTTCTTCCCCTGCCACCTAACCACCGCAGCCTCAGTCCAGGAGGGTCTTCCCAGTTGTCAAGTCTTTCCATTGGGTGTCTTTCCTCGCAGATTGCCTGTTGGTATAGCACTGCAGTCATGCAATCACAGCTTTGCTGGTTATCCTTTCTCCTTTCCTCCTCCCCTTCCCAGTGGGGTTGTGTCTAACCTTTCTCCAACAGCGCCCCCTCCCTCCCCCTTAACAACTTGTTTCTGTCCTGTGGCTGCCCTGTCCTACCCATTGCTCCCCTAATCCCATGTCATGACCTCTCTCTCATTTTACATAATTTTTCTCCTGTAACCCCTTAGAATATGCAGTTGAGAAACTGGTCTATGTGACTTTTTTTTTTATTCACTCCGGAAAAGACTTTATTTTCTGACTTTCTTTTTTTCCAGAATGTAGGGCATCCGAAACTTTGGACAATTGGTGACACCTTCTTCCTCTTCTTCTCTATTTGGAAGCACCCATCTCACTTCATGTGTAGCTGCCCTTTCCTGCACACATCAGTTTGGAGAACTCTAGCTTTTGTGGCATCTCAGGTGGGCCAGAAAAAACCTGAGTAGATTGTCCCGCTTTAGGTCGACTTTAGGGGGGAGGAACTCCAAATCAATGATAGTAAATTTTTTGTTGAAATATTGAATGTAATCAAAGTAAAGTGAAAGCAAATTGAAATTTACCAGTTACACATGCAGGGCGGGGGGCTGGGGAGATGGGGGGAAGGGGGGAGGTATACCGTGATTCTTGGTGGTGGAATATGTGCACTGGTGAAGGGATGGGTGTTTGAGCATTGTATAACTGAGACTTAAACCTGAAACTTTTGTAACTTTCCACAAGGTGATTCAATAAAAAAATAAAATTAAAAAAAATTTAAAATTAGAAAAAAAATAGATTGTCCTGCTTTATCTCATATGGTCAAAAGGTATTTGCACACAGTTTCTTTTGGAAAATCTGTTTTCCCAAACCACATTTGCCACCGTTGTATGCAAAAGAAGTGCTTTTGTCTTTCTGTTTCACTATCAAATAATCCATGCTACTAACAGTTACAGAGAGATGCGGTATTCAAGGCAATGCTATCCTGTTGCATGATGAGCAATATGGACATGAAGGACTCCTATTCTCTGTAGTGAGTAGAGGAAGCAGCAACAGTTTTTGTAGCTAGCTTAGAATCAAACTGAACACCACCATCTCACTTTCCATTTCATGTTGATTTTTGTTGAGACATTCAGCTTTTGTCAGAGCAGCTATAAAAAACATAGCATAACAAAGGAATGATAGAATCTGAAGGAATGCAGTACAGTGTAATATTGAGGATGTGACCTAACTTGATTTAGTAGGATGTAGGGTAATTGGCAGATGCTGGGTATCACTGTATTTCCCTTGAGCATTTTAAATTGTGTTGTGTTATCTGTTGGCATTCATTGTGGTACCTTGAGATGATGTGAAACACATTTGGGGAGCTGTGAGAATTTAAAACAAAATAATGATGAATGTGGATGTGTTGCGCAGGTGGGAAAAGAATTTATCAAGTCAGAAGCAAAAAAAAAAAGAGAGAGACTCATGCCAATTGTATCAGGGTGAGTACTGAAGTAGGAGCAGTTGCTTTGCTAGTCTTCAGGGACTTCTGGAGGGGATGAATCAGGTTCACACCCAGCTGTGCTCAGGGATCGCTCCTGGCTGTGCTGTGTGCAAATTAAGTGCCTTAACCCCAGTACTGTCTCCTTGGAATGCGTTTTTAAAGGGAGATGGTTCCATCTTTTTGAAGGTGGACTGATCCAATTGCGGGACGTACCTGTCGTCATCAGATTGTCCCAGTTATTTAGACAAGAAACTTCGTGGTAGCTTTTCAACAGTGTAGTTTCAACCTCTGTTCAAATTTCTTTTTGGCTTTTTTTTGGGGGGGGGTCACACCCGGCGATGCACAGGGGTTACTCCTGGTTTTGCACTCAGGAATTACTCCTGGCGGTGCTCAGGGGACCATATGGGATATGGGATGCTGGGATTCAAACCCGGGTTGGCCGCGTGCAAGGCAAATGCCCTACTGCTGTGCTATTGCTCCAGCCTTTCAAATTTCTTTTTGAGCTATGGAAATAGACCATCATTAATTAGTTGTAAGTAGTAGGGACAGAACTATTCAAGCGGTACATGCTTTCACATATCACTGTATCATTGGCATCCCGTTGTTCATTGATTTACTCAAGCAGGCACCAGTAATGTCTCTATTACACTCAGCCCTGAGATTTTTGCAGTATCTCCTTACTCGTCTTTCCCAATGATTGGAGGCTCTTACAGGGTCAGGGGAATGAGACCTATTACTACTGTTTTTGGCATATCAAATACGTCATGGGTAGCTTGCGAGGCTCTGCTGTGCGGGCAGGATACTCTTGGTAGCTTGCCAGGCTCTCTAAGAGGTATGTATATATCTGTTACTGTATTTTGGATATGAATACGCCACAGGGGTCTTGCCAGGCTCTCCCAAGTGGTCAATAGACTGTCGGTAGCTTGTCAGGCTCTCTAAGAGGGAGAACTAGGCTATTAGATGTCACGCGGCCGCATTGAGGTCACATGCTTCTGGGAGCTCGGTCCCATAGTCTCTGGATGTTGGCCATCAATGAGACCACACGGTGCTGGGGGCAGTTCCTGGGTATGACAGCCCAGCTACTAGAAAACGGGGGATCTGGGTGGAAGAGGCCCAGTCCTGATCTCAACAGCCTTGGAAATCTTGGGCCTGAGTCCCACACACCTGGGTTCCTCTGCCGGCTCCCCCATGCATAAGGCTTGTCCGAACGTGTGGAGAGTGGCCTGAGCATGGCTGTGGCTGGGTTCCGAAGGTTTTCAACATATATATGTTAAGATCCTACTTAGCTGAGATCACCAAGGCTGCTCAGATCGGGACTCGGCCTCTTCCACCTAGATCCCCCATTTTCCAGTAGCTGGGTGGTTATGCCCAGGGACTGCCCTGGGCACCGTGTGGTCCCATCAACGGCCAACATCCAGAGACTATGAGACCAAGCTCCCAGAAGCTTTCACATATATGTATTAAAAAGGAATATGCAAACATATTTATTTTTTGTTGGTGTTGTCACTACAAATATGCTATTAATTTTAATATCTAAGCCTAACTGTGTAAAATTTACCCACTTATATTCCCTCATAATACTCAACATTATTTACATATTTGTAGGAAGACGTATCCTATGGTTTAGTGTTAGACAAAAATCAAGATATATATTTCATTTTAGGTCAAAATTTTTTCAAAGTAAGATATGTTTTCTTTTTAATCTCTAATAAGGAGGGTATAATACATTTAGGACCTTTGTATTTTACTATAATGCAGTATGTTAAGTTTTCAGTTAGGGTGGAATGAATGTTTGAGAGTGTTGCAGATATGCTTGATATCACACACGTACATGGCAATCTTTTATCTTTTCTGCCCATCTTGTCAGTGAAGAGGCTCATCCTAGCTAGTGTGGGTGTTGATGGTAGAAATGTGAACAAATATGAGCATATGTGCAGAAGGGGAAAAGGAGACACTTGTTTGTCCCTGAAACCGTCCACTCTCATTTCTTGTGAGTCCCAGTACGTCAGCCCTGCAGTCAGCTGTGGAAAGCAAGTGAGTCCCAGCTGGTCGAAGATCCCCTTCACTCCTTGCCTCCACAGATCACTATGCATGTGCACATGTACTTTCTGGAAGCAACTCTTTTGTCTTTATCATGTAACTCAGGATGGTCCTGTGAACAATGGACATTGTTCCTCTCTTTTACAAACATCTACTCTCAAGTAAGTGTATAATCATGGTGGAATTTAATGGGGTATTATGCTTCTTGTAGTTAGCAAGAATACAATACTCTGTTATAATCGCTATTAGAGGTCTGGTGAAGATGAGTCTCAGGATTCTACACTAACCTACAGCATATCATGGTCAAAGTGCTAATTATTACTTATAGGAAAAAAATACTAGGGCCAGCGAGGTATCATAAAGTGATAGAGTGCAAACCCTACATGCGTAAGGCTGTGAGTTTATCCCCAGTACTCCATGGTACCCCAAGCACCAGATGGTGTAGTCCTGGTGGTCCCTGGAGGATTGTGGTGATCCCCAGCCCCACAGGTCTGAGTGGTGTCCGTTGGCTTATCAGTACCCGTTGCCTGCCCTCAACAGTGAACTGTCAGGTTTACATTAGTGGACTGAGGAGTACCAGAAGTGGCTTCTGGGCTCCTAAGACTGCTGGAGAGGCTGAAAAATAAATACCAACATGCACATGAAGTTGTAATGAGTCATTTATAAGAGCAATAATGCAGCGGGTAGGGCCTTCGCCTTGCATGCAGTCGACCCGGGTTCGATTCCTCTGGACCTCTCAGAGAGCTCAGCAAGCTACCGAGACTGTCTTGCCCGCATGGCAGAGCCTGGCAAGCTACCCGTGGTAGTATTCAATATGCCAAAAACAGTAACAATAAGTCTCACAATGGAGACGTTACTGGTGCCCGCTCGAGCAAATTGATGAACAACGGGATGACAGTGACAGAGGTATTTTTCTATACTTTAAAAATGGCATTATTTGTCACAATAAATTCTACAATCAAACATTTGCTGGAGTGATGAAAATCTAGGAAATTTCTTTGCTGAAGGAATTCTCAAAGCCTTTGATATATTCACACAAATAGCCATGCTTTGAAAGGAAGCCATGGTGTTAATTTATTTTAGAAGCTTCTCTTTACAAAAGCAAACCTGGCTGACATTCACAAAATATATTAGAAGCAGTATTCTCTTGAAGTTAAAACCTAGTATGAGTCAGACTCTTGGACTTGACCCTGTTCTTAGCACTGTACTTTTTCCTTGATGAAAAGATGATTAAATAATCTGTTAAGTACTTGTGAAGATTTGTTTAGCAAATCTAATTTAAATATCCACAACAAAAGCATAATGATGCACAAGATACAGCATTTTTAGTTGCACATTTTACTCAGAATTCATTATTAGCCACTTTTTAAAAAAGTGTAATCTTAATTCTATTGTCTGAATTTTGCTTGCATATAAAATGCCAAGTTTTCAAGAAGCACCTTTTTACTCACATCCTGAAGGAAATTCAGTGACGAGATGGCAATTTATTGGATTAACAATTCCCTGCCAAGTTCAGCTTAGAATTGCTATTTATATCTAAGAAAAGCAATTTTCAAAGTTGATTTCCAGGTATACAGTCTCTCTCAATCTTTTAAAAAAAATTACTCACTATTCAGACATTCAACCCCCTGATGATTTAAGCTGTCTTATCAGAATGTCATTTAAGCATTAAGTGACATAGCAAAAAAGAACTGATGTGCCACTACTGGAACCCATTTGAAATCTACACGTAAAGGTCTAGAAATTTAAAAAAAAACATTTTCAAATTGATTATCTCATTTATTGGTTATTGAATAAACTGATCAGAAGTGGAGAAAAGATTCATCTAGGGTTTGAAATTCTTTAACTCAGAATAAAGAGCTACAAGGGTGCATATTTTTATGGAAAGAGAACTTGTTGAGACACAAATTAAAAAAATTCATTTAGGTGTTTAATTGTGATATAATATCACTTGTGTCAATTATATCGATTTGCTCCAGCAGGTCCCATGACGTTTCCACTCATCCCTGTCATGTGCTAGTGTAGCCCAATGGCATCTGCTTGCTCCAGGAACACAAAGAGCATTAAACCATTTGTTCAGGGTCATCATGATGGCCACTCAATACCTCTATTGCAAACTACAACATATCACAGGAGAAAGAACAAAAAGGAATGCCCTGCTGCAGAGGCAGGATGGAGTGTTGGGTGTTGGAATGGGGGTGGTGAAAGAGATATTGGGAACATTGGTGGAGGAGAATGGGCACTGGTGGAGGGATGTAAACAAAATGCAAACATGAAAGTTCATAAGTTTGTAACTGTACTTCACGGTGATTCACTAATAAAAATTAAAAAAACAAAAACAAAAACAAAACATTTGTTCAGGGTCTTGATGAAGTAGTCTGACCATCTCATAGGTGGGCGGCCATGCGGTCTTTTGACGTCCTGTGGAATCCAGTTGGTAACAGCTCTAGTCCAGCAGTCGTCTCCAAATTGCATTATGTGTCCGGCCCATCTGATTTTCGATGCCTTGGCAAACGAGACAGTGTCCCTGATTCTCGATCCTCGACAGAGAATTAGGGACACTGTTTCTCTGAGAGGTCAGAACTCCGAATTCCTTCTCTCACTTGAGTGAAACGTGATACTCCAAGCATAATTCTTTTGATTGATTCCGCTTTGGGATACCCGGATAGCGTTCTCATCCAGTTTCAGTAGGGCCCATGTCTCTGAGGCGTATGTTAGTGCAGGAAGAATGGTGGAGTTGAAAAGATATGCCTGAAGCCGCAGGTTCTTCATCCTCTTAACTTCTTCGACACTCTTGAAGGCGTTCCACACTGCTCTCTTCCTCCTGAGCAGTTCTGGCGCCCCGTCATTCATCCTGTTGCGTTCTTAACCCAGGTACACATAGCTGCTGCATTCAGAGATGTTTGTTCCATTGAGAGCAAATGGAATGTCAGGAACTAGTTCCATTAAACTTGCCATTTAATGAATTGAAAATATATAGGTCAGGGTTCTGGAGAGGAAGTATGGCTCCCGGAGAGAGCACTGCCAGGAATGATTCCTGATTACAGAGCCAGCAGTAAGCCCTGTGCAACACCAAATGTGTCCCCCAAACAAAAAATAAAATGCGTAGCCCGATGATATAAAGTACATTCACAGTATTGTGTAATCATCACCACTATCTAGTTCCAGAATGTTTTCTCATTCCAAATGGAAGTCCCTTCTCTGTTAAACAGTCATTTTTTAATTTCTGTCTCTTCCAAGCCCCCTGGAAACTATTAATCTAGTTCCATTCTCCTTCTGTTCTCTTATTCTAGATTTTTTAAATGTGTAGAATTACATATTTATGAAGTCTTGGGGGTTTGGTTACTTTCATTAGTTTAAACCTTTGTTTTCAAGAATTATCCAATGTGGAATGTATTTTATTGTTTGTATGATTGAAAATTTCATTATATGTATATAACAAATTTTATTTATACACTTACCTGATGAAGGGGGTTTATTTTCCTCCACATTTTTTTTTCTTTTTGGGTCACACCCAGCGATGCTCAGGGGTTACTCCTGGATCTGCACTCAGAAATTACTCCTGGTGGTGCTGGGGGACCATATGGGATGCTGGAGATTGAACCCGGGTAGGCCACATGCAAGGTAAATACCTACCCGCTGTACTATCACTCCGGCCCTATTTTCCTCCACATTTAACCCATCCTGGATTGTATGTATTTTAACTTAAACTCTTGTCTTCAATTATTTTGGCTTGAACACTTGTTTTTAATTATTTTTGCTTGAACTCTTGTTTTCAATTATATGAAAACTCTTGTTTTCAATTATGTTTCTAAATATATGGGCATGCATATATTTAGAACTGTTGGGTCATAGGATAATTCAGTACTTCACTTATTGTGAAATCATCAAACTGTTCTACACAGAGACCACTCCATTGTACATCCTGTCATCAAATCTGAGGGTGCTAATTTTTCTATATCTTGCCAACACTTGTTATTTTCCATTTTTCAAAAATAGCTATTCTAGTCACTAAGAAATGGTATCTCAATGAGGTTTTGATTTGCATTTTTTTAACAACCAATGACACTGAGCATTTTTTCATGTTTATTTTTTTTCCATTTGGTATCTCTCCTTTGGAAATATTTCTATTAAAATCCCTTAATCCTTTACATTTTTAAAATTCAGTTGTTTTATTTGTTAAATCTATTTTTTAAATTTATTTTTTAAAGTTTATTTTTAATTATTTTTTCCTTTCTATAATTAACTTTTTATAATTAACTATCATTTTACAAGGTTATTCATAGTTGAATTTCAGGCATACAATATTTCAACACCAACCTGGGACCAAAAGGGAAGTCAACTTCCCTCCACCGGTATCTGTAGGTTCTTTCAACCCCTAGTCTGCCTCCTGGATAGACATTTATTTTTTTATTTTTTTAGATTTATTTATTATTTAATTAGTGAGTCACTGTGAGGGTACAGTTACAGATTTATACATTTTCGTGCTCACGATTCCCTCATACAAAGTTTGAGAACCCATCCCTTAATCAGTGCCCATTCTCCACCACAAATAGACCCAGCATCCCTCCCCACCCCCCCACCCCACCATCACATCTCCCGCCCACCCCACCCTGCTGCTGTGGCAGGGTATTCCCTTTTGTTCTCCCTCTCTAATTAGGTGTTGTGGTTTGCAATAAAGGTGTTTAGTGGGGGCTGGAGCAATAGCACAGCGGGTAGGGCGTTTGCCTTGCACGCGGCCGACCCCGGTTCTAATCCCAGCATCCCTGAGCACCGCCTGGAATGATTCCTGAGTGAAGAGCCAGGAGTAACCCCTGTGCATCACCGGGTGTGACCCAAAAACAAAAACAAACAAACAAAAAAAGGTGTTGAGTGGCCATTGTGTTCAGTCTCTAGTCTACATTCAGCACGCATCACCCTTCACCCAGTGGCCTCCAACCACATTTTACTTGGTCTTCCCTTCTCTATTTGAGCTTCTCTCTCCCCAGAATGTGAGGCCAGCTTCCAATCCATGGAGTCAACCTCCTGGTACTTATTTCTACTATTCTTCAATGTTAGTCTCCTATTCTGTTATTCTAGATTCCATGGATGAGTGCAATTTTTCTATGTCTGTCTCTCTCTTTCTTTTTTTTTTTTTTTTGGTCTCACTTGCAGTTTATTCCAGTCTTCCCTCTATACATTCTCAGACCTCTATACACCTTCCGCCCCCCTCACCTTCTCTCCGAACCCCTTTTATTCTGTCTCTCTCTTTCTGACTCATTCCACTTAGCATGATACTTTCCATGCTGATCCATTTGTATGCAAATTTCATGACCTCATTTTTCCTAATAGCTGCATAGTATTCCATTGTATAGATGTACCAAAGTTTCTTCAACCAGTCATCTGTTCTAGGGCACTCGGGTTTTTTCCAGATTCTGGCTATTGTAAATAGTGCTGCGATGAACATATAAGTGCAAATGTCATTTAAACTATACTTTTTTGGTTCTTTGGCATACATTCCAGAGTGGGTCAAATGGGAGCTCAATTTCTAATTTTTTGAGAATCGTACATATTGTTTTCCAAAAGGGCTGAACCAGTCGATGTTCCCACCAGCAGTGTAAAAGGGTCCCTTTCTCCCCACATCCTCTCCAACAGCGGTTGCTTTTGTTCTTTTGGGCCAGTCTCTGTGGTGTAAGGTGGTATCTCATGGTTGTTTTGATCTGCATCTCCCTGATGATCAGTGATGTAGAGCACTTTTTCATGTGCCTTTTGGCCATTCGTATTTCTTCCTTGGTAAAGTTTCTGTTCATTTCTTCGCCCCATTTTCTGATGGGGTTGGATGTTTTCTTCTTGTAGAGTTCAACCAGTGCTTTATATACCCTTGCTATCAACCCCTTATCGGATGGATATTGGGTAAATATCCTTTCCCATTCTGTAGATTGTCTTTGTATTCTGGTCACTGTATCTTTTGCAGTGCAGAAGCTTTTTAGTTTAATGTAGTCCCATTTGTTTATCTGTTTTCACTTGCTTGGCCAGTTGCATGCCATCTTTGAAGATACCTTTATTTTCAATATCATGGAGGGTTTTGCTGACCTTGTCTTCAATGTACTTTATGGTTTGTGGTCTGATGTTGAGGTCTTTAATCCATTTTGATCTGACTTTTGTGCATGGTGTCAGGTTGAGGTCTAAGCCCATTCTTTTGCATATGGTTGTCCAGTTGTGCCAGCACCATTTGTTAAAGAGGCTTTCCTTGCTCCACTTCACATCTCTTGCTCCCTTATCAAAGATTAGATGATCATACATTTGGGGTTGTGTGTGGGGATATTCCACCCTGTTCCATTGGTCTGTGGGTCTGCCTTTGTTCCAGTACCATGCTGTTTTAATTGTTACCGCTTTGTAGTAAAGTTTGAGGTTGGGGAGGGTGATGCCTCCCATTGTCTTTTTCCCAAGAATTGTTTTAGCTTGGATAGACATATTTTTTTTTCAGACATATCTTTATGTTTGCTTGTTGTAGTTTTGGTTTCATGTTTACAGTGTTACTGGCTCAGTGGTTTAGATATATACATACATCACATGTTTATACCACAAATGTGCCTGATTACACTGGCCCTTCTTCCTATTATCTCCTATCTGCCTCTTCTTAATCCTCCCTTTTTTTCTGTCCTCAGTATTATAATCCATGGTCAGAGGTAATATAGGTACCTTTGATATCTTGCATCCCTTCATCCTGTTATTCTATATACCTCTGTTAAGTGACATTGTATGTACTTGTCCTTCATATGATTGACTTTAACTTAAAATGGTATCCTCCAGTACCACTCAAGTTGCATCAATTTGAATTGCTTTCATCATTGTTTTTCAGCTGCATAGTATTCTTTTGTCTCTATATACCACACTTTCATTATCCTCTCATTTCTTGTTGGGCACAGGTTAATTCCATATTCTAGCTATTATACTAAGTGCTGCAATGAATTGCTCTGTGCATATGTCCATTTGAAGGAATTTTTTTTTTCCTGGAGGTTAGATACCAAGAAGTGGAACTTCTGGGTCAATATTAGGTCTAGTCATACTTTTCTCCTCTTTTTATTTAAAAAGTGGTGGATTAGGACCAGAGAACTAATCAATTAACTGGAGTACAGGCTTCACATGAAGGAGACTGCGATTTGATCTTCAACATTGCAAGATGCCACAAGCAATTCTAGGAGCAACCATGAACATTGAGCCAAGTGTATCCTCTAAGAGTTTTCAGTTGTCCATTTATCCAAGAATTAAAACAGAAAAGGGCCATTAATGCCAATTACTTTGCATATAATGATTGATAGGCTGGGGTTCCCAAAGATGTTCATATAATCACTGTCACTCTCACTGTCATCCTGTTGCTCATTGAGTTGCTCGAGCGGACACCAGTAACGTCTTCATTGTGAGACTTGTTGCTGTTTTTGGCATATCACATCACCATATGTAGCTTGCCAGGCTCTGCCGTGCGGGCGAAATACTCTCAGTAGCTTGCTGGGCTCTCTGAGAGGGGCATAGGAATCGAACCTGGATTGACCGCATGCAAGGGAAAGCCCTACCTGCTGCGCTATCGCTCCAGCCCATTCATATAATAATCCCTAAAATATGTAAATATGTGACTTGACATAGCAAAAGGGAAGTTTATTATTAAGGTAAAGATTTTGAGATGGGATTATTACCAAGGATTATCAGCTTGGGCCTAGTGTAGCGAGTTCTTGCTTATAAATGGAAGAACAGTAGACGTGTCACAGAAGCTTAGTTGGAGTAATAAGCTTTGAAGTTGTAGAAAGGTGCTCCAAACTAGACTAGGGAAGTTCTAGAAGCTAAAAAATCACAAAGGAAAATATTTTCCCCTAAAACTTCCATAGAGATATGAAGTTTCCACACAATGAGAAAAGAGGAGAAGCAAGAAAAGGTAGTCTGGAGGTAACAGGAGCGAGATATCTGATTTTTTAGTTTCAGTTTTAAGTTTCTTTTTTTTTTTTTGTGGAGTGGAGGGGGGTGGGGGAGAGGCTTGGGCCTTACTCAGCTGTCTTCAGGGTTTACTCCTGACTTTATGCTCAGGGATCCCTCTTAACAGAGTTCAGGACCATATTTGGTGCTTGGGACCAAACCAGGGTCAGTTGCGTGCAAGGCAAGCACCCTACGGGCTACACTCTCACTCAAATCCTGAGGCATCTGTTTTTATTTGAATGATTAGAGTCAACAATATTGTAAGCACAGCATCCAAATTTCAATACTGGAAGACGTACTGGGCCCTGCCATCATGTAGATTTTAGCTTTCTAAAATTAATTTCTAACCCCTGACATCCAGAATTGTAAGGCTATGGTATATATTAGTTTTATTTGATCCACAGTTTTTAATAATTTGTTTGAACAGCAACAGAAAACTGATAAAGATCCAGAATTTTTGAAGAGATAGATTTTTAAAGTATTATAAACAACTTAAAGCTCTTCAGAAAGTGAGAGAATGATGTCAATAGCTGCGCAAGCCAAAATAAACTTTGAATATACTACTTTCAAATGGTATAGCCTCATCCCATTGGTGGCTTAAGTGTCATTATAATAGAAAAATATTTCTTATACATAGTAGTTTCAATTAAAAAATAATGGAAAAATAGTACCTAATAGGAAGGGAAACTATTAAGATAAGTATTTCTAAATTTTCTTGTAAAATCTACTTAATGCTCAGTAGAGGTCAGTAATAGAACATGGCAAAACCAAAAAAGAAAAGAAAATAAATACCAAAAATTTCGGATCATGTTAAAGATTTTATATAGGATTCACAAAATTAAGTTTGAGATATACCTTGCTTTAGAATCACGGGATCACTGTCATCCTGTTGGTCATAGATTTGCTCGAGCGGGCACCAGTAATGTCTGCATTGTGAGACTTGTTACTGTTTGTGACATATTGCATACACGACAGGTAGTTTGCCAGGCTCTGCCATGCGAGGGAGATACTCTCAGTAGCTTGCTGGGCTCTCTGAGAGGGATGGAGGAATCAAACCCAGGTCTGCCTCGTGCAAGGCAAATGCCCTACCCACTGAACTACCGCTCCATGTTTTGGGGAAAAAAAAAAAGACAAGAAAAACTTCTCAGCACTTTGCCACTGAGTATGGCAGTCACTCATGGAGATTATGGCTGCTCTCTACTAGATTTTCAAAAGATCTGTTTGGGACCGGAGAGACAGTACAGTGGGTAGGGCACTTGCTTTGCATGCGGCCAACCTGGGTTCAATCCCTGGCACCCCATATGGATCCCCAACCTGACCAGGGGTAATTCCTGAGTGCAGAGCCAGAAGTAACCCCTAAATATTGCCGGGTGTGGCCCAGAAAAAAACAAACAAAAATATTTAAAATATAAATATTTAAAATATTTAAATATATAAGTATTTAAAATATAAAGCAAAAAAATGTTTATTCTTTGCATTTTTTTTCTTTTTGGGTCACACCCAGCAATGCACAGGGGTTACCTCCTGGCTTTGCACTCAAGAATTACTCCTGGCGGTGCTCAGGGGACCATATGGGATGCTGGTAATCGAATCTGGGTTGGCCGAGTGCAAGGCAAATGCCCTACCCACTGTGCTATTGCTCCAGCCCCTATTCTTTGCATTTTTAATGAAAAAATTTCCAGTCTAATATAAATTGATTTCTTTCTTCTCTCTACCTAATCCAAACATCTTTTCTTTCCTACCAACTAGCTTTGAAGTAACAATTCAATTCATTTTTCCTTGTCTATTTTATTATTATGCTCTGACAGGTAAATAGTTGGTAGAAATTAAAAGGGTTATTTTTATTTTGTAACATTGATTCACACAGGGTGTTTATGTACCCTTTTGTATCTGTATGTCTATATTTTGACTATTTTAAAAGCAGTCTTTTATTCAAACTGCAAATTGTTGCTTATTTAAAATGCTTGATAAATAGGAGTTAAAAATAAGTCTAAGATTATAGGTAATGCATGTGAGAAAGTAAAAATACCCCCCACCCCCATGTTACAATGGGGTTAATTACCAACTCTCCACCTATGGATATGTCACTGGCCAGTAAATTGAAGGTCGAATCACCCTAATATATACTAACTGATCAGACTTCTCTCTATTCAAGTTCAACAGAGGTTAAGTGTGTTATAAATTTCTGCCTTCCTTCTATGGACATTAAAAGATGGAGAAAAAAATAACAGAGGTATTTGAATATAACTTCTTATGCTGTGTATCTCAATCTTACAGATATCAAATAAAACATTTTGTTTAACATGATGGCTCAATACCTAAAGATACATGAGACAATTTTAATTCTAATTAAAGATAGATGGGGAGGAATTTCATATTTTTATTTGTATCAGAATAGCTTTCAATTCTGACAACTGAGTTGAATAATTTGACATATTCATATTTGTATTATACAACAATTTGGAATATCATAGTAAAATGCAATTTCTTTTCAAGGTCTCAAAATATCAGGACAGAAATAGCTAAAACTAACTAAGGAAAAGAAATATATCTATCATATGTCACTAGTTTGGAAACTTACAGGAAAATGAACTAACATTAAAGTTACAATTTTTGCTCAATCCAAGGGAAAAATATCTAACCACCAGGGTTGTTAATGGTGATGTGGGCTTTACTATGAATCAATGAATTCTCTGTCATGAAAGAAATTAAAAATAGGTCCATACAGACATTTTCTATAAACGTGATCCGGATGTCTACACCAAGTGAAGACAGAACTCAATAAAAGCTCTTTGTTTTTTGTGGGGGAGGAGAGTTTTTTACTTGTCTTTGGCTATACCCAATGGTGCTCAGGACTTACACCTGGCTCTGTGCTCAGCAAGACACTAGAAGTGCTCAGGGGACCATATCCAGCGCCAGGAATCAAAGCAGGATCTGTCATGTACAAAGCATACACTTACTCTTGAATCTCTGACCCCTGAATAAAAGCACTTTCCCCTTCAAGTCCAAGGTTCTAGATGGCCAAATAAATCTACCCAATAGGACCCCAGCACCTCTAACATGTCACACAATACCTATCAGACTGGTAAAATTAATAGTACACAGTAGTGTGGATTGTAATGATAGTGACATTTACTGTACATTACTTTTTACATTGGTCAGGGCAAAAATGTGACAACTGTAACAGTGATCATATTTACCTCTTTAGAAGCTTAAATGAGTCACTTTCCCATCATATCCACTTTCTCAAAGAAAAGTAACATTCCACAGAGCTCTTTGCTTTTCTGTTAAAAAGTCAAAGGGAACTTGGAACTCTTATTCTATAATGTAACTATCAAGAGCAGCATTAGGTTAGACATCCCCTCTTCACATTTATGCCCAAATTCCAACGTGACCACAGGAATTAAAATCAAACAAGATAGCCATGAACTCTAAAAACCACTAGATCTGATCCACACAATTGAGTTTATGTGTGTGTGTGTGTGTGTGTGTGTGTGTGTGTGTATGGTGGGGGCAGGGTTGTTGAAAGGGAGGAACTGTGGGATCTTTGGAGGAGGGGTGTGAGTACACTGATGATAGGTGTGGTGCTGAGGAACCATAATTAATTGTCATTGTCACTGTCACTGTCATCTTGTTGTTCATCGACTTGCTCGAGCGGGCACCAGTAATGTCTCCATTGTGAGACTTGTTACTGTTTTTGGCATATCGAATATGCCACGGGTGGCTTGCCAGGCTCTGGAATATATGTATTTTTAAAAATATCATGCAACGGGATGACAGTGACAGTGATACAGTGATGCATAGCTTTGCTGAATATTTCATCTTTACTTTCTTTTTTTATTTTTTTCATCTATACTTTCAATAAAACACATTCCTTCAAAGTGAACAACTAGTGGATTTTGACAGATGTATGAGTCTATGAAACTACAACTATATTCAAGATTTAGTATTCTCATCACTCTGAATAGTTTACCTGTACCCCTCCTCAATTATCCTCATCCCAATTGCCACCCACGTAGCCACCAATTTGCTTGCAGGCACCATGGATTAGATTTCTTCTTTCTAGTTTCCAAGTAGGTAGCACTATCGTAGCACTGTTGTCCTGTAGTCCATCGATTTGCTTGAGCGGGCACCAGTAACATCTCCATTGTGAGACTTGTTGTTACTGTTTTTGGCATATCGAATATGCCACGGGTAGCTTGCAAGGCTCTGCCATGCAGGTAGGATACTCTTGGTAGCTTGCCAGCATCTCCAAGGGGGACAGAAGAATCAAACTGGGTCGGCGACATGCAAAGCAAATGCCCTACCTACTGTGCTATCGCTCTAGTCATAGTGATTCCAAGTAGGTACATTAAAAAATTGTATTCTATTTTAAATTTTGTATCTTTTAAAATACTTTAAATTAAATTTTTATTGAATGAAGTTCTGTGATCTACAGTACGGGTATTGGTGGTTTCTCATACAGATAATTCCCACACCATACCCATCACCAGTGTACTCACTACCCTCTCCCAAAGAACTTATACCCCCTCCCTTTCAAACATTTTATTACATGTTGAATAGTTTTTATTTATTTTTATTAAAGAACTGTGATCTCCAAAGTTGTTGATAGTTGACTTTATGGTATATAATACTTCAACACCAATTCTACCACCAGTGTGAACTTTCCTTCACCAGTGTTCGCATATTAACTGCCCAACCCAACCCCTAGCTTGTCCTAATCTGTCAAGCCGACAGGCACATTACAAAGTTGCAGCTTAGACCTCATGTTTTCAGTTTTGTTGGGTCTGTGTTTTGGGTATATTGCTGTACCACTCACTCTTATCACCAGTATAACTAAAACCCTGATGCCTGCTCACCCATTACTTCTCTTTTTCTACTCCCCCTCCCCCCACCCCTTGACTTTTTTTCGTCTCTATCCCCCTCCTTTCTAAACTACTCTGGGATCAAGGGTGATCTAGGCCTCCCACTTTTACTATATTATATTTCCTCATCCAGTATTCTATATCCCACAGATAAGTTAGATCATCCTATGTTTGTATTTCTTCTTGTGGCTTACTTCACTCAATGTGAATCTTTCAGTTCCAACCATGTTGCAGCAAATTACATGATTTCATTGTTCCTTGCAGCTGCCTAGTGTTAAATAGCATTTTAATGTGCTATATTAGAGTTAAATATCTAAGTGAAATGAGACAATTTTTTGTTTGTTAAGCTATTTTTTTCGGTTTCCCTTCCTTTGTTGTTTCTGCAATGATTGGCAGGATGGGGGCGGGGAGGGTGTCACACAGTGCTTGAACATTTGGTTGTGGCACTGGCAAATCAATGGTAGTGTCACTGGCATAGTGCTTGGCACATGGGTGGACAGAACTCACAACCTCACACTTGCAAACAAGTGCTCTGCCACTGAGCCACATCCTGGGGCACTCCTAGATTAAAATTTCAACAGGAATGATTTCTTTTGAGTTCTCATTTATGGGTTCTAGAAGCTCTTTTAAAACAAGGTATACTTGTCTTGCTAAAATGGTTCTCTTATTTTAAAATAGTCATTTCCGATTTCCAAAGCAAAATCACATTTTAAGTGTGCTATTAATATTTTAATAGGTTACATATTTACCTTCAAACCACAACAGCTAATTAGAGAGAGAGAACAGAAGGGAATGCCCTGCCACAGTGGCAGGGTGGGTTGGGGGGGAGATGGGATTGGGGAGGGTGGGAGGGACACTGGGTTTACGGGTGGTGGAGAATGGGCACTGGTGAAGGAATGGGTTTCCGAACTTTGTATGAGGGAAGTATAAGCACAAAAGTGTATAAATCTGTAACTGTACCCTCACGGTGATTCTCTAATTAAAAATAAATAAATTATTAAAAAAAAAATAAAATAGTCATTTCCGATTTCCAAAGCAAAATCACATTTTAAGTGTGCTATTAATATTTTAATAGGTTACATATTTACCTTCTCATTAGTTTCCTGATGAAGAAATCACTTGCTTGTGTTAGAATATATGTTGGTGCATATTTTTCAAGTCAAATTTGTTTACAGAGCAGATGTGGATTATAGGTAAGCAGAGCAGAACATTTTGGAAAGATTCCCAGATAGGGTACATGAAAAACATCTTTAAACAAGCTCTGACATTGCCCAAGAGGTATTGCTTGAAAGTGAAGAAAAATATTCTAGTAATGGGCTAGATATATGGTCTAATTTAGAAATGTGCTGCTCTGATAAAGAGGTAGAAATTTGTACACCTCCTCTATGCTCATAATTTCTCTAAGAGTCTTCTGGCTGTAACAAATTTGGAATACTTTCTGTAACTGCTTTGAACAGTGTTTGGACAACAGAACTTCCAGAAGGAGGTAGTCATATGTGTCTACCATGGTACAAAATTGTGAACTCATTCTAACAATTTTTCTCAGTAACATTGTACCATATTTTGCCTCTGATTTGTTAGACTTCTTTTTTTTAAATGTAGGAATACTGTTATTTATTCAGTCACTGATTAAGTCAACTGAAGTAGGCTTAATAATGTGGAGTTTATCCACATTATTTTTTAAAAACTTAAATTTTATTTTCATAAAGTTGTTTATAATAATTGTTTATATTCAACATTTCAACACCAATCCCACCACCATCACCCCTTCCTTCATTTCTTCCCATCAACATTATTTTCAATTTTCCCACCACCACCCAAGCCTGCTCTGTAGGCAAGATGCTAAATAATTTATTTTGCATTCTTTGTTATGAATAGTATTAGACACTGTGTGGCCATGAAAGCGGCCGACTGCTCCTGGAATTCTAAAATCTTTTAAGTATTTGGGGCATGCTGCTCTCTTCCGAGATTCATTTGTGAGTCTCTGAATCACAGCCATTAATGCGCTTGAATGGGCTGATTTTGATCTCTTTCAAGATTTATTTATGGGTCTTTGAAGCAAGGCCTATAAATGAGCTTGAGCTTGTATAGGTGAACCAGAGGTGGTTTGTGAGCATGTCTCCCACATACCTAACTTTTGCCCATTTAATTTCTTGGGAAACGTGGTCCCAAGTTGTTGGGGTCTGGCCAGAAATACAGCAGTAATTTTAGGGTCTCAATAAATTTGAAGGCACCATCAGGATGCTGATGTACTCACCCCACAGGTACAGGTTCATCTGCTGGGCAGTACCATACCCCCATGCTGTGCTTCTTTAAAACATGAATTTTAAAATTCATATAAAGACTATGCTCATAAACTCAGACTTTTTGACAGTTTGTTACTGCTATTTGGGGTGCACAATGGAGGATAGAATTTCTCTAAACTTACAACTCTGACTGCCAACATAGGCCTAGAATGTAATCACCAAAACATATCTAATTAACTGACTATAGAAAAATGCCTTGTTAACTACTCACCAAAAAAAGGAGAACTATGTACTCTGGCACTCACTGAGAACCAAAGCCTTTTTCAGTAAATCGACACTTTTCAGATGTTATTAGAAAATTCCAGCTTCTCAGAAAATGGCCATTCTCCTCATTCAATGTCTTAAAGGATGAAATTGAGAAAATCAAACAATAGTTGAAATAGTTTACATGTCCAGCAAAATTGCTGAATTCAAAAATCTGAATTCTGAGAGCAGCTAAGTCTGGATTAGATGCTAGCGATGTTCAATCTGTTAGATCAAAAATCTGGCAATTTTTAGTCTATTGACACCTTTCCCTGATATCTCAGGAAATTTCAAATCCCAGAAGACGCAAGTCTGCCCCAAACACGTGGGCTCATGTTTATCTGTTTCGGACTTGCTGCACTAAATCCTATGCACTAACTTCTCAACACTATCTGCACTAACTTCTCAACACTAACTGCACTAACTTCTCAAAACTATCTGCACTAACTGCTCAATACCTCCACTTTGCAGAAGGTGACATTAAGTGTTGGTATTGAACAGATTATATACAAGAAATCGACATCTCTGAGCCAGAGTAGGTTTGATTAAAGGAGAATAACCCCCTTATCCCTGCTGTTCTCCCTGCTTTTCTATGTGGACCTTATTTATCACAAGCAGAAATACTGACCATAAAGAGAACACCAAAATTCTAGAGCCATGCTGGGCATGTGGTGGGCACGTGGTGTGCACTGTTTGTCACGTGTTGGGCATGTGCTGGGCACATGGCGGGCACATACTGGGCATGTGTAGGGCACGTGCTGAGCTCGTGCTGGGCACATGATGCGCACATGTTGGGCACGTGTTGGGCACGTGACGGGCACGTGCTGGGCACGTGCTGAGCTCGTGTTGGGCACATGTAGGGTACATGTTGGGCACATGCTGGGCACTTGGTGGGCATGTGGTGGGCATGTGTCAGGTACGTGCTGCACACATGTTGGGCACAAGCAGGATACGTGTTGGGAACAATGTGGGCACATGTTGGGCACGTGGTTGGCACGTGTTGGGCACGTGGTGGGCACTTAGTGGGCAGGTAGTGGGCACATGGTGCGCACATGGTACGCACGTGGTGGGCACGTGGTTGGCACGTGGTAGGCAAGTGGTGGCCACGTGCTGGGCAGGTGCTGAGCACGTGGTGTGCACGTGCTGGTGCTGGGCACATTTTGGGCACGTGGTGGGCACGTGTAGGGTACGTGTTGGGCACGTGCTGGGCACTTGGTTGGCACGTGGTGGGCAGGTGTTGGGCACGTGTTGGGAACGTGACAGACACGGGGTGGCCATATGTCGGGCACGTGGTTCGCACGTTTTGGGCACGTGCGGGCACATGGCTGGCACGTGGCAAGCACGTGGTGGGCACGTGGTGCGCATGTGCTGGGCAAGTGTTGGGCATGTGCTAAGCACGTGGTGCGTACGTGTTGAACATGTGTTGGGTACATGGTAGGCACGTAGTGGCCACTTGCTGGGCACATGGTGCTCATGTGTTAGGCACGTGTGGAACACGTGGTGGGCACGTGTTGGGCAGGTGGTGGGTGGGCACATGCTGTGCATGTGGCTGGCACGTGATGGGCACGTGGTGCGCACGTGCTGGGTACGTGCTGGGCAGGTGCTGTGCACATAGTTGGCACGTGATGGGCATGTGGCGGGCACATGGTAGGGACGTGCCGGGCATGTGGTGGGCACGTGGTAGACAGGAGCTGGGCACATGGTGGGCATTTGCTGAGCACGTGGTGGGCACGTGTAGGGCATGTAGTAGCCAATTGCTGGGCACATGATGTGCAGCACGTACCCTACACATGCCCAACACGTGCCAAACACGTGCCCACCACATGCTGAACACGTACCCGACACGTGCCCATCATGTGCCGAGCACATGCCCAACACATGCCAAACACATGCCGAACACGTGCCCAACACGTGCCGAGCATGAGTCCAGCACGTGGCGAACACGTGGCCAATATATGCTGAGCACGTACCCAACATGTGCCCAACACGTGCCGAGACGTGCCGAGCACGCGCCGGACACGTGCCGAACACATGCCCGACGCATGCTGAACATGTGCCGAGCACGTGCACAACACATGCCAAGCACGTGCCCAACACGTGCCGAACACGTGCTCAACATGTGCCTAACAAATGCTCACCACGTGCCCACCAAGTGCCGAGCACATGCCCACCACGTGCTGAACACATGCCGAACAGGTGCTCAACACGTGCCGAACAGGTGCCCACCACGTGCCCACCACATGCTGAGCACGTGCCCAACATGTGCCGAACATGTGCCTAGCACGTGCCGAACACGTGCCCAACACGTGCTGAACACGTGTCCAATACGTGGCCAACATGTGCCGAACACATGCCAAACACGTGCCCACCACGTGCTTAGCATGTGCCCACAACGTGCTGAATACGTGCCCAACACGTGCCAAATATGTGCCCAACACATGCCCGGCACGTGCCCTACACGTACCCAACACGTGCCGAACACGTGGGTGTTACGTGGTGTGCACGTGGTAGGCACATGCTGGGCACGTGGCTGGCACCTGATGGACACGTGGCAGGCACGTGCTGGGAATGTGCAGGGCACGTGCTGAGCTTGTGTTGAGCATGTGTAGGGTACGTGTTGGGCACCTGCTGGGATCTTGGTGGGCACGTGGTGGGCACGTGTAGGGTACGTGCTGGGAACGTGCTGGTCACGTGTAGGGCATGAGCAGGGTACGTGTTGGGCACGTGCTGCAACGTGGTATCACGTGGTGGGCACGTGCTGGGCACGTGGCTTGCATGTGATGGGCACGTGGCGGGCACGTGCTGGGCCATAGGGCACCTGGTGGGCATGTCCTGGGCAAGTGGTGGTCACGTGGTGGGCACTTGCTGGACAGGTGGTGTGCACGTGGGAATGTGGTGGTAACGTGGTGCGGACGTGTTGGGCAAATTTAGGGTATGTGTTGGGCACGTGATGGGCATGTGGTGTGCTCGTGATGGGCTTGTGCTGGGCACGTGGTAGGCACATGCTGGGCACATGGTGCACACTTGGCTGCACATGCTTGGCACGTGGCGGGCACGTGTCATGCACATGTTGAGCACTGCTGCGCACATGTTGGGCACGTGGTGCGCACATGCTTTGCATGTGGATGGCACGTGTTGGGCACCTGTTGAGCACGTGCCGGGCATGTGCTGGGCACATGGTGCGCATGTGTTGGGTATGTGGTGGGCACGTGCTGTGCACGTAGCTGGCATATGTTGGGCACGTTGCGGACACGTGCTGGGTATGTGGTGGGCACGTGTAGGGCATGTTCTGAGCACGTGTTGGGCACATGTAGGGTACGTTTTGGGCATGTGCTGTGCACTTGGTGGGCATATGGTGGGCACTGGCAGGGCATGTGTTGGGCACAAGCAGGGTAAGTGTTGGGCATGTGCCGGCTACGTGGTGGGTACGTGGCGGTCATGTGTTGTGCACGTGGCAGCCATGTGAAGGCATGTGATATGCATGTGCTCGGCACATTGTGGGCACGTTGTGAGCCATGGTGGGCACTTGTTGGGAATGTGGCGGGCAGTGCTGGGCACGTGGCGGGCACGTGGCAGGCATGTGCTGGGCATGTGCTGGGCACATTGTGCACACGTGCTGTGCATGTGTTGGGCACGTGCTGTGAACATGGCAGGCACGTGTTGTGCACGAGGTGGGCACATGCCGGGCACATGTTGAGCACGTGCTGCCTATGTGCTGGGCACGTGGTAAGCACATGTTGGGTACGTGGTGGGCACTTGGTAGGCACTTGCTGGATATGTGGTGCTCACGTGCTGAGCACGTGGTGGGCACGTGGTGGGCACGTGGTAGGAATTGCTGGGCATGAGGTGGACACGTGGTAGGCACGAGCTTGGCACTTGGTGCGCACGTGCTGATCATGTGGTGGGCACGTGGTAGACACGTAGTGGCCCCTTGCTGGGCACATGGTGCTCAGGAGTTGGGCACGTCCTGGGCATGTACTGGGCACCTGGCGGACACGTAGCGGGCATATGCTGGGCACGTGTTGGGCACATGGTGGGCTCATGGTGGGCACGTGCTGGGCAATGTGCTGGGCAACACAGCACATGCTACACGTGTAGGGCACGTGGTAGGCACATTGCGGGCATGTGGCAGGCATGTTGCGGGCACGTGAAGGGCACTTTGTGGCCACGTGGTGGACACGTGCTGGCCACGTGGCAGGAACATGACAGGCATGTTCTCGGCACGTGGTGTGCACGTGGTACGCACTTTGGAACATGTGTTGAGCACGTGCCGGCATGTGGCGGCCACGTGGCGGGCACATGCTGGCCACTTCTTGGGCACATAGCCGGCCTGTGCAGGGCACATGGTGAGCACGTGGTTGGCACATGGTGTGCACGTGGTGGGCTTGTGTGGGGTACGTGCTGGGCACGTGGTGCACACGTGGTGGGCATGCGGTCGGCACGTGGAGCTCACGTGGTGCGCATGTGGTCGGCACGTACTTGGCAGGTGTTATTCCTAGTTATAGGTCAGTTTCTACTGACATATTGGTTCCCAGGCATAAGTTTCTTTCCGTTCCCAGGCATGGGTTTCTGGCTGTTCCCAGGCATTGGTTCCCGGCATCATCTTCTTCTTGTTCTTCTTGTTCTTCTCATTCTTCTTCTTGTTCTTGTTCTTCTCGTTCTTGTTCTTGTTCTTCTTGTTCTTTTTCTTCTTGTTCTTGTTCTTTTTGTTCTTGTTCTTGTTCTTGTTCTTCTTGTTCTTGTTCTTCTTGTTCTTGTTCTTTTTCTTCTTCTTCTTCTTCTTCTTCTTCTTCTTCTTCTTCTTCTTCTTCTTCTTCTTCTTCTTCTACTCCTCCTCCTTCTCCTCCTCCTCCTTCTCCTTCTCCTTCTCCTCCTCCTCCTTCTTCTTCTCTTTCTCCTTCTCCTTCTCCTCCTCCTCTTTCTTCTTCTCCTTCTCCTTATCTTTCTCCTTCTTCTCCTCTTCCTGTCTTCCTCTTCCTCCTTCTCCTTCTTCTTGTCTTCTTCTTCTCTTCCACCTCCTCCTCCTCCTCCTCCTCCTCCTCCTTCTCCTCCTCCTCCCCCTCAATGTCTGACATTCTTATTTCTTAAGGTAAATGCCTGGGAGCAGTGTTACTAGCTAGATCCTTGGGATGCCCCGGGAAGTTTTTATTATATTTATAATTTTCTGTAGCCTCCCAAGCAGTGCTCAGGGGGACAGGGAGCCACTTTCTACCATCCTTGGCCCAGTGGGTTCACCGTTTAGTCCTCAGGCCCTGTGCTGCTGGGAAACATGTGAATGTTTTCCACGACTCTCCAGACCACTAAAATTTGCTTCCTAAAAGCTGCTCAACTTCCACACTCACATATTTCATAGCAGTACCTAAGTTAGGAAGCATGTTATCTAGTTCTCCCCCAAGCTCCTCCACTCTCTCACGTGGGCCTTCTCAAGAGCAGGCTCCCACCTTCCCTCACCTGTATCCCATAGTACCCCCATTCTTCCCCGTCCTGAACAAACACAGAACTTTGCATGGGGTTTTGTGGGAAGTGTTGATCAGAATAGCATATATTCCCAGTACTCAATCTACTTTAGAGTAGACAAGTTTATCCCACTACCCAAAAAGTAGTATATTTGTATTGGGTATGATTTGATTTGTTTTGGACATGCCATTGTCACAAATTTACATGGAACATTTATTTTTTGGCTTTTTCGGCCAATCCAGCAATGCTCAGGGGTTACTCCTGGATCTGCACTCATGACTTACTCCTGGCTGTTCCCTGTGGGACCATATGGGATACTGGGGATCGAACCCAGGTTGGCCACGTGCAAAGCAAATGCCCTTCCCACTAGACTCTCATTCCAGCCCCCTACATGGAACAGATTTTTAGCTTTCTCGGATCCCCCAAATAACCAACCACATCATACATGATAGGAATGTTCTATTATTGGAGAGCCAGAGAAACATATACATTGTGGAGGAAATTTATTTTGGGAAGTGGGGGGAAGACGCAGGTGTGGGCATGCTGCCACCTGTGTATTATTTGAGCGTCTCAGCTTCTTTGCTTACCCACCTGTGCCTTCACTGTTACCGTAAACCATGTAACCATGCTAATCCACAGAGAGAGGGAGCGCACAATTAAAGTTAACGCCATGATCAAAACCACTAGACCCAAGTAGAAGAGGATTCAGGCTGGTAAAACTCAGCAAAAAAAATGACTTAACAGACAAGCTACCCCTGGAATAATAAATAACAATGAACTCAATTAGCTAAGAGCTTCCTGCAAGTTACTGTTGAACATTTGCTGGTAGAAAATCTCAGAAATTACTGCAAATAGTAGTAAAGGCCCTAATGGAATGTATAGAGGGATATGGCTTTATATTGAACATAATGTTTTATGATCACTTTCCCATTATTTGAGTTACCATTATCTCTAAAATGGTAAGTTCTGTTTTCTTTAAAATGTCCCAAGATACAGAGGCAGAGTGGGGTGGTGGGGGTTTGGGTGGGGGTAGTGGGAGGGATACTGGGAACTTTGGTGGAGGAGAATGGGCACTGTTGGAGGGATGTAAACAAAATGCAAACATGAAAGTTCATAAGTCTGTAACTGTACCTCACGGTGAATCACTAATAATAACTTAAAATAAATAAATAAAATGTCCCAAGATAAAGCATTGGTCTGAGAACCTCTTTCCCAAAGAAATGAGGTCCCAGGTTTCATCTCAGATTCAGTATGCAGTGGAGCTCTGTGAAGCTATTTCTCCATGAGCTCTACCACAAGTAACCCAGGATCTGAACCAAGCAGTGGGTTTGGTTCATAGGGAATAATTTCAAATGAACATCAAGTAGATTAGCCCAACAGTTAATTATTTTTCAGAAAGTGAGATTAAAGAGAGGACTCAGGTATGAGCCAAAAAGGACAAAAGTTTAGGAAAGTGGATAAATGCAGTGGATCCTAAGCAGTGTCTGGTTCCTGGCACCCAAGGAATACCCCAACCCTGAGGAGATGTGACGTAGTCAAAAAACCAAGAGTCTTCAGGCATTGGTGCTAGAGATGTACTGATAAAGTGCTCAGCATAGGGAGATTTTATGATCTACTTCTGGAGATCTAATTCCTAAAAAGACAATAGGATTGGATAACTTATCACGATTCTGCTGATTGGTACAAGATTTTCTCTTCACTGATGGCTTGATGTTGTAATGTCCATGCTGGCCACACTCACATGACCTGAAGTTGGTGCTGACTACTTCCCAGGGCAGGGGTGTTCTGGTATGCTCTACCTCCAATAGTCCAGCTTCAGCTTCTTTGCTATGTATTGGCTTTAGGTTTTGAAGAGAACAAGTAGAATCTATAAAATATTTTAAGGATTAGATTTTGTAGTTGGTCAGGTGTGTCATACCTTATGTCTAACTGGCCAAAAACTCATCTAACTTCAAGGACAATAGACAGATAGGGACTTCTTTTTTTTTTTGCTTTTTGGGTCACACCCGGCAATGCACAGGGGTTACTCCTGGCTCATGCACTCAAGAATTACTCCTAATGGTGCTCAGGGGACCATATGGGATGCTGGGAATCAAACCAGGTATGCCGCATGCAAGACAAGCGCCCTACCCGCTGTGCTATCGCTCCAGCCCCAGGACAGGGACTATCTTTTGATGGAAAAAGCAGCGATAGCACATTGGAATAAGAATATGGACAGAGTAGGAGTGACTATGGTTTACTTGGGACTATTGTCATAACAATCAAATACATGGATTTTGTTACAATATGACTTATTTTTTTGAAGATTCACATTGTGTTTCATAGGATTCCTTATTCTTTTTCCTATTTTATTGACACCATATAAATATTCAAATTTTATTTATTAAGTATTTGTCAGGTTTCTACTATAATTTTTGACATTTTTCTGGAAGTAGGGCTATTACAATTACTATCCCAGTCTTTGTCTGCAAGGATTCTTCATTCCTTACTTATAAAACAAGAACAACAGGTGTGAGTGAGGTACTGTGGGTGAGAAAAACAGCAGGACAGAATATGATTAGAAAGGATAAGAAAAATGGTAGCAGAAATCCTGGCAAGGTGATTATAAGGAAAGCCAGGATTTTATTCATGCATTTTCCTAAAATCAATTTTCATGGAAGGATGTAATCATTCTGGATATAAACTTAATTTTTCTTTTTGTCAAGAAAAATCTGACCCCTCAGGGTATACCCAACATATGATATACTACTGTAGGCTTTCCTAAAATAAAAAATTCACAAAACTAGGCTGTCCTAAATTACTTAGCATAGAATTGTCTATCTTTATACAAGGAAGACCAGAGGACAACCTCAGTAGGCATGGTGTCCACTGAGAGGAGTTCATGCTTTGAGATCCTGCTTCTTATAAGACTTTAAAATGAAAACTCTTGACAGCAGAGCCTATAGTGGTGCATCCATGTTCGCTAAATGTGCCCATGACAGGACCAAGCATCCTTTCCTTATTGAAGAGATGAAAATTGCTGTGAAGGCGTTAAAGGTGCCAGCACAGAGTCAGAAAGCAAACATTTTTAAATGCTTTTAAATTTAAATTTTTTGAGTAATCAAAAAAATCTAGGGATGAAAATTAAAAGATGAATCTGGGTTCAAAACAACAAAAAGTCACTGCTGAGTGTTTTTGGTTCTAGACAGAAATATATTCAAAGTCCTGGGATATTTTTTTTAAGAGAAGGTAAAGTTCAGTGATGACTCAGAAAGCTGGTGAATCAGATGCGTGTCACTCATGACATTGATTGAAGTCTGTCTATCCAAGCAAAGAGGGCTAAGCCTGCTCTCCTGGAGCAATATGATATATTCGTGTAGCCTCATTCTATTTAGTAAATATCATAGTGAAGGGAGAATGTCTTCTATGCTGGCAGATCTCATTGGTGCAAAAATGCCATCTGTCGCTCGTCTGCCCATGATTATCCCTTCAAGTAGGCTGGCATGGAATGAAATACAGAAAACAGCCCAGCTCTGTACACTTCTTTGTCAAGTAGAAATAGATGGCAACTTGCCACCCCCTCAACTGTGAACCACCAGGGCTTAAAACAATCAATATCTCATAGTCTCTCAGTCTCTCAAATCTCATGCCTTACATTTGATAAAGTCGCAGAAAATTACTCTCAGCAGAGGCAATGAAGATCTAAGCAAATTCATTACTTTTAAAAAATGAGATTCAAACTCTGACTCTAGTAACTTAAATAACCTTCTGTCTCCATAATAATTGTGGAAACAAAAAAGTTTATTCATTTCCTTGGTGAGTCCTTCGATAGTTTATCGAAGCCGTTGTAGAACAGATATATTCATAACTGGTACTCAGACCATCCATTTTTCTGAATTATATGGAGTCAGAACACATGACCCATATTTTGATCTACATGTGAATTCACATACCTTGCTCTGATGTTAGGAGGGTTCTATGTGATTGCCCATCTCCTGTGAAACAGCAACTGCATTTTCCGCAGCCTTTCAGAACATCTGCCAGTGCTACTCAAACAAATCCTGGTGTAATTAGGCAGTTCTAATGTAAATGTTTAATAGAGGCATGGGATTCTCATCTGATTACTTTGCTGCTGCAGAGAAACAGGACCTAATTTAACATTAAGCCTGTAATTAGCAAATAGTGCTCTTTTGCTAGGGCAAACGAAATCCCTTGCATTTTGATAATGACTTCCTTTCAGAACTGAAATTAAACTAAGTTAGAAAATCATAATGCTACCTCAGAGTAGCACAGTAAGTCAATCTCCTATAGAGGGTTTGCAAAAAAGGAAACATAAATCACAAGGTACTTGAGTTGACTTTTCTGAGAGCTTTTTTGTTTGTTTACATTGGAGTCTGCTACTCTGTTCTGCTTGTTTGTGTATGTATATATACACACTTACTCTTATCTTGATTACCTCCTAGCTCTATCTAGTCTATGTTATTGGCTGGTATATTTATATGCCCTGGATACCAGTCAGTCTGCATATTTAATTATCTTTCAAGTAGGAGAAGCAGGTTTGCCCAGATTAGTGGGTCTCAGTTCCTGGATACTTATTCTTGGGTTTCACTGCCAAGATTGTTTTTTCTGTTGTTTTTGTTGTAAATTTTTTTTAATGACCAGGATAGTACTCTTCATAAATCTAGGTATAGAGACTGAGGTCTGAGCAGAGACTGAAGTCTTGTTCTAAAGCTTCTGGAGAATACCAGAGCTGGGACATTACCATAGGAGGAGAGGCTGGGATTCGCAGTTGGTGGGCATAATTCTTCTATAGAGAAGGTCAAGAAACAGATCGGGGAAGAGTCTCAATGTGAGAGTGATGGTGATCACTGACATCACTGATAAATGTCGGGTCCATAGGGAATAACAGAAATAAGGAGTTAAAAATGATGTGATCCTATTACATGATCTTCAAAACTGAAAGGTCTTAGAGAAAAAGGAGGGAGAATGTTTAGGGTTGGGATGGAGGAAGAAAAGAAGAGATCTACCCCTAACATCCTTAACGGTAGTGAGACAAACAGTCTTCGGGAATTTTTTATTCCATACAGAATACAGTATCTAATTGACAATTTGATCTTATTGCACGTTTATGACCAAAATTATGATCAAATGGAGAAATTTTAAAAAAGAAGAAAAAGGCAAAGAACTGAAAGAAAAAAAATAATAGATACCGAATGGAGTCATTTATGCCAAATCCCACTGGGACTCAGTAATATCTAACCTAGCTGCTTTTTCAGCCTCCCCCTAAATGGTATTTTATAGGAACCAAACTGCAGTAACCTGGTAAGCTCTACTGAGAAAATCTGTAAAATAACACCTTTCTACCTTTCATCCAGGAACGGGTGCTTCAACAGAAATAAATTTTCTATTCATGTCCCACTCTTTAATTTTTTTTAATTGAATCACTGTGAGATAGACTTGCAAAGCTGTTCATGACTGGGTTTCAGTTATACACTCATCCCTCCACCAGTGTACAATTCCCAGCACCAGTATCCCCAGGTTCCCTCCTGTCACCTTCTAACCCATCCCTAATCTGCCTCTACAGCATATGCTTTCCTTCTCTGTCTCTCTGTCTCTGTCTCTGTCTCTGTCTCTGTCTCTGTCTCTCTCTCTCTCTCTCTCTCTCTCTCTTTCTCCCTCTCTCTCTCCTTTTGGACATTGTGGTTTGCAATACTGACACAAAAAGATTATCAGGAATACCCCTTTACCTACTTTTAACACTCAGTTTTTGTCTCGCGTCATCATTCCCAGCTATTATTGCCATACTGGTCCCTTCTCTATTTTACTGAACCTCCACCCCAGTCACACTTGTGGTTGATTCCAACCATAGACCAGTCCTCATTGACCCTGTTTTCCCTGGTCATGGATATTAGTCTTTTACTCTACATTTGTTATATACCACAAGTGAACGTAGTTATTCTGTATCTGTCCCTCTCCTTCTGACTCATTTCATTCAGTATGATACTCTCCCTGCCATCCAATTATAGGTAAATTTCATTACTTCATTTTTCCTAACAGTGGTGTAGTATTCTATTGTGTAGATGTGCCACACTTTCTTTATCCATTCATCTGTTCTCAGGTACTCAGGTTGTTTCCAGATTCCAGCTATTGTAAGTAGTTCTGTAATGAATATAGGTGTTCCACTTTTTTTCATTGTAGAAACTTTCTATCTTGTTTATCTCATTAGAGCCTTGTAAAAACCAGCTAGGTGGGAAAATACTTGATTTGTGAATGATTTAATAAATACAATTAGGTCCATAAGTTTGAAAAACAAAAGGTAAAATAAATATTTAGGGATTAGTTTGAGAGTATGGAGGATATTACTGATAAAGGACAGTGGCTTCTGAAGAGGACAGTGGAAGGAGTTAGAGATGGAGAAAGGTGAGAAAAGAAGAAAGAGGGACAGAACAGTCTTGTAGGGGTTCAGGAAAGGAATATGGTTGAGGAATGAGTCTAGAGCTTTCAATTTTAATTGGTAGAGGGGGGAAAAGGAAAAATCAAAATAGAGTGTGGTGATGGAGATAGAAAACGGTCCATAATAGTATCTCCCTCTTGATCTCTGATAATGGGCACAAGGTGCAAAATAGGAGGTTCATGCCCTACTTGTTATCCTACTGAGGGAGGAGGGGAGCATCCTTAAACTCTGAAGGATGGAAACAAATCTCTGGGGAAGTGTGATGTGCTCCATAGAACCAGGACTTTACACCCAGGGACTGGGAGAGACATCCATGAATAGTTATTGTCCCAGTGTTCTGTCTCATAGAAAATTTTGGAATTGTATGCTTTACTGCAAGAATGCTCATGATTCAAGCTATTATTCAAATGTCCTGGGACATAGATTATTTAAGTATGAAGAATTCAAGAACATTTTAATTCCAATACCTTATTTTTACAAGCAAGAATATTGAGGATGAAGAAGTTTAAGTTTCTCAGCTAAATTTATTTTATTTTATGGGTTTGAGGATCAGACTTGACAAAGCACATAGCTTACTCCTGTAACTTTCTCAGGGGTTGCTCTTAGCAAGTTTAGGGGACCATGTTGGGTGCTGGGAATCAAATCAAGGTCAGCCACATACAGAAAAAGGGCCCAACCTCTGTGATACTGCTCTGACCTGACTGAAAAATCATTTCAATGACAGGATGAAAACTCAAATATCCTGATTTCTATGACATTTAAGTATCACTTATATGTTCATAGTTTTAATTAAGAATAAAACTGGTTTTTAATCACAACCTAAATAGACTTCATTGCACAAATTTTTATTTTTAAAATTTGTGTTTTGATAATTAGGATAAGGATTTTTGCTTATTTTTCAAGCATTCCCCAAAAAATGTAAAAAAAAAAAACTGAAAAATATTAGAGTGTATTTAAAAAAAGATGATTTTCCAGGGTGTAAAGAGACCAAAAACTGAGTGTGAAGTTCAGGTTTCCATGGAGACTATACCTTAAGACATGTTTTGTGACTGATAGGGGTTGCACACCCTAAGTGCCCCCTTTCACACATGACCTTGCTTTTGTTCCTGCTTTCAGAGTCTCATAGTCAGCCAGAGGGGGAAAATACAGGCCTTTCTCATCCTTTAATCAACTTGAACACAAACTTACATATGCATGTTGCTTTCCACATTCTCATAAATGTCAGACACTTAAAAAAATTTTAAGGTACGATTTCAAAAGAAGTTTTTTTAATTTTTTGAAATTACAAAAATTAAAGTTTCTTTGATTTTTTGCCCCAGACTCAACGTGCTGATATTTTCATAGATATATAGATCACACTTATATATTTTAGTCAATATATACATACATTTATATATTTTAGTTAATGTATAGTTTATGTATTAGTCCATTTTAAATGAAATAGATAGTTAAGATCTTATTTTTCATCTTCAAATTTATTCTATTCCATGATGGATATTAAATTACACATTTTTCTGTGTATCAGTTTCAGGACAGAGTAATATAAAGTTTCATATTTTTATCAACAATTAATTTAAATTCTCTGGGAAATCAAATAATAATTTGAATGGAAGACATTTGTCCCTACGGGATAATCTGAGAAGATACACTTTCTTTAGAGCTGATATGTTTGAACTGTATTTTTGAGTCAACTTGTTGATTTAGTGGGGAATTAGTACAGACACAAGCTAAACTTAACAGAGAGGTAACACTGAAGTAATAAATAGTCCTACTTTTATGGCGGTACCATATAATAAACTAAATTTTCTAAATGTCTTCTAATCTCTCAATATATTCTTTATTATTATTACTATTATTATTATTATTTTATTAGTGAATCACCGTGAGATAAAGTTACAGACTTACAAGTTTTCATGCTTGCATTTCAGTCATACAATGATCGGGTACCCATCCCTCCACCAGTGCCCATTTTCCACCACCAATGGTCAAAGCATCCCTCTCACTACCCCCACCCTCCCTCAATATATTCTACACTTAAAAACTCAAGTTCATCGCAGCACATCAATGGCCTTAATCCAGAAACACAGAAGTGAATCCCAGAAGACAGCAGCTTGCCAAAGATGTCTCCAGACCCCATACTGAGTCAATTCCACTGGGACACCTCAGATGGGGCGATGTGACCTCTCTGCCCTCTCCAGATGAAAGCCCGTGAGCTTCCAGAAGCAAAATCCAGGTATGGGGGTTCAAGAATTAAGACTCCAGACCACATGGCAGCAGCAGAGATAGGTTGTCCCTCCCCATCTCCCCACTCGCTTGGGGTCCTGGCTGTCACACCCACGATCTGCCGATCTGCCTCCGGATGCCATCTCAGTGCACCATTGGCCTTGATCCAGAGACTCCCAAATGAATCTCACAATATATTAGCTCCTTACAGAGATGTCTCTGTACCCCAACTATTTACAATTTTAGAATTCCAGAAGCACGCGGCTGCAGACCTCTCATGATAGTCATAATAAGCAATAGAAAATAAATTATCTAGCATCTGTACCTGGCAGGCAGGCTTGAATGGTGGTGGGAAAATTCAAGCAAACCATAATGCCCAATAGTAGAGAGAGAGTATGGACGAAATTGTCTGCCACAGAGGCAGGGTGAGGGCTGGGATGGTGAGGAGGTGGGGGAGGGATACAGGGGACATTGGTTGTGGAAAATGTGCATTGGTGGAGGGATGATGTTTGCTCATGTTTGCTCATTGTATGACTGAAACTCAAACATGAACGTTTTGTAACTTCATCTCATGGTGATTGAATTAAAAAAAAAGCTCTCAAGTTCAAAATTTTAAAACATGACTAAACTTTCCATATGTTTCATGTTGATGTTGTGACTTACAAACCGGGATGCCCATTTGATGTGTGAAGGGTATGTGGTGCTTATACCCTGGAGAAATGTGAAATGAGAAACTGAATCTTAGAAGTAGCATCTTGCGCCACAAGTAAGACCTAACATCAGATTTCATATTAGTGTTGTTTTTCTGGAGCAGATTCTGTGTCCTTGTCAAAGTAAGTCTTGACTTAATGCACTTAGAGATGGTTACTTAAGTTAGAAAAAGAAATCACCATTGAAGTTCATTAAAAAGCCAATTAAATGACGGTTAACTTTGTCTTTAATTTTTATACGATTACTACAACATTATATAATTCCGTAATGAGTAGCAAAGCCACTGGGACGATAGCTTCAGGAAGAAAAATAAGTTAATATTCAGTGCCTAACACATTAAATGATATAACAGATTTATAGAAAAAGATCTTCTACATGGCATTGGTTTATTTCTTTTATTTTTCCAGTGATCTCATTTAATGGTTTCTATTATTAAAGTTAAGTTTCTCAATAGTAAAGAGGCTGCAAACAAAGCAGCTAAGCATATTGATGTGGAAACCACATTACTAGTGTTTAAAACTCAGCTTGACCATTAACTAGCTGTGTAATATTGAGCGAGTCACTCAAGCTCTTTGTTTTTAATTTATTCATCTATTAAATGGTGATAAGAGTGTTTACCTCATAAAGGTAATAGGAAAAGACTGAAATATGTCAAACATTTTAAATAAAATCTGTCATATAGTACATGGGTAGGTGTTTGCCAATGTTATTGCTATTAAATAATGTTATAGACCATGGCATATTAGGAATTCTAAGAAAAAGATATTGCTAAATAATATTCTTATAAATTGCTTTTACCTCAATGGTTATTTGCCAACTAATTCAGAAAACAGAAATTATTCTCCCTACCTGACAATGCTCTGTTTTTTAACCTCTATGAGTCTTTTGCAGAAGAGAGGCATCATGGATATTTTCACTAATCAGTCATCAGATGGTCCATTGACATTACTTGAACTAATAGCTACTTGCACCATTAGTTTAAATCAACTAATGGGCAATAACATTTTCATCAGCCTTCTTTTTTTTAATGAGTGATTCTTTGTTCCTGCTTGGATCTTTATTATAAGAGGGGAAGGGGAAATTAAGGAACTGGAGGTGAAAGGGAGAGCATGTATAACAATGCTTTCCCAAATGAAATGAAACGTCAGTTATTATTCATTTATAAATTTCCAACCTCTAATCATCCAATATTAAAAAAATACCACAGAAGTGAACTTTTAAGCAGAATGATCACACAGCTGAATGACACAGTAATACAAAATTGCTATCAAAATTTCTAAACCTCTACTTTAACTCCTGTATGTGTCTAAGTATGGACTGGTATGTGGTTGTATATATTAAGTGAGATTTTAGGATGTCAGATTTGGTTCTTTAAATGAGTGCTATTATCTTCCTCATCCTTCACAGAGCTAGTTTTATGTAATTACTTATTTTTAAATTAATATGTCCTAATTTTAAATCTATAATAATGTGAAACAGAGCAGTGTTTGCATGAGGCCCTGGGGAGGGAAATAATTGTCTGCAAAAGATCACAAAGAAATTTTTGATATGCTGGAAAAATTAATGTGTCTTGTTTGTGCTGGTTGATAATCAAATAATATATACTTTTCCCAGACTCAATCTTATAGTGAATACATGCTGTTGAAAATTTTTATCTCAGTAAATGTGGTTAAGAATATTTTTGACTTTAGGAGGAATAAAGAAATTTAGAAACAAATCCACTGCTTCCTTGATCTTTAAAATTAGATTTTGTGGGTATTTGGGAAAAGACCTATTGCCAAGTTTGTAAGGGCAAAGGGCTTGCATTGTCTGTTTCATCATCACTGTTATGTGCTCTCTCTCTCTCTCTCTCTCTCTCTCTCTCTCTCTTTTATTTTTTTTCTAAATCAAACTAAGTGGCTTTAAAAACAAAAGGTATAGTATTGTGAAATTGTGGGTGTGTGTATTTTTCACTTTACTCTGCTCTTTAATTGCACCTATCCTGCAGCAAATGACAATGCTTAGAGACAAGAACTTCATGGAACTGGAAACTGTTTATCACATGATAAAATTGGACAATACTTATTTCCCTACAACTATATTGAAGTTACCCTTGAAAATGCCTTCCATTTTCACAGAAGTTGTCTCTTTGAAAGAGGCCAACCCTAAGTTATTTTTCAAGATAGTTTTTACTTCTTGAATTTATCATTCAGTGATGAAATACAATAAACTTTGTCTGCTTAAAAAAGTCCTTAAATAAAAACTTTGGCTCTCTCTTGAAATACTTGCCTATGCCCAGATGGACTTCAGAATCAGATTCTGAAAGACTATGTTTGCGAATTATGGTACCGAAGAGAATTCAGTCGATGATAGCTGGAGGAGTTAAATCACATGCAGTTGATGGAAAAGGATACAGTGTGAATCTAGTGCAAAGATTTTTCCTTTTGTTACTACCAAGGATATATTGAAGGTTACCCAAAATCTATGGCCATCCCTGCCACGTGTGCTGGACTCAGGAACTTATTACAGTTTCAAACCGTAAGTTATGGAATTGAGCCCTTTGAGCCTCCTATTAGTTCTGAACATGTGATTTATCAAACAAAACATAAAAATGTTGGTCTTTCTTTATATGCAGAGGAAGATATTGAATCAAAGTTTCCCTACAAAGCAAAATGTATAAAGACACTTAAACAGCTATTTCAGTATATAGAAAAGTATAGTGTAGTTGAAAAATATTTGTATGGTGTATGGATTCTGATATTGCCGTTGTCACTGAGAAGAATTTCCAGCTTGTTGGAATAAACAATGCCTTACAGAGAAAAGCCAGATTATATTGGTGTAACATTTAAAGGAAAGATATGTAATGGACAGTATGGAGGACGTATTGCTCTGGAATGTTTAATGAGAGACCATGATTTACAAAGTTGTTCCTAGTAGAGTTATAGGCATATGGCATTACAGTACCACCAATGTCCCCTTTCCTCCACCAATATCCCCAAGTTTCTTCCCTTCTCCAGCCTACCTCTTTGGCAATCATATAATACATTTATTTCAAATTATTTTTTCCAATAAAACATAAAGGAATGTCAAATAGAATAACCAGAAAATAAATCAATAAAACTAAACTTGTGATGATGAAAAAAAATTGGGAGTATTCAAGAAAATTTTTTCAAGTTAAAATATATAAAATATGATTCATAAAAAATAAAAATATATAAATACCTTTGATTGAATAATAATTGTGCATCTAATATTTTAAACTTTAAATTGATATATCTAAGAAAATCACAAGATAAATGTGCAATGTCCTTTTATAGTACTGTATTACACACCTACTTATGAATTGACTAATAGTAATAAAACTGTAGTTTTACAAAGAATAATGACTGATTATTTAAGTGAGGCCAAAGATTGATTTTTCTCTGCCGTAATTAGATTAGGCAATACCATTCTATGTATTAAACAAACAGTAAAAGTCTTTCCACAATTAACCCAATGTGGTATGGATTCTCTAGAGCTTCATCTGTGAATTATTTTCTTCCAAATACCTTAAGTAAAAATATATTTGAAATTTCGTAAGTTGCCTATGTTCTATTCATGTGTATCTGTGTATTATTAACTTTTTATCATTCTGTCAGTTACATCAGCATAAGAGAATTATTCTCTATATCTTTGGTATTTTCATCAATTTTAATAACTATATTTTATATTAAAATAATATTTTGGTTTTCTGAAATATAGCTATTATGTAAAAAGTCTGAAAAATTAATTTTAGAATTAATAACTTAGAAGAAATAAAAAAAGACATTTTTCCACTTATAGCACTGTAAGAGTTAATCTGGTGGCAAGAAATCACTAGAGAAAATTAGAATTCAGAGACAAGTTTAACACTCAAAACTGCTTTCAGATGTCAATAGAAAAGAACCGGACATTTATGTCATTTTGACAGCAAGGGAAATGGAAGTCAATATGGGACACTTACGGTGGAGAGTCAAATTATTTAACCTGCCCAACTTTCCACTGTAAACAAAAACATGATTTTAAGACCCTCATCTTTTTCTCTTTCTGTAATTCTGAAGAGTTATAGAATAATAGTAAACCAGCCCTAACTTTATAGTGCAGTCCATGCTTCTACTATAAAATCCTCTGTCTTTGAAAATAAAGCTATTTATGAAGTATAATGCAGAAAGAAAGAAAAAGTTTAAACAAGAGTCTCTGAAATGGGAATGAGAGGAAAGCAGAGCTATATTTGGGCAGTATTATTGTACAATTTAAAATATTAATCTATTTATGTTTCTTCATATCCTGCACATGAGAGCAGTATTCTGTATCTGTCCCTCTCTTTCTTACTAACATGAACATGATGTTCTCCAGATCCATCCACTTAGCATAAAATTACATTTAATCTTTTCTTATAGACAAGTAGTATTTCACAGTGTACATATGTGCCATAGTTTCTCTATCCAGTCATCTGGTGTTGGACACTTGGATTGTTTCCAGATTTTGATTATTGGGAATAATGCTGCAATGAGCACATGAAGTGGGTCATTTGGAAGCTCAGTTTCTGTTTTTTTGAGACATGTCCAGGTTTTCCTAAAAGATTGAGCCAGTCAACATTCCCATGAGCAGATGAAGAGTGTCCCTTTCTCCCTACATTCACATCAACGTTTTTTTTCCTTTCTTTTTGTTGGTGCCAATTTTGCTATTGTGAGGTGACATCTCTTTGTTATTTTTATTTGCATTTCCCTGATAAATGATGCAGTGTTCTGTACCTGTTGGTCACCTATATGTCTTCTTTTAAAATTTATTTTTAATTGAGATTCTGTGACTTACAACATTGTTAATGATTATTTCTCATGCACATAATTCCAAAACCGTGCCCTTCACCAGTATACCCACTCTCTCCCCAAAGAAACCCAATTTCTCTCCCTTTAATTTAACCCTTCTCATTAATTCAATTGTTTAAATCAATTATCTCATTGTTGCCTCTGGCCACCTTGCTGTATATATTGAAGTGCCATATATAAGAGAAATCATTTCTGTATCCCACCCCTCACACCATTTCTTTTGGCTGATTTGACTACATTCATCCATGTTGTTGAAAATTGCATAGTTTTATTCTTTCTTAGAGCTGCATAGTATTCCACAACTTGATGTATATCACAACTTGATCCATTTATCTATATTTGGGCATTTGTGTGGGTAGTGGAAATTTTGGTTCATCTTTTTGTGCCATTTTTTTGATGGGGTTGATTGTTGCTTTCACATTAAGTTTTATAAGAACTTTACATGTCTGGCTATTAATCCTTTATTAGATAACTAGTGAAAACATATTTTCCTTCAGTCTGTGTGGTGTCTTTTCATCTGGTCGTTGTTTACTTTGGATTTTAGGAGCTTCTTAGTTTGATGCAGTCCCATTTTCTTAACTTGGCTATTGTTTGCTTGGTCACTGACATAAAATCATTGAAGATGCTTCTAGATTCAGGATCACAAAGGTTGTCATTTTTACTTTTTAAAATGAATGACTTTATTATAATGCATCCTAGTATATATTTGTTTTTACTTATATTACTTTGAGTTTCTTTCAAACTCAAGGAAATACCAAATAGCCAAAGGCAATAGAACCTGGGAACTGGTCTACAGAACTGAGCTTACCAGGTTGGAGCTGAGAGGGAGTTGTGGTGAGGACACTCTGGTGAAGGATGGGTTGTTGGGTTACATGCATTAAAAAAAAAAAACTTTATTCATGGTATTGTAAACCACAGTGTGTACACATAAAAAGATTTAAAAATTGATTCGTATTTTGTTGTTCTCTAGCAGAGAAAATGTTCCCAGACGAAATTCAGACACAGACATCCCCAGAGGTCTCTGGGATGCTGGCAGACTTGAATGATTGGGTGACAAATTACCCCAGATCAATGTCCACACTTGGCCTCACATTAGCCCATCTAATGTCCACATACATGATATTTATGCATTTCCAAATGAATTATCAAAATAAAATACAGTAAGACTGGGGCCAGAGAGAGTACAGCAGACAGAACCATTGCCTTGCATGTGGTCAACCTGGTTCAATCCCCGGCACCATGTATGGAGCCCTTAACCACTGGCAGGTGTGATCTCTGAGCACCACTGGGTATGACCCCCAAATCAAAACCAAACCAAACCAAAAAAAAAACAGCAAAAAAAATGAGAATAATAAAAGAAAACTAACAAGAAAAAGAAGATGAATTAAAATCTATTCAGGCAAAATTGAGTGAGTCCATGACAATTACCTGTGCTTATGGACACAATTACAAAAACTGAATGGTTAACTGCTTTCAATAATCACATGTGAAAGATTGAAGGAAGAAGAAACTATTTTAGCACAACCAGCTATAACAACACATGATAGACGAGGTGGCTTAAACCAGGGCTTTTTAAAACTCTTCCCACTTGCAACCTCTTTACACCCAAGAAATACAAAGCAGACGAACACTGAGGTGCAGGGAACACCTCAGCTTCATTATTTGGTCCACTTAGAATTAATTTTTGGTCTTTGTACAGTCAGAAACCTTTTACTGTTGACAATTTCTTTACAACCCCCACATTGTTCGAGGACCCCAAGAGGGTGTTGTGACCCATAGTTTAAGAAGCTAGGGCTAAACAGCCAACACTTATTTCTCAAAGTTATGGAGACCGGAAAATGAAACATAAAGGCTTGAGCAACTTCTGCTCATGGTAAGAGATTTACTCTTGGATTGCATGGTATCACCTTCTCTCTGTATCCAACACTCTGCTTCCTCCTTCTTATCTAATAAGTCACTAATCCCATCATATGACCTCTGCTATGTACAGTCTCCTCCAAAGAACCCACCCCCCAATACAGTAACATTGGAGTTAGGGTTTAAACAAGTACATTTGGACTTGCTCATATATTTAGTCTGTAACAGAAGCTATTTAAAAACACACTTGTGATATAAGAAAGGAAGGGAATTCAGGAGGAAGTCCTGGTTAATGTATTTTGTTCACAGGTTTTGGACGATTATTTTCTCTAGTGCTCATTCTCTATTCCTCTTGCCCTCACTCTGCCTCTTGACAAGTCTAGGATTTGGTATAATGAATAACTCAGACTTTTATTTCTCAGGTTGCTGAGCTCTTGATAGCTTACTAACAATATAGGCTCACCAATGTCTCCTCACTACTATTGACTACCCCCAACCAGGAAAGAAAATGAATAATCCTAGGGGATTCTTTAGGTTTCCTTTCCACTCCCACTCACTTCAGTGTGCAATTACCACCAAAGTACTCTTGATGCTTGAGATTTTATTCAAGCCAACAACTGTCCTTTCCCTGAATGTTTGTTTATCAGCAGAAGGATCTTAAAAGGGTCAAGTATCAAAGTTGTTTTCAGTTGTCCATTTGGTAGAATCATATAATGTACTTGATAGAAGTCAGTTTATTGGCACAGTGAATTTTCTAAGATGTTCACACCAATATATTCCTTTGATATATTTCTTCTAATTTTGTGACATTGATGCTCTTCTATCAAGAGTTGGGAGTCTACATTCCCTCCCCTCAATCTGGTAACTTCTGTGAACTTCTTTCGACCTTTAAGATTAGTTTATCAAAAGCATTGCAATCCCCACTTGAATATATCTGTCTTCCTCATACTCTTTGTAAAATAGCTCTGAAATAGCACAAATTGTCTATGTACTCTAAAGTCACCATAAAGGACTCATATATAAAAAAACACATAAAGACAAATCTTCAAGAAGTCCCAGATGTGAAATCTTCCAAGTTAAGTTTTCAAGTGTGTTAGTGAATGAACCTTCAGGATTTGGGCCTCCTTTGTTGACACAGTTCCTGCCAAGTCCTGCCCAAATTTCATATTTGTGACAAAAATAAATGTTTCTGATTATTTAAGTCACTAAATATTTGGGAAGATATTTTTCTTAATGCATAAACAGAGAACCAAAATAGTGCTGTAATATTTAAACATGTATAGTCAAGTCTCTGGAGAGAATTTGTGAATGATGCAACTTCCACTTCGAACCCTTGGCTCCTATCTGGGCATTCTGGATATAGAAGAGGCTATTAGCCAGTAGAGACAGTTACCTACATCATGTCAGAGAGAACATAAAATTTTTTTTTTATTTTTTTATTTTTTAAAATTTTTTTATTAGTTTATTTTTAATTAGAGAGTCATCGTGAGGGTACAGTTACAGATCCATACATTTTTGTGCTCATGCTTCCCCCATACAAAGTTCAATAACCCATCCCTTCACCAGTGCCCATTCTCCACCACCCGTAAACCCAACATCCCTCCCCCCCTCCCCAGACCCGTCTCCCCCCACCCCACCCTGCCACTATGGCAGGGAATTCCCTTTTGTTTTCTCTCTCTGATTAGGTGTTGTGGTTTGCAATAGAGGTGTTGAGTGGCCATTGTGTTCAGTCTCTAGTCTGTATTCCACCCGCCTCACCCTTCCCCCACATGACCTCAACCACATTTTACTTGGTGGTCCCTTCCCTGAGTTACCCAGAATGAGAGACCAGCCTCCAAGCCATGGAAACATTCTCCTGGTACTTATTTCTACTATTCTTGGGCGTTAGTCTTATAGTCTATTATTCTATATTCCACAGATGAGTGCAATCTTTCTATGTCTGTCTCTCTCTTTCTGACTCATTTCGAGAACATAAAATTTTAAATTAACCCTAACACTGTAACTAAGGATTGAGTAGATCATTCAGATATTCTATAAATCCAGCTGCTAATGAGTATGTCTTGCATTAATTTATGCTATATTTTGTTTTTTTGTAAAGTCAAGTTTTGCATTATAAGTAATGAGGTGGACAGTACTATAACTGTATATAATATATTTGTTATTCTGCTGACAGTCCTGACTCCACTGTCAGATAGAAAAAGCTAATCCAATCCAGAATGTGTGCTTGTTCAATTGATTGCCAATGAATGCACATTTCATGATGGAAGGGGTTCAATGTAATCCCCAAGTAGCTGCTTACTTACCTTGAAGCACAGAAATTTTTGAAGAACTCAGAACTCTTTCTGGAATAAAAATGTATGCATATGTATTTTTTGATATTTTAATTCACTGTTTGCCCCCCACACACTAGGGAGTAGTGCTTGCACACTCACATATCCCTCACTGGGATTGCACACTTCTTGTTGAGGTATTTTCACACTTGCTCGCCAGGGTCTGCTCTCATTAGCTGATGACTGATGGCTGCACACCTGGCCTTGGGCCTGGCTATGATGTGCTGGAGATCATGCACTGTTGCAATGCTGGGAGTTTTATAGAGCAGAGCCACTGGGTCTAGCACTTAGCCCAATGGGCAGCACTGGTAATAGACCGTGCAAAGTCAAGGTTATATATAAGACATGTACTTTTGTTTCTGAGCCATGGCATGGTCTTATTGAAACAAACTGGGCAAAGTTTATGGATAGAAAATCAAATTATCCATATATTAAAAATCACAAGAAGGGTACCAAGAATAAGCTAAAAGTGAGGATAAATATCTCCTCCTTTATTTTCAACTACACCTGGCAATGTTCAGGGCTTACTCCTGGAACAGCACTCAAGTCATTCCTCATGGTCTCATGGGACCATATGAGATGCCAGGGGCTGGCCACATGCTAAAGCAACAATAGCACACAACTTGCTGTGCTACTACTCTCATCCTTCTCCTTCTATTTCTTTTTTTAAAAAAAATTTTATTAGAGAATCACTGTGATGTACAGTTACAAACTTAGGAACTTTTGTGTTTGCATTTCACTCATACAGTGACTGCTTACCCATCCCTCCACCAGTGCCCATTCACCTCCACCAATCATCCCAGTATCCCTCTCACCACGCCTATCCCTCTCCTTCTAATTCTTAAAGAACATCAGTACCATGGTAACCTTTTGGTAGCATTCATACGAGACGTGAATAAAGTCACAATCTGGATCTGTGAGGGAGGTATAATGACATATTACTCCTCCATACTCTTTGTCATACTTCCATTCTTGTTCTTTCAAGTGTTGGACCATCTGGATAAATGTCATACTGTTGTAAATTAATGTGTATTATTATCAGTTAATCCTTTGTTCAAGAAATAGAGGAACTGAGGTTTATTGCTCAAATACATCTCAATGAGGCTTATGCACTTCATCATTATCCTTCATTCATGTCCTACCTTGAGTGTACATTTTCCTCTGGCTTTTGATAGCATCGTCTGCAATGTTATCTGTAAACTTGGCTCAGTTATTTTCTTCTCCAGTCATTTTTTTTTGGGGGGGAAGGGGCCATGATATGAAATTTCTGATGAATTTTAAAAGCAGTTTGAGGTAGAAATTAGGGATAAGAGTATAATTAGATTAAGTATTTAGGAGCATCTTGAATCTGTACATGCAATATATTACTTAGAGTAATTCTGCATGCTCAAATGTAAGTTCAAATTATAGTAGAATAATACCATAAAATTTTATCAGTCACAGAACAGAACAGTTTGTTCTTGACTAGTTTATGACTTCTGCAAGTAGCAATTTAGGGTTCGGGTTCCTTCCCTGTTGCAATCTACTATTTCACAAGCCAGTGAACAGGGCTCCAGTCAGTGGACAGGGAAAACAATCAATGCAAAGAAAAAATTCCGTGATTCAGAAGGCTACATGTTGATTTTATCAGTATTTCACTGGTGAGAACCAATATTTTATTTTTGTTTTAGTACAAGGAAAAAGAGCAAATTGGACTGCTACTTCTCTTGAAAAAAAATGCATACCATGGAAATGGTGTGAATATTTAGCTGGACATCTAGATGTTTTGCTTCAAATAATTACTGTTCAAGTCATTCTTTTGTCTGAGGGTTTGCTGCTGGTCATGATCAATTTTAGGCCAAAATGAATCAATGTCCCGTTCAAATTGAGAAATCTGCTTTACAATTTAGGATCAAGTGATTGGTTATTTTGTATCTGCTAGAGCAAAATTTATGAGCCACAAACTACTTTCAAAAGCTTTTTTGTTGGGGGCTGGATCGATAGCACAGAGGGTAGGGTGTTTGCCTTGCACGCGGATGACCCGGGTTCGATTCCCAGCATCCCATATGGTCCCCTGAGCACTGCCAGGAGTAATTCCTGAGTGCAAAGCCTGGAGTACCCCTGTGCATCGCCAGGTGTCACCCAAAAAGCAAAAAAATAAAACAAACAGTTTTTTTTGTTGTTTTGAGGGGCCAGGAGGTGGTAGAGCAGTTAGCTAACACAACTCCGGTTTGATTCCTGGTACTATGTGGTCCTCTGAGCATGCCTGAGAGTAGCGCTGGAGTTCTAAGAAGAACTGCCAAGTGTCTCAGATAAGCTCTGCCACTGCAAACCAAAGCAGCAGCATATACTTCCTTTGCTGCTCAGTTGACCTAGCGTTGCTGAGGGGCCCTCTGGGTCTTCTGAGCACGTCAACGGAATATCCCTACCCCAGGGAGTGATTATTTGCCAGAACTTTTCAACATAAGCATTGAGTGTAATTCTTTTAGAGTGTAATCCTATAATACTTTATGATTTTTTAAAAAACATAATTTATGTGACTTTAGATTTGTTGCATTGGATGGTTAATATTTAAATAGAGTTGCAACTTCCATTGAAATTTGAAGCAACAGATTTTCAGTCACACAATGACTCAAAGTAACATATGGACTTGTATTTTGTTCTCACTTGAAAAAAATTGGAAAAATAAAAAATTAAAAAGTCACATTCTTGGGCCGGAGCGGTAGTACAGCAGGTAGGGCATTTGCCTTGCACGTGACTGACCTGGGTTGAATCCTCAGCATCCCATATGGTCTCCCCAACACTGCTAGGAGTAATTCCTGAGCACAAAGCCAGGAGTAATTCCTGAGAATCACTGGGATCGACCAAAAAAGAAAAAATATCACATTCTTCTTAATGGGAAGGGTCTGAGAAAAGTTTCCCTTTTTTTAAAAAAAAAATGTAACTTTTAAAATTTATCACTATAAAATTCACTAAATTTAAGGGCTCAAGAGATAGAGAGCACAGGGACCTTGCTTGATCCTCTGTACCATATAACCCTAGCAGCGCCCGTTCTCTTGTTCTTGAACAGCTGATCCATCCGGCCAAGACTTGTCCTTGACCACTGCTTGGGAAGCTCCCCTCCAAAAATAAATCACTACTTTCAAGAGTTCAATTCACTCTTTTTTAGTAAAATTGTAATTGTGCAGTTATCGACACAATCTAATTTTATAATATCTTCATCACCCAGGAGAAATATCTTATATATTTTTTTACTTTAGACATGTAGTCTGAAATGCTAAATCAAAGTTTTAAAAATTCAGCATTTTAGACAATTCCATTGAGATCATTCTTAATTGTGAGGGCTCTTTGGTTCATTAGGACATATGCCTCTCTCTCTCTCTCTCTCTTTCTCTCTCTCTCTCTCTCACATACTTGGAGATTCTAAACACAGCAAACATTATTTATCCTGAAAAGAATTTGAAGAGTCATTAAAAAGTAATTTTAATTATCACTAAATAGAGTTATAATTTCTAAGCATTCAGTCTAGAATACAGGGGCACAAGAGAATAGTGGTTAATAATTGTGTTATCTTAGAACTTGATTTTGGAGGCATTTAAAACCATTCCCAATGAAATAAATGAGTGTAACTAGGACACTAGACTTCAGCTCAACAATCAGCGTGAAAGACCACATCTTTTCTCAAGAATCTTAAAATATTTGAAGGACAATTTCCTGATTTAACTTAGAGAAATTAATTAGGATAAACGTTTTCATTAATTTGGGAATAAAGTGGAGCTGTTACTTGATGATATTAAATGAATCACCTTTTGGGAAAACACCTATAAACCAGATGAGCCCAGTATCTAGTAAAGAGGATAAATATTTAAATAAAGGATGTATTAAGAATGCAGGTGTGGTGAATTAAATGAAGAATGATATGAAATAGAATATCTTTATATATCTTTTATAAATAATACGAAAGAAAAAGGGACAAAATTAATGAATGTTTTTTTTATGTTGTGTTTGAAACTCCCAAAGTTAACAACTACAAATAAGCAAACAATGTGGTATGCATTCTTTCTTCTCTGGAAGCTGTGGAGAAAAATACAAGCCACTGATTGACACTTTTAGTTCCACACAAACTCTTAGTGGGGTTCCCACTACAAGATGCTACATGCAAGCAGAGACAATAGTGAAGAAAACTTCATTCATGGAATTCTAAGAGGCTCTATCTCAAAAGTCATTAGTCGTTGAGATGGACAATTATCAAAGAATTTCTCAGTTTTCCGAAAGGGAAATAAAAAAGTGTTTATTCTAATTGTGCTAAAGAAAGAATTAAGGTTAGGCACTTGCCTTGCACACAGTGGATCTAGGTTTGATTTCTGGCACCACAAAAGAGTGCAGAGCCAGGACTAAGTCCTGAGTCGTGCCAGGTATGACCCAACTCACATTCTTCCTGCAAAAAGACAGAGTTCTGTACCTCTTTCTACCACTCTTCTTGAATAATTGGCCTTACTGAGCATACAAGAATGAGAAAGCTTTCATTTCTTGAAAAGAAGGGTGGTCGTGGTAAGACTCTTTAAAAAATTGTTCTGGTTTTAATAGTGAGGTTACTTAGGATGATAGTATAAGGGCTTGAGAGCTCCAAGATTGTCTTAATCTACTTATGAACAGATTTGTGACTTGTAAAGGAGAAATACATAGGACTCTGCAAACTAATCCTGTTCTATGATCCTGAAAATAGTTTTTCCTGATTTTCTTTTGATCAAATGTGGAGTTGCATTTGAAAATAGCTAAGACTCCTTGTAGGTTTGTGTTCTGTGCTAGATTTGTGATTCAGTGGCAATTAATGCTCTTGTCCTGGAATATCTTTTTTGTTTCTTTGCTTCTTTCGAGTAACTCAGAGTACCATCTCTTGTATTGCCAGGTTTTTCCTTTGGTATTTTTGGACTCTACACTTACTAGCAGTAGACAGTAGAGGTCAGACAAAGAACAGATCTACTTTCCAGTCAAGTTCAAGACTTCATTTACCATTGTCTTGCTTGTGTAAAGTCACTGAATATGTACTATTTATATCTAGAGATGTGATTTTTATCTTTCTTTTTTCACTTTTAAGACACACTCTGCAAGTGCTCAGAGATCACTCCTGACAGTGCTTAGGGTATCACAGGCAGTGTAAGGGATTGAACCGAGGTTGGTTGTGTGGAAGACAAGCATCGTATCAACTATACTATCTCTCTGGCCTTCAATATGAATTTTTCAATGAAGTCTTACATTTACAATCTACCTTTTTTGAATGCTATTTTCTCTAATCCCTGTTCCTATTTTTTCCCACAACACTCAATAATAGAATCAAAAATACAAATGGAAAGAAACTAATTTTTACAATCTTAGAAAATCTTTAAAATTCATAAAAACTTATAAAGCATAAAAAGGAAAATAAATTAAATTAACCTGATTTTCTGATTGATTGTAGCATCTAGTTTGCGTTGACATTTTAAATTTATTGGATTTTAATAATAATTTAAACTTGCTTACTTATTTCAGGGTCTCTCACTCACACACATGTGTACTAAAATAAATAAGCATTTTATTAAGTTAGTAATTGTTTCATTGCTAGTTAAGATGAATTCATCCATGACTGGTTAAACTAGCTAGTTCAAAGTAGAAAACAGAGAAAGAGAAAGAATATTAAAAGAGTAAAAACACAATAGAAAAAAAACGATATTTTGTTTTTATTTTTTAAACTTTTTTATTGACTCACTGTGAAATAGACCCTTAAAATCCTGTTAATGATTGGATTTCAGTCATACCATATTCCAACACCCATCCCTTCACCAATGTATATTTCCCAGCACTAATGTCCCCAGTTTCTCTCCCATCACCCAACCCCCACCCTATGACAGGTGCTATTCTCTCTCTCTCTCTCTCTCTCTCTCTCTCTCTCTCTCTCTCTCTCTCTCTCTCTGTCCTTTTGGGAATTGTGGTTTGCAATATTGGTACTGAGAGGTTATCAAGAATATTCCTTTATCTACTTTTAACCCTCAGATCTTGTCCAGTGTGACCATTCCCAGCTACTATTGTCATACTGGTCTCTTCTCTTACCTAACCTCAACCCCCACACACTTGTGGCTAGTTCCAACTATTAACCAATTCTCCTAACCCCTGTTTTCCTGGCCATGGATATTGGTCTTCTTATTCTTCTTCTTTTTTTTTTTTTAGCTTTTTGATCACACCCTGGCACCCTGGCAATGCTCAGGGGTTACTACTCCTGGCTCTGCACTCAGGAATTACTCCTAGCGGTGCTCGGGGGACCATATGGGATGCTGGGAATTGAACCTCGGTCGGCCACATGCAAGGTAAACACCCTACTCGCTGTGTTATTGCTCCAGCCCCTGGTCTTCTACTATGTGTTTTTTTCATATACCACAAATGAATGCAGTCATTCTATATCTGTCCCTCTCCTTCTGACTCATTTTGCTGAGTGAAATGAGGTATTTTATTTTTAAATGGAATAAAGGGTTGGTTTATTTCAGAGAAAATAGGAGACTCCATCCAGTTTCAGTGATCCTTCATAAAATAAGTTCCAAGGCCAATTCATGGGGAAAAATTTCTCTGTAGATAAAATGTACTTCTTACATTATGATGGGAGATAGAAAATAGAAAACTCCTTCTGCAGAGGCAGAAATTGAGTGTGTAACAGCATTGTCTGCTAAGAACTTCTACATTATTTTTTAAAATTTTATTTCAATAAATCACCTTGAACTGCAGATATAGACTTACAAACTTTCATGCTTATGTTTTAGTCATCCAATGTCTGAGTACCCATCCCTCCATCAGTGTTCATTCTCTTCCACCAATGGAACTTTCACATCAAACAAACAAACAAAAAAATGCAGCAACTTTTTCTCTTCAAAAATACACTTGACTTTACTCCATTTTATCAAATTATAAATTCCTAAAGAGGCATGTGCATTACTTTGTATTTACCTACATAACACCCTTTATGTATGGATGTGTGGATACTTAGGCAGGGTGTTCTACTCTAGAAGAGAGGATTAATAAGAACATATTTTTTCTATTTCCAGTGATATTAGTTGACCAATATTAACCAACTCCAAAATCACAGGGCTTTTACCTAAAAAAAAAAAAATCATTTGGTAAAGGACTGTCAAGTCCTTGTACAGAGGAAGATTGTCTTAATGAGGCTCTTGGTCCAAAACAATTTTTCTTGTCAGTCATTTTAGGTTTGCCCTGACCCAGGGCTTTGTAATTGCAGTCAAGCCCTTTTGTCATTGAAGACCACATACTCTGCCTGCCAGACTGTTTGGATCAATTGACCTTTAATGATTTTATTGTTTACACTGCTCTTTAAATTATACATCAGCCTTTAAAAAAAAAAAACACAACCCTGTAGTCCAGAGATCTTTCCCGACTTAAGCAGGTAGGTGCCTCTTTGTCTAGGAAAATGTTGACTCTTCTGAGAATTCAGAATTAGCAGGGAAAAGTCTTCGGCTGGGATAAGAACCGGGCAAATATTTTCTTTTCCTAAAACAAAGCACTCCAAATTTTAACTTTGGGCACATCTCTGTCCTTTTTAACCTAGTAGGACATACATAACCCATACATCACTGTATCACTGTCATCCTGTTGTTCATTGATTTGCTCAAGCGGGTGCCAGTAACATCTTCATTTGTCCCTGTTGCTTGCTAGTGTAGCCCAGTGGCATCTGCTTGCTTCAGGAACATGAAGAGCACGTTGTTTTTACTGTTTTTGGCATATTAAGTACATCACGGGTAGCTTGCCAGGCTCTGCCTTGCAAGGTGAAATTTTTTTCTCCAGGAAAAATTGTGCCACTCTCTTCCAGGAGCTTTGTTCTATAGTCTCTGGATCTTGGCTGTTGATGAGATTACATGGCAATGGGGGTGGGGGGTGTTTGTGGGTGCGACTGCCAAGTTACTGAAAAACTGGGGATCTGGATGGAGGAGGCCTAGTCCTGATCGAAGCAGGCTTGGAGATCTCAGCCATGGGTCCCGCATACCTGGGTTCCTTTGTCGGTTCCTTAGCACATGTGTGGGTCCATTAATGGTGTGGTTGAACAGGGAACACTTGGGCCCAGAATGGAAGGTCTTTGATAGTGGTCATCATTAAAGCAGAGAATGATGAGGAAGGCCTATCTAAAGGACTTATTCAAGAAGGTGTAGAGGAAGAGGTTTAATCCAGAATTGATGTAACCAAGCCAGAGGAAAGCAGTCCACACCTGTCCAGGGACAGTGTAGTCTACGAATGGATCCATGATGTTGGTGATGAAGAACGTGTTGGTATATAGTAAAGTCCTAGCTAGATTTACAAATTTACTAATTTACTAATTTTATTTTCTTCAATGATCTTCAACCAATTCTTGGCTCCTTCCGAGGAGGGCCTCGGGTCTGTGGAGAAGGTGGTGCTGCTTACGTTTCTCTCAGCGGTTATCCTGATGGCCATCTTGGGGAACCTGCTGGGGATGGTGGCCATGTGCAGGGACAGGCAGCTCAGGAAAATAAAGACCAACTGTTTTATTTTCTCCCTTGCCCTCATGGATCTGCTGGTATCAGTGCTGATGATGCCCTTTGGTGCCATCGAGCTGGTTCAGGACATGTGGATTTATAGAGAGATGTTTCGCCTGGTGTGGACCAGATCCCAATACTGTTTGGTTTAGCAATTGTTTCCTACAATGCCTATATTTAGAAAATAACTCCCCGTAGCCCTAAAACTTTAGACTTCCTTCCCTTCTACTATTTTAGAGAAATATGGTAAAGATAAGGGGACTTGAAAACAATAAGGATTGAATATTGTTCTTCACAAAAATGTGCCTAAGCCCTACCTCAAAAACCCATGAAAGTGATAATTTAGAAATTAATACATTGCAGGCGACATTAAATAAAAATATCATGAAGAGATCATATTGGGCTTAGGGTAGGCACTACATCTAATTATATATGTCCTGTTAAGAAGAGAGGTGAGAAGTCATGAAGGCACGGTAAGAAATAAACTAAGTTATGTTGAGGAACTTAGTTGCTAGAAGAGAGACAGAAATATATTCTTCTTTAGCTTGCAGTAAGAACAGAACATGCTGACATTTTATTTTGTACTCAGGTCTCAGTAATTATGAGAAAATAAATTTCTATTGTTTCAAGTAATTTCATTTGTGACCTTCTGAATCAACTCTAGGTATAAAAATATCAGTTAATTGGGAAGGCAGTCATTTTCTATGAACTTTTATGTTCCTGACAGCAGATTAAGCTGTTTCTAGACACACAGTACCAGGGGTGCATACCCATCTGGATGGGGAAGACTTTGCTTTCTAAAACTTTCTTTTCTTAGTGGTATGAAATTAACTGGACTGCATTTGCCAAATCAACTGAGCTTAGTTTGTGCATGCAAAATATACATCGTGATCTCCTCTGTGCTGTCATGTGTCTCCATATTTCACAATGGAATAAATTTTAGCTCCTTAAACACTATTCCCTACATTTTATCCTCTCCTGCCTACTTCATAGGACCTGACAGGGTTTTTTAGTTAACACATGCTAAGATAGGAGAAAAATATCACGTAGCCAGGATCTTCAGGGTTCAGCCATAATATTGCTAGGAAACGTTATTTCAATGACTCCAAAGAAGCAGGAGTAGGAAAGTATGAAAGAAACTCAAATTTTAAACACGCAACCTCACTTAATGATATTATTGGGAAAATGGTATGGAAGAGGAAAGCAAAACCCAAAGATCATTGTCAACTCTTGCTTATGCTTCTTGGTTCTATCCCCATTTCCCTCAGACTTGTTTTCTTTATGGGCTCAGGTACAAATATTTTTCTTTCTATAAACTGAGACTAAACTGAACCTGTATATTGTTTCTTCCTTTGTCATTGTGCTACTCTATTTTCTTATTAAAATTTTTATTTCCAAGCTTAGTTTCAAAATGAGCCTGAGTAGTCTTTTCCAGAACATGGGACTTTCCCTTCTGTATGATTGAAATGATGGGCACCTCATTCATGCACTTATTTATTCATTCATTCATTTATGTGAACTAGTCTCAACTAGTTTGGATGAGCCTCACGCATGAAGGAACCGGCAGAGGAACCCAGGTGTGTGGGACCCGCGGCTGAGATTTTCAAGCCTGCTTGGATTGGGACTGGGTCTTCTCCACCCAGACCCCCCATTTGCCAGTAGCTTGGCAGCCACACCCACAAACTGCCCCGGCAGCACCATGTTAATCCCACCAATGGCCAACATCCAGAGACTATAAGACCAAGTTCCCAGAAGCATCTAGTGGCCTTGTTCTCCCTCTTGGAGAATCTGACAAGTCTATTGCCCACACGGGAGAGCCTTGCAAGCTCCCCATAGTGTATTCATATCCCAAATACAGTAAAAGATATATACATACCTCTTGGAGAACCTGGCAAACTACTGAGAGTATCCTGCCTGCACGGCAGAGCCTGGCAAGCTACCCGTGGCATATTCGATATGCCAAAAGCAGTAATCATATGGTCTCATTCCCCTGACCCTGAAAGATCTTCCAATCATTGGGAAAGATGAGTAAGGAGAGGCTGCTAAAATCTCAGGGCTGAGTGTAATAGAGACATTACTTGTGTCGGCTCGAGTATTTGACGAACAACGGGATGACAGTGATAACAGTGATACAGTCTCAACTTTATTTTCTTCCCTCTCATCCTCAAGCAGAATTGAACACCTACCAAAATTCTTGACTCAGCTTTGTTTTACAAACTCATATTAAATTTCCAAATATGCATGTACAACCTATTTCTTCCTGACTCTGCCCTACATCACCTTTATATAGCCAGAATCCTGAGCCACCACATCTGCTCATTAGGCATCTGTGTAGTTACTTGACTAATAGCCCTAATACTGATGAAATCAAGTTGGAAAATAGAGGTGGGAATGCTGGGGCCCTTTGTGTAGTTAGAAAGTCAAGCTTTTTTTTTTTTTTTGAGACAGCACCAGCCTCTATAGTCTAAATCTGCCTTTTATGAGTCTTTAGCACAAATGAAAGAATTTTTAGGGAGAATGATATTTTTCAGCTCTTTGCTGACATTGTGTTCAACCGTCCTTATATGTTATCAACCAGTCTTGAGTTATAATGAGCAGATAAATATTGAAAATGACTGAGAAGACTGATAAAATAAAAATAATGATCCAGGCACTGAATTCATAGTATTGTGTGCTTGCTGTGATCATTATAAATACATAGTGAATAGGAAAAGTTAATCCTTCGTTAATACCCCATGGCAATAGAAATTCCTCTTACTGTGTGGTTAAATTCATCTATTCAACAAAAAGTGTTAAAATGTTTTGAAGAGTGTGGTTTTAGGATATAAATGGGGGTGTAAACTATTCTTGACTTGCTCACTCTTTGTCTGAGTGCTGATAAGTGAAAGTCAAAGGGAAAGGAATAATAAAGCCTTAGATTCTATCCCCAGAGGAGCTCCAAACTCCAAATAAATGCACACTGGAGTGTGAGTTCTCAATAGTCTGGCCAGCTGAGAACTCAGAACCAGAGAAATGCTGGGGTTGGGAGACAAGTCAGCAGAAAAAATAATGTTGAATGAATATATATGCATATGAATTGTATATACATATATATTTATATTCTCAATATATGATATGAGACGATCAATAGAAAAATGCAGGGTTGGTAATTCATTCTCCAACTCACACCCACAATTTTATGTTTAAGAATAAAATGTAGTTGTTGGTTGAGGACCTTTGACCTAAAGTGGGGAATTCGTTTTGGGAAGTAAAAAAACTCCATACTTGAGATATGTATCAACAAAGATAAGTACCTATCTTCACTCATTTGCAAGTATTAGAATTATCTGATTTGCCCTCACTAATAATATCTTGAGATATTTACAAAGCTCCTTCTGATCTGATGGGAATATAATAATGGGAATTTGATTCAGGGATTAAAGACCAGTGAAAGTCCATCAAACTTGAGATGGAAATTAACATGGAAGATCTAGGAATAAGGACCAAAAAAAGGTAACAAAAACAAGAAAAATAAGGAATTGGTAGACAATTGAGAAAAATTTTTAACACCAAAATAATGACAGTGATTTTATTTTTAAAATTTTTTAAATGAATTAATTCATAAATTTATACTCTTAAAACTTTAAATTTATTTTTATTTCCCAGAGTCTGCATCAAATGTTATTTGAGTTATTGTTTAAGTACAAATAATAAGTGCAACTACTTAGTACAAGTATAAAAATCAATAATATTTAAAAATAAGATTTATCCAAAATAAGAGGTGGGTGGTAGGTGGCACCATATTTGTACAAATAAGCATTATTGTAATAAAAATTATTTAGGGTACAAAGCCTTGTGTTTAAACATTAGTAACTGACCTGAAATAGGCACTTCAAGCGTATAGACTTGTTTTATTATTTTGATCCAGACTAATCTATCAGTTAGTCAACTATATCTGGGGATTCTGCATTACCTAGCTCCCAGTATTACCATACAACATTAGTGAACCCTTTATTAATCAGGGTTCAAGCAGAGAAAAGAAGTCAGTAGGATATTAAAAGGTAGGATATATTGAAAGGTAGATCATGAAAAATTGGCTCACACATTTTATATGAAATAATTTTTCTTACTAAAAGTAAATTAATTATATACTTTCAGTACTCAAGTTTAAGCTATATTTGGACTTTGATATAGTAACTCATAAATAGGAATTTAGAGGAACTCTGGGATAATGAAAGTGTGTTGCTTTAAGCATGGAATATAGTAATTTATTATGCAATGATATAAAAATAATATATTTGAATTCTATGTCCACCCAGACCTTATTTTTTTTTTCCCTTAAGCTAGGGTGCATTAAATATTGTAGAATTCTTTAGACATAGGTGGTCAGGATCTTACGCAAGCTCCATAGACACGCTGCTTGTATCAGTGGAATGTTGAGCTTTTACTGAAGATTTGAACAAACTGATGGAGGATTTTGTGACAAGCTGAAAAGCTGAAGTTAAACTCATTCTGTAGAAGCATTTGTGTTAATAGTGTTAAAGATGACCAGAAGGCAGAGAAAGATCAAGATAAATGATTTCATTTTCACTGCACAGAGACCTTTGGAAAATGAGAAAAGGATAGTTTCTAAGGACTAAAGGGAGATAAGTTTTAGAATAAGTGAGGGAAAGAAGGATGAGGTTCTCGATGTTATGTTTATCAGCATTAGAATGCAGACATTTGAGGTTTAGACACTTGACCTTGAAATCATGTTTTTGCTAGCATATAATACCTTTGAAAAAGATAACATGCTAAAAAATATGATGTGACTAGTGATTAGTAAATTGTTATTTACTTTAAAGGGAATACCACACAGTTTTGAAAAATACAGTGTTCACTTCATTATGAGAAACCTTTAGTATACTAGAGCAAACATGTATTTTGTATGTTTTTGTATTATTTGAAATTGTATAGCATTAAAGGACAATGTAACAACAGAGCATGTCAGGAGATTTAGCATATGAAAAGCCTGTCCAGGAATACATAGTAGCACACCTTCAGCTTTTTAAAAGTTTACTCCCATTTTGCTATCAATGTGTAAAATTCACATCTTTTGAACAATGTACAAAAATGTGTTATTGTAATATTCATATGATACAGTAAACTGTAGGGTTTGAAATGAGCCATGGACATCAGAAAATATATTTCTTATAAGTCAGAGCTCAAAGTGGATAATTTATGTTCACATTGATATTAAAGGAGAGTCAGGTATTTACTACAGTAAAAGATAACTGTTCCTCTTGATTATGTCCTAGAACAATAAAAAGGATGTCACATTTGAACAAATATACTGTGCATGAAAGTGTCCATGTGAAAAAGTGACCACTAGTTTTTGAAATGTACATATGTAAATATCTTTTTTGATTATCAAAATTTATAAGTATTTGAGTATCAGGAAGCATAATAAAATGAATCCAGACCCAGCTAAACCACTTTCGACATGGGAAGCTCCTTGCAGAATGTCTCCAGCCTGAGAACTAAGCTCGACCCCATGCCCGCCCAGGAGGGGAAAGGTCTGACTCTAGTGGGGTACTCCTAACAATAATGGTGAGGTGTGTGATGAAATATTGAATGTAACCAAAGTAAATAGAAAGTAAAGTGAAATTTATCAGTTACAAGGGGGGGTGCGGGGGGGTGGGATGGGAGATGTACTGTGGTTTTTTTTTTTTTGGTGGTGGGATATGGGCACTGGTGAAGGGATGGCTGTTTCAGCATTGTATGACTAAGACTTAAGCCTGAAAGCATTGTAATTTTCCACATGGTGATTCAATAAAATAAAATTCTTATTAAAAAAAAGAAAATGTGCAGAGGTTTCCTTTGTTAGATGCAAAACATTCAACTGACTCAGAGTTAATTTTTTTTACGTGTAAAAACTGAAAGGGAGTCATGACATTTTAATTTACATAGAACTTATATATTGCACAATCTGAACAAGCACACATGACTTTCTATGAACTACTTCACGTAATATAGGATAGTGCATTTGTTGAGGGAGTGTGGCTTGGAGGAAAACAAGAGTTTAGAAATGAGTGAAGAGAAGTGAAGCACTGGCTCTGATTTACTTGCCTCACATTCTGTCTATTCTTTGTAAGGGAATGGATAAATAATACCTAACTCCTGGGTTGACCAGTAGTAAACTATCAATTCTTTTGAAACACTGGTCAGGGGCGTAAGTATGCTCTGAAGTAAGGCAAAGTCAAGTAACCTTAACATTTTCTCAGCTGGGCCATTTGACATTCACTTGATGTTTCTTACTGATAAAGAACCTGGCTCAGAATACGTAATACAATATCTAGGGCTTAAATAGTTATCTTCCAATTTCAATGGAGATCTTGGCATAACTAATGCATTAATTTTTACTTACAGTATTTAGCCACAGTGATTTGCATGGCTGTCACACTGGGTTTTCAGACATGCAATGTTCCTGCCTCCAATCCCACAACCCCGTACCCCCAGTCCTTCACTCCTTATCCTAGATTCCCTTACTGACTTTGGAAAGTTACATTTTAAATTTAATTGCTATAATTTGGGCTTCAGACTGAAGCAATAGCACAGTGGGTAGGGCGTTTGCCTTGCATGTGGCCAACCTGGGTTCATTTCCTCCCTCCCTCTGAGAGAGCCTGGCCAGCTACCCAAGGCATATTCGGTATGCCAAATAAAGTCTCATAATGGAGACGTTACTGGTGAACGTTCGAGCAAATTGATGGACAACGGGACAACAGTGCTACAGTGCATTCTATTTCTAATTTTTAGCCACATTGAGTGTTATTATTATTCCATCTCTCACTTCTTAAATTTCAAGGTGGCAAAAAAAATTTTTTTAGGGTAGTTCATAATTTACAATGGTCCTGATGTCAGAAGATGGATTTTCTACAGTTTTATATCTTTGCAAATAATCGTTTCCACTTGTCACGGCTTACATATTTTGGCACAGCAAAATTATCTTAAAAGTTACATAATTTACATGTTATCTGTAAAACATGCAAAATGATAAATTTTGATGATAAAATGTAAAAATAATTTCTTTAATTGTTTCAGAATTTGATTCCTAGAATCAAATTACTTTTCCTGGGCAATTAAGGAATGTGATATTCCTCTGTGTTCTTCTTTGGCTTGTTTTGGGGTCACCTCTAGCAGTGCTCAGAACTTTCTCTTAGTTTTGTGCTCAGAGATCTGTCATTGAATTGTTTTGTAGTCTAATTTAATTTTACCTAAATAACAATAAGCTTAAAATTTTCTTTCATTACAAATGTACTATCTATATATTATACTGTGGATTAAATTAATGATTTTTTGGCTACACAAATCATTTAAAGAGAAAAACAGCTCAGAAGACTAGAGCAAGTGCTTTGTAGGAGCCCAGGATTTAATAACTGGCATGCCCTGGTCTCTACCCCCAGTCAGAACTACCAGGTATGATTATGAAAATGAAACAAAGCAAAGCAAAACAAAACATAATTTTCTTTTTTTAAAAAAATTATTTAAAAAATTTATTTTAGGAACTTTGACTTACAATCTTATTAGAGTTTCTTGCATAAAACATTCAACTCTTGCACCATAAGCCAGAGTGTGCCTGACCCAGTGTCCCCACCCCATCCTAGTACCCACAATCCCAACTGTGATATGTTTCTCAGTTTCTGTTGTGTTTGGGTATTTGTGATTTTTTTTTACTTTGTTTCATTACATCCCATATATGAGAAAGTTAATTCTGTGTCTGTCTCTCTCCTTCAGACTAACTTCACTCAGCATGATACTCTTCACATACCTTTGAAAGCTTGTAGTCGAGTTACAAACACCTATAAAACACAGATCCATGTAAAAATAAAAAATAAACTGGTTGAATAATTTTATTATGACTATGTATAAATTATTATTTATGTATTATTTATAAAAATGATCTGATATGTGTGTATTTGTATTTGTTCTTTTATAGAATAAATTTAGCTTATCCCTTTGAATAAACTAAAGTTCCTTTTTTGGGTTTTGTTTTGCTTTTTGGGTCACACCTGGTGATGCACAGGTGTTAATCCTGGCTCATGCACTCAGGAATTACTCCTAGTGGTGCTCGGAGGACCATACAGGATACTGGGAATCGAACCCGGGTTTGCCACGTGCAAGGCAAACGCCCTACCTGCTCCAGTCCCGAATGTTTTTTTTAATATTCAAATTTAAGATACAAACATGTTCTTATTTTATATTAATTTTTTTTAAATTTTTTATTGAGTCACCATGTGGAAAGTTACAAAGTTTTCAGGTTTAAATCTCAGTTATACAATGCTCGAATACCCATCCCTTCACCAGTGCTCATATTCCACCACCAAGAATCCCAGTATAGCTCCACCCCACCCCCTCACACCCCTAACCCCCCCACGCCCTTAGCCCCCCCTAAGCCCCCCCCACCTGTGTAACTAATAAATTTCACTTTACTTTCACTTAGATTGCATACAATATTTCAACAAAACTCACTATTATTGTTTGGAGAGTCTCTCCCCTAAAGTCAGACCTGCTGAAAAGGAAGCATTAGATAATTTGTTTTCCATTGCTGAGGATGAAGAGGTATGAGGTTGAGTGACCACACTTAGCGGCCTCTCAGTTTTGGGTTTCTGTAATTTAATATTTTAGTAACTAAGTCCAGATAGATATCTGCCAGAAGTTGCATCGTTGCCAACTTGTACTTCTCAGTTACATTATATTCCACATATGAGTGCAATCTTTCTATGTCTGTCTCTTTCTTTCTGACTCATTTCACTCAACATGATACTTTCCATGTTGATCCATTTATATGCAAATTTCATGACTTCATGTTTTCTGATAGCTACATAGTATTCCATTGTGTAGATGTACCAGAGTTTCTTTAACTAGTCATCTGTTTGGGGGCACTCTGGTTTTTTCCAGATTCTGGCTATTGTAAACAGTGCTGCAATGAACATAGAAATACATATGCCATCTCTACTATACCGTTTTGCCTCTCTGGGATATATTCCCAGGAGTGGTATTGCTGGGTCAAATGGAAGCTCAATTTCTAATTTTTTGAGAATCGTCCATATTGTTTTCCAAAAGGGCTGAACCAGTCGGCATTCCCACCAGCAGTGAAGAAGAGTCCCTTTCTCCCCGCATCCACGCCAACACCGGTTGCTTTTGTTTTTTGGGATGTGCGTTAATTTTTTTAACTTTATTTAAACACGGTGGTTTTTAAAGTTTTTCATAATACAGCTGAAATGGGCAGTGTTCCAACACCAATCCCAACACCAGTGTGACCTTCCCTCCCCCATTTTCACAATCACCCAGCAAGCCTCCCTCCTTTACAAGCACAAAATATTTTATTTTATATTGCTTATTACAACAGAATGGCTAATGGAATTATCAAAAATAAGTAAATGAGGGGCTGGAGCGATAGCACAGCGGGTAGGGTGTTTGCCTTGCATGCGGCCAACCTGGGTTCAAATCCCAGCATCCCATATGGTCCCCTGAGCACGCCCAGGAATAATTCCTGGGTGCAGAGCCAGGAGTAACCCCTGTGCATTGCTGGGTGTGACCCAAAAAGCAAAATAAATGAATAAATAAAGTAAATGGATAGTTGTGAATATCTCACCATAGGGTCATTAAGTTCATATCTGAGGGTTTACTAAGCTGTTGAAGCCTTCTGTTTTATTGTTTTTGTGTATTGAGCTTAATTGACTCCTGTGCTACTTTCCCATCTCATTTGGGAAAGTACTGGATGTCAGTATTGTGGAATTTGGAAGTGTTACCCCAGGAGCTCCAGTTGCTGTAGAATTTGGCCATCAGTTTACAGAGTTAAAATTAGAATGTGACTCATTAGTTGACATGGTGGCGGCTATGGGAAGTGGATCTTAATGGTTCTTTTAAAAGAACAGTTTGCTTCTGAACAGACATGATTAGAATTGAACTTGAATTTTTATATGATTTTCTTTAAGGAAAGATATTTCTCATCTTTGCCACATTTAATATTGTACTAAAATGTCCTGTGTGCATAAACTTCTCTCCAAGGGCGTTGGATGTTTACGACATCCACAATGAGAGAAATTGGGTGAATTTCTTTATAAGGTGACAGCAAATGTTTAGTGCGCAATATATATTCATCTATAACACTTTAGATTCACTTTCTTCACATACAGGTAATATGTAATTTTCCACACCTCAGTATATTGATTTTATGGCTCAGAGATTAAAATTCCAGGCCTAGGAATCACCCAAGAAGCAACTATTCATACCTCTACTCCACAGAGATGCAAAGATCTTGACACGGATATATCCTGCAGTTTTTTCCAGAAGCACATTCTAATGCTTAATAACCCATAAGATTGTCAGAAATTTTTTCCATATTAAATTACCAATGGTGCACACAGTTTTGAGTTTCAATCCTAAATACTTGAATAAATGAACTTTTCTAGAGAAAAAGACACCCATAGAGGATCTGAAGAAGTGCTGTCTGTGTGAAGTAAATGGAAAATATTACCTTTCTGAGTGGGAGCAAGAGATTTTCAATCAAGTGCTCCACTCCAGAATTTGTGCTGCAATAACCTGAAGAATGTCATCAAGCATCTGAGATGCAATCCTCTTGGACTCTCATGAGTAATATTAGCATTGAGACAGAAAGTGACAGCCCAGGGTGAACTATGACACAGAGTCAGAGAAACTGTACTTGTGCTGTCAGGATGATGGGTTATATACACAGACAGATATTCTAAGTTCTCTTCATCAGACAAGCTGAACAGATGAGGAAAGACTGGAGTCAAATTTCCTATTGGTGCTTTGCTACCTGAGCAAAGAATCTCAACCAACATGCCGTCCTCTCTTTCTTTGATCCTTCCGAAGTAGAGATTCCCTTCTTTTTGATAAGTGCCAGTCTACAAAATGTTTGAGCTCGACTTTTTCTGATCTAATGATTTCTTACTGTGAATAATCACAAGTCTATAGGAACAAGCAGAACCTTTAATACTGAGTAATAAAAGTAAAATTCAGGAAGGCATGATAATTATCTCCTACTCCAACCATAGGAATCAAGAATGATGAACAATTTACAAAATTGGTGCCAGAGGACTCTCCATAACACATATATGATTTCTTATGAGCAATAAATAGTCTTTTGTTATCATAAATTACTAAGATTTTAGGTTGTTCTTTGTGTTGTCCTACATCTCAATACAATTTTGAATTTGAAAGTTTGCATTTTAATATTCAACTTAGCATATGTAATTTAATTTTTTATAATTAACATCCAAACATCATATTATAGCACCTGTCTTTTATAATATATAAATATAATTATTCTTTCTTAAAAAAGTAATCCCTTAAATCAATGCATCATAATTTTCTTTTTTTTAATTTATTTTTTTATTGAATCACCATGTGGAAAGTTACAAACTTCTCAGGCTTATGTCTCAGTTATACAATATTCAAACACCCATCCCTTCACCAGTGCCCATATTCTACCACCAAAAACTCCAGTATACCTCCTGCCCCCGCCCCCCACCCCCAACTGCATAACTGATGGATTTCACTTCATTTTCTCTTTACCTTGATTACATTCCATATTTCAACACAAAACTCACTATTGTTGTTGGAGTTTCCCCCCAAGAAAGACAGCCCTACTACCAAGGAAGCATTTGATAATTAGTTTTCCATTGCTGAGAATGAAGAGATATGTAGCCCCACTGCTCCAAGTACATAACTCATTTTTTTCCCCCTCATCCCCCTTCCAGTGCCTCATAGTATGGTGGACACCACGCCGAGTTTCTTCCCGAAAATGGGAAATACTCAGGAAAGAGGGATATTTCCTCTTCTTGGCTGGCGTGGGGCTGTTGCTTAGTTCACAGTCTAGAGAAGTGGCTGCCACTTTGATTACCTTCAATATTTCAACAAAAAACTCACTGTTATTATTTGGAGTTTCTCCCCAAAGTCAGACCTGCTAAAAAGGAACCGTTTCGCTGACAATTAAGAGATATTAAGTCGGTTTTGGATTTCTGTATAAAGTCCAGGGAAAATTCTGCCAGAAATTGCATGGCCCATCTCACAGTCCCAGTGCATTGCTGTAAGAAGCTGCGCTGGACGCCAAAATGTGTTAGAAGGTCTCAGGAATCAAAGTCTTTAGGTGCAGAGGGTCCGTTTCGCTCTCAGCAGCTCCCGATTTATCTGGGCTAAAGGCGTGCCAGTTACACCCACTTCCCATGATTCCCTAGGAGCCCCAAAGTGTAAAAACCGTATACCTCTGGGTTAGGAGTCTTAGAAGGTGGCTCCTGCCACGTGGATGAGAAAGACAGGGTGGAGAGAAAAGATCCATCCCCGGGCAGCCCTGAGTTGTAGCCCAGCTCACAGTCCCAGTGCATTGCTGTAAGAAGCTGCGCTGGATGTCAAAATTTTTTAGAATTTCTCTGGAATCAAAGTCTTTAGGCGCAGAGGGTCCCAATGCATCATAATTTTCTTAACCTGTGACCAGTTATTAATTTTTTTAACTGCTTTATTTTAGACCATACCTGGCATTGCCTAGGGCTCACTCCTTGCTCTGCACTCAGAGGTCAGTCCTGGTAGTGCTCAGAGGACATATGCGGTGCTGGAGATTGAACCTGAGTTGGTCACATGCAAGGCAAACACACATGCAAAGCAAACCACTGTACTATTCCTTTGGCCCATCTGTGACCAGTTATTTAGATCTCCTCACTACTTTTTAAAATAAAAAAATGTTGAAAAGAGATTAATTCATAGACTTTTTCAGATTAATTTATAGAAGTAGACTACTTCATTATTAAATTATAAGTCAACATATTTCTTCATAGTCTCTGAGCATGTAACAATTGAAGCATGACCAATGTTGAATAAAGTCAATACTCTCTTGTTAATAGATGAACGTGACATTGATTGTCAGAATGTTGTTGAAGACAACACTGTGTATAGATCTAATCAAAGCACTTTAGTTAGGTGCTCTAGTGTGGACTGAAGGCAGTATCTTTGATTTCTGCTCAAGGAGACCCAGTGGTGGCAGTTTCAAATGCTGCCACCACTAGCATGGACCTGTTGTTAAGCAGTAGCCATCTCTGCTGGAGACAAAGGTGTATTCCACAGAAATCACTACTCCTGACACTCATGTTCTCAATCATCTGCACTGTGTTCTCAGTAGGACTCTTTCTGTTTTTATCACAAACATCAGTCAGCAGAGACTAATGGCTGAAGGGTCTGATTATAGAGGCAGGGCAGAGAAGTGACTGAACAGGAAAGCTTGAACAGCAAGAGATCAAATGAGCAGGAGGAAACGGATGCCTTACCTATCTATCTTCCTCTTGTAGTATGACAACGTGGTTTCCTAGAGAGTCTCTGGGGAGTTGGGGGAGAAGAGAAAATTGCACAAGCCACCAGGCTCTGTGGTTCAGTGTGAAGCTCATTTTCAACCTTCTCTCCTGCTCTTTCTGTATTTCTCCTTCACTCCTGCTTTCCTGAGATTGAGACCTTCTTAACACATGTTAGTATATCAGGCTTTGCCCCAGACTTTCTTGTCTAACTACCAATGAAGACTATTATTACTTGAAGACACTGGGAAATTTGAGTGGGAAAAAAGTTAATTTTGTTCTTTTAGCACTTTGATACTACTCTCAATTTTAGCAAGGTTGATGTTGCAAAAGAGGCCAGAGTTCCTAATTCAAACTCAAGGCCTTGGGACTCTGAGAGAGAGAGAGAGAAAGCGAGAGAGAGAGAGAGAGAGAGAGAGAGAGAGAGAGAGAGAGAGAGAGAAAGAGAAAAGGAAGAAGGAAGGAGGAAGGAAGGAAGGAAGGAGAAATTCTTCAATAGATATGTGGAAATAATTGTGTTTGAGATATTTGTATAAAATTATAAGATATACAGCTGAATATAAACTTTAGGCTGCTAGGCCAAAAAAGAAAAAATAGACAATGCGGTGAGATTACTTAGAAGTAGTCTTTTGGGAGCTGGAGCAATAGCAGAGTGGATAGGATATTTGCCCTGGTTTGATTCCCAGCATCCCATAGGGTCTCCCGAGCACCACCAGGAGTAATTCTTGAGTGCATGAGCCAGGAGTAACCCCTATCCATCTCTGGGTGTGACCCAAAAGCAAAAAAAAAAAAAAAGAAGTAAAAGAAGTCTTCTTTTTTCTTCTAGGAAAAGAAATGATAGTAAGAAAAATATAAATATAATCTGGGGTAATCTTTAGCAATTACAATTTGCTTCCTTAGAGAGCTCCACTGTCCTTTTTCTAATACCACAGTTAAAGACTCATATTTTAAGGAGTTTGTGTTTTACTCAGTTTTAAATCTACTGAAGAAACAGGTACAAGCTTAACAAAAAATGTTGCTATAGAACTAAGAAAACATGATTGGAATGTAATACAGTGACAAGAGCAGCAGAAGTTATATTGTTACTAGTATTAAAGCAAATCAGATAATCCTTTGTGGCCCCGCGAGAGATCGACCCCGGAGGCAACTGAACCACTTTGGACACGAGCGGCGCCCCCAAAATGCCTCCAAACTGTGTGCTGGGAGCTTCTGGCCCAGGCGCTGCCGGCAGGGTATGCTCTTTTCTCTCTCAACTCTTTCTTTTTGAACGCATTGAAGCTATAGCCGGTTTTTAGACTCTACAGGAAGCCCGGGAGAGCCGATGGGCGGGACTCCCGGATCCGCCCTGTGCCGCGCAACATTTAAGCAGAGAGCCATGTGGGGACGCTCTCTGCTTAAATATCTTCCAAAAGATATTAGGAAGACCTAATATCTTCTGATTATTTGATTGTCAGCAACGTGTAAATGTTCCTTTTTGGCAGGGCTTAACGTGGGGGGAAACTCCAAACAATAGTACTAAGTTTTTTGTTAAAGGGTAAAAGATTGTAGCGATAGAATTTTAGGCAGAATTTTCCCTGGACTTTAACGGGTCGGACTTTGGTGGGAAATCCTAACAAAAATAGTAAGTCTTTTGCTGAAATATTGAAGGCCACCAAAGTGGTAGCCATCTCTATAGACTGAACTAAGCCATATCCCCACGCTGGCTGAGAAGAAATATCCTTCTTTCTCGGGAAAAAACGCGGCGTGGCGTTAACCATAGTATGATGTCCATTAAGCTGACACGGACCTGGTGGCGTGGGAATCGGATGCAAGGGAATAAATTATTATGTACTTGGAACAGCGGGACGCTGGTGGAACCTTGAGCCGGGGCCGATACCAGCGTATTACTTTTGGTTCAAGAAACTGCTTGCAGACATTATACCAGACTATCAACTAAGCTAGAGCCCCACGCCGGCTGATGACGAGAAATAACCATCTCTTTTGGTTTGTTTCCCTTTGTCAGGCAGCATGGTGATTACTAAACAGGCGTGATCTCGGTGGCGCGGGACGAGGGGGGAAAAAAAATAGAAAAGTTATGTAACAAACAGCGGGACTTAATATCTCTACATTCTCAGCAATGGAGAGCCATCAAATGCTTCCTTGACAGTGGGACTGTCTTCTCTTTTTTGGGGGGAAACCCTAGCAACAATAGTGAATTATGTGTTGAAACATGGACTGTAACCAAGATAAAGCGTAAACGAAGTGAAACTTATCACCTACAAGGGCAGGGACTGGGGGGGTGAGAGGGGGCGGGAGGTATAATGGGGTGGTTGGTGATGGAATATGGGCACGGGTGAAGGGAAGGGTGTTTGAGTACTGTATAACTGACATAATCATGAGAACTTTGTAACCCTCCACATGGTGATTCAATAAAATTTAAATTAAAAAAAAATAAAGCAAATCAGATATTAACTTTGTACTTTTTTTTTTTTTTGCTTTTTTGGTCACACCTGGCAATGCACAGCGGTTACTCCTGGCTCTCCACTCAGGAATTAGCCCTGGCGGTGCTCAAGGGACCATATGGGATGCTGGGAATTGAACCCGGGTCTGCCGCGTGCAAGGCAAATGCCCCACCCGCTGTGCTATCACTCCAGCTCTTAACTTTGTACTTTGAATGTGAAAGAAATACACCTCTCTCTCAGAAAAGCTGGGGAAGCTTACTAGCACCCAGACTTTTAAAAAAATTTACTTTTCTTGAAGCCCAGAAGATGGCTCAGTGACTTCAACAGTGGCCAGAGCAAGCCTGAGTCTGCGAGCACAATCCTCGGGGGCGAGGGAATTCTGACAGTGCCGCTCTCTGGGCCCCCAGCCAGGGAGAACAGGTCATGCGTCTGGGCTTTGGTGTGGCTTTCAGCACGCGTGCCTGGCTATGTGAGACCCGAGTTACTCCCTGGCACTGCTTGTCCCTGAGCAGCCTTTGTGGTTCCTGAGCACCCTGAAGTCCAAGTGTAGAAACGCCAGGCCAGCACCTTCAGACCTGCACTGCTAGGGGTGGCCCCTGTGAAAAAGAATTCATTTTTCTACATAACTTTTCTCTTAAAATCTCAAGGGCCTGTAGATATAATCGATGCAATCAGTTCTAAATGGCGTGGAATTAAGCAAGAAACCAAAAATCAAACCTTCTTTATATCCACTTGCTTTGGAGGTCTATTAAACTTTTAAAATTAGATTTGAAATAGTTCCATGGAGAAAGCAAGAACAGAACTCATTTTGGAGTAAACCTACAATTTCCATTTCCACTTAGGATGAAAGCAAAAGGCAGTACCTCCAGGAAAAGAACAGCGATTTGTTCTGACCTTCTAGCCCTCCCTTGTACAAAGCAGGAGTCTGTTTCCGGCTTGGTTTGGAACAGGAATCACTCTGTCCAGAAATCCCCCCAGACAGAAGACAAAACTTCAGTACAGAACAACAAAGATCTGAATACAGCTGGGAATGCAGCTCTGTGGTGAGGCAGATATTTTGTATGCTGGAGGCCTTGGGTTCAATCCCTGGCATTGCACAAATAAAGCGAAATAAAACAAAACAGAAAATACAGTTAAGGCAGACTTCTTTTCAGAAAATACATAAACCAGGAGATTTGAAATAACAACTTTAAAGCCCTAAATCCTATAAACCCAGATTTCATACTCACAAAAATAATTTTCAAAAATAATCAGTGTTTTTCTGGCAAGTGAAAGCTGATAGAATTTATTACTAGTAAATTATTTAAAAAGGAATTTATTTCTAGTAGACTATACTTGATTAAATGTCAAAGGAATTTCTCCAGTGCAAAGTAACATAACAGTAGAAATTGAAGTCTGGGGGCTGGAACGATAGCACAGTGGGTAGGGCATTTGCCTTGTACACGGCCCACCCGGGTTCGATTCCTAGCATCCCATATGGTCCCCAGACACCACCAGGAGCAATTCCTGAGTTCAGAGCCAGCCGTCACCTCCAAGCATCGCCAGGTATGACCCAAAAAGAAAAAAAAAATAAATGTAATTCTACTCCCCAAATAGTGGATAAACACAAACTGAGCATATCCATTCATTGGAATTCTATTTGCTTTTTAAACGTATTGTAAGCTCACTATTTTGGTGCATATCAAACCACAGTGCTGAGAACCACAAAATGCTATCTTCTATGTCTCCTCATTGATAAGATCTTTGGGGAAAAGCGGAGGGGTGATATTGGTAATAGAATGGTACCAGAGGGGCTAGGATGAGGGTCAAATAGACTGCAGTGCTCCTAAAAGAAAAAAAACAGAACAAAAAGAATAGTCTAATTAGTCAACATAATGAGTACTCTAAAGCGCAAGGTATTTCTGGAGAAGAAAAAAAATGACTCAAAGCTTTGATAAATTTGTAAACTGAGACTGCATTCAGTTCTTAATTTAACATGAGAATCAGAAATACAGTAAATGGCATGTGGTTATAGTTATTTTTTTGTGGGGGTGGGGGTGGACTTGGAACTTACTCCCGATGGTCTGCTCAGGGCAAGAGGAACCATATGTGGTGCTAGGGTGGAACCAGGATCATCTTCATGCATGGCAAGCTCCTAGGCTGTGTGCTATCTCTCCAGCACAAGTACTCTTCTTCATTCAAATAGCTTTCAGCAAAATGAACACCTCTAATTTGTAATGTGCTTGTTACAGGCATACTGCTGTTTTGAAGGGGGTCTTACCTCCTAAATGAAGCTCAGGAGTCCTGGACTGGAGTCAGCTAGCCACATGGCTAAAATGGCAGACATGAAGATGCTCCTTGTTCAGGCCCGGTGGTGCTGGGGCCGCCTGAGCCCTTTCCGGCTGCAACCAACAGAACTAGTTGCCCACAGAGTGTAGTGATGGGAATCCAACTGGATCACCCTATGCTAACTCCCTCCTGAATCTTCCCATAATATCTCTCTGGACCAGGCATCTTATCTTTTGAAAATAAAATACAGAGGCATTTGCATAATTATTATTCAAACACAAGAGAGTTATGGAGCTTAACTCTTTTAAGATTTCACCCAGGGTTGCACAGGGGTTACTCCTGGCTCATGCACTCAAGAATTGCTTTCGGTGGTGCTCAGGGGGACCATATGGGATGCTGGGAATTGAACCTTGTTCGGCCGCGTGCAAAGCAAACTCCCTATCCGCCGTGCTATCGCTTCAGCCCCAACTGTTTTTTTTTTTTAAAGATTTTAAACTTAGAAACAAAAAGTCAGTTTTGAGTCGTTAACAGGATCTCAAGTTTTGATAGACAGAACTGTTATATTTTATGTTCTTTAAAATGAGTTTCACTGTCACTGTCATCCTGTTGCTCATCGATTTGCTCGAGCGGGCACCAGTAACATCTCCACTGTGAGATTTGTTGTCACTGTTTTTGGCATATCGAATACGCCACAGGTAGCTTGCCAGGCTCTTTCGTGTAGGCGAGATACTTTTGGTAGCTTGCCGGGCTCTCCGAGAGGGGTGGAGGAATCGAACCCAAGTCAGCTGAATATGGAGTTTAAAGTAAGTTTAAAGGAAGAAAATCATTTAGAAGTAATGTGCAAAGATTTTTTTTTCCCTTCTTTTCTTGGCTACTTGCGGTGATGCTCAGGGCTCATCAGCGCTGGGCTGGGACACAGCGCTCCCGACGGCAGAGCCCGTGCTTCAGATGTGAATCACCCCCTAGCTCATGGACACATTTTTCTCATCAAAATCAATTCCAAACGATCATTTCTTACCTGGGAGTTTATAATATGGGATTATTATGAAGTTTTTAATTGGAGAGTATTAAAAACTATATAACATACTCATCTCATTTTAATTAAATTTATCTTTGTATTTAAATTTATTGATTGTTAGTATTGAGGAAAATGAAAATTCCTACTGAAAAAACTTCTTGCTATTAAAGAATATATTCTCAATACAAAGTCACTTTGCTCCTCTCTGGGCTTTGGATATGAGAATCATTTTTAGGATTTAAAAATGTTTCTGTTTTTTTTTTCTTACAAGAATAAAAAAATAAATGGTTGATGGCCATCTGCCTTCACAAACTGCCTGGAGCTCTAGAGGACTTTAAGGAATCAGTTTCAGTTCCTGATGGATCTTTCCTATGAAACTGATCTCCATAATTCCAGCATCTCATCATTGCCACTGTCAAATGCACCCTCTTTAAATAATTGTACTCCTTTAAAAACTTGAGTAAATAGTGATTTACAATTATACCTTTGCAAAAGTAAGAGATACCACTGAAGAGCTGACCTCCCCCATTCGATGGGTCCCTCCATCTCCACCTAAAGGAGCCCTTCATTGCTCCCTTCTGGCAACCTCAATTCTGCTGCCCCAGTTCAAGAGTTAGCACTGAATGGGTGTTAACTGTTCTCTGCCTTTGTTCAAGTATCTAACACATATGCATGAGATTAACTACTATTCATCTTTCTGACTTACAAAAAGAACCCATCTATTTACTGATGACTGAAAAAAGCTTCTTATCAGAAACGGTTTTAGCATCCCAAATCCTATTTTAGTTTAGGGTTTTTATTTGCTGTTTGGTTTTGGATTTTGCTGTAGCACCGTAGCACGTCAGCACTGTCAGCACTGTCATTCTATTGCTCATTGATTTGCTCCAGTGGGCACCAGTAATATCTCCATTGTGAGACTTATTGTTACTGGTTTTAGCATATCGAATACGCCACGGTAGCTTGCCAGGCTCTGCCGTGCGGGCGAGATACTCTCGGTACCTACTCTCGGTAGTTCTCCAAGAGGAACGGAGGAATCGAACCCGGGTTGGCTGCATGCAAGGCAACCGCCCTACCCACTGTGCTATCACTCCAGTCACCCAGGAATTATTCCTATATTGCCGTCCAGAGTTTACTCCTGGCTCTGCATTCAGGGATCACTCCTGGTGGGGCTCTGGGGACCAGATGGAATGCCATGGACATGACATGAACAGACCCGGGTCTGTTCAAGTGCCCTTCCAAATATGTCTTTTACAACTCTCCCCCATGAGGACATCATCTCCTTAGCTCCTCTAGTTATGATTTGTCTCCTCTGGTCCAGGCCGATGTCTCTTATTTCTTATCAGAATTAAAAAATGAAAATTTGAGTTACTCAACATAATTTAAGCAAGTGTTCATATATTATGCTGTTATGATTATACAAACTCAACTATTTTCTAAATGCTCATCTTTTAAGAGAAGATAAGCAAATAAGTAAATATACATTTAGAGCAATTCTAATTTTTGTTTGTTTTTGTGGGGGCTCTCAAGCAGTGTTTAGGAGGCCCAGGGACCACTCCCAGTTGCACTCATATACAGGACCTGAGGAAGCAGGGATGCCTGGGGTCCTGCAGGGCCATTTTGGTGATGCTTGGGAGTTTCCAGAGCCATACACAGTGACGCCGGGGACATCGCTTTCTGCTAGAGATCAAGCCAGCAAGGCATGTTCGCTTATCACTATACTATCTCTTTAGCCCTTAAATGATCACAATTTGTTGTTGTTTTGGGGGACTTA